>NC_071339.1:4270000-4870000 GCF_027744825.2 Synchiropus splendidus
CCGCCTTTTTTAAAATACAATAACAGAAGTTGCCCAGTAGAGGGAGACACATTAAGACGCGCTTAGCCCAAAGGCCTGTCTGGTTCACAGTTTTGCACATGAATATTAAGTACTTAGATTTTTTTAAACTACACTTTAACTCCTCTTATTTACTAAACAAACTGCATTACGTTTTTAGCACACAAATAAACGTCTGAAAGCCTTACCGGTGTTGTAGACGTGTAATTCATCCACAATCCCTTCGTTCCCCCCACCAAACACCACCATTAGCTCCTTAATAGCCACGGCTCTGTGTCCGTGTCTGGGCCGGGGGACGGGGCCGGACCATCCGAGGACCCGTTTCCACCGCGGCTGCAGAACCGACGGCGTGGCCCCAGACACCGCGGAACCAGGGGCAGACATGACTGAATCTGTCAGAGGACATGATAATGTAGCAACATTAGCACTTCAATGGAAGTCTGGACCTAGCAAGGAGCACTGGCATTCAAACAATGCAGTTTTAAAAAATTCCCAATGTACAAAAAATAATAAACAGTATTAAATGCAATGAGCAGCTATGCAGATGGACGAAAGGAATAGATATAGAGAAATGAATGCTAGTTGAAGCCCACTATCAACCTAGCCATCTTCCAGCCAAACAAACCCCCGCTAAAGCTACATCCACTCTGAAAAATGGCGGAAGAGAGAAGTTAACGGCGGTTAATTGAATATAGAATGAATGCTCACGCGGGCACAATGTTTCGATTCAAATAGCACGACAAATGTAGGCAAACGAAACAATAGGTGGAGATAATAACAACCGTGAATCCGTTTTGTGCCGCTACCAGATCGAGTCGGCTATTTCGTGCAGCTCGCCATATTGGAGCTAGTAAGTTTAGCGGCACATCTAAATCCTCCAATCACTCAAACAGGAGTCAAATGGGCACAAAAGCCACCATCACATGATAACACATCTCGAACTACGTACAGAAAAATATGAAACGTGTAACGCTGCTTCCGATTATCGACACACATCAAACCGTTAGCCTTTAGCTGCTGTTTGACCGAGCTAACATCGTTAGCCGTCCGGCTATCATCTGTCAAACCGCCGCTTAACTTTACAATTAAATGCACGTGAAGGAGTCAATGATCTGCTATGCATTACTTACACGGCACAAACCAAACTGCAAAAACACAGAGAAAAGAAGCTATAAGAGCTCGAAGAGCATAAACAGAGTGTTATTGTGTTTCATGCCGCCAGTGGAAGCAGCCATCTTTTTCACTATCGGCCTTCTTCTTCTACAAGCTCCCACAAGAAAAATGGCCGCAACAAAACCCCACAAGCTACACATTTCCGACATTTGCTCACCTATTTCGATGCAGGGATCACAAACGCACAAGCGGGCGGTATTATCTCGCAGCAATAATCCAAATTCATTCAATTAGTGAAGAAGTATTTCCTCTCATGCCTGCCTGGAAGCTGCCATCTTCTTGACAACCAGAGGCGGAGGAAAATGGAAGAGAGTCGGCGTCACCCAAACCAAACATGGCGACCGGGACCGCCGGCTGCCCACTTTACGTCAAATGTATTGTTGATTTAAATTTAATTCTCTTTTATGAAAAGGCACATGCCGGTATATAAGTAGGAGATGCTTTACAACACAGTTCGAATCGGTGCAAAGTAAATGTAAGATGAGTTTTTGCAAATTAGAACAAGTTGGGTTACAGCGCTATTGGCTTATTGTCCCTTAGTAAAGATGGCGACGCCGCTAAATGGAGTCCCTTATTTTATTATTTCAGAGGACAGTTCCTTTTGAATCGACTCGAAACACAATTAAATATGAACAGTAATGTGCAGTAAAAGTGCACATGTGTTTGTTAGAGCGTTAATTTCTTACAAATATTGCACATGCCACGCCCACATACATCGACGGTGCACCCTCCGCTGTCACAGTTAAAGCACAACCGTCAACAAAAGTATCATTCCGCCGCCCAGACGCCGTTAGAGCAGCAGGCCACAACGTTTTGTATAGAAGAAATAGAACCTGTACATAACGGTTTTGGCGCCACTGCAACAATCACCGTTGAAGTGTTTATTTAAATGCCGTTGATTTACTCAAGCGTTTCCTGTGACACAAGTTCACTTTTTACAGTTGCCCTTTTCATTTTTGTCATCTTTGAAACAATACAAATATGTCAGAATATTCTTTATTGGGAAGTGTTTGCATGCAATGGATTTGAGTTTTTTTCATTCACCCTTTTCACAGTACAAGTAACAACATGGCGAGAGTAATGTATTCTGAGTCCACAATACTGATTTCTAGGGGGGAAATCTAGTCCAGTTAGGTGAATCAGCGGTAACCACTAAATGCTGTAATCCATATTGTGTTGAATTCTGAAAGCATTAAAAAGTTAGATAATTGAATTATTGACCTTTATTCTTTCATTTTCACAACTTCTCACTTCCCCCTACTTTCCCCATTTGTCACCTCACGTATGAGCAAGACTGTATTCGCTTTCAATTTCAGCACTTTCAGTAGTGAGAAATGAAACTTAATACATCTGTCTACATGAGGGCGGTGGCTTCAGATTTGAGACTGTGCTTGAGAACCTAAAATAGTTTTAAATCTGTCATTATTTGAGTACACTCAGAACAAAGCAAATTTCTGTGAGTAGTTGTCTGATTTTAAGTGCCCGGTTCACCATTATTATACACCTCACCCGAATGATGAATGATTTTCAAATATTTTTTTAGATCCAAAGTGATGAAGCAGCCAATTCATTAGATTAGATTAGAATATCTTGAAATCTAGAAAATATCTAGAAAATTTTAGTAAATGTTATAAAATGAAGCAAAAACGACAAACACTATATAAAAATGTGTAATATATTATATATAAAATATACTGTACTACATAAAATTGGTCATCATAGGAAACAATTACGACAGAACCGCTACTGTCCTCCAGGTGGCAGTCGAGGTTTGCTTTCCATCAAGCTACTCAAACTATAATTTTTTTTTTTCAGATTGGAGTTCTACAAATTCACATTATCTGACACAATACGCGGATTTAAATCGAGATCAGAATATATATATATATATATATATATATATATATATATATATATATATATATATATATATATATATATATATATATATATATATATATATATATATATATATATATACTCCTGCAGCACTCTGCCAATCGAACGTATCAAATCTCATCATGCAGTCTTCATGATGTCTCTCCGCATACTGGCAAAGCAGCTTATAGCGCTTGGAGAAGATTACAATTCAGCTCCACACCAAGAGCAACAGACAATTTCTCAGCCAGAGAGCGGAGCGGATCACAAAAGATCATCCTGTCGTTCTGGACTACTGGAATTAATTGTCTTCACTTTACTGCTGTGATACCTTAATCAATTTTTACTTACCATACCAACAAAAATCTGCATTTTTAATTTGAATTTATTGTATTTTATAGTACAGTACAAAATATATTTTACTTCAACACAATCATTTCAAATGATATGTGGAGATTTTTTAATTATCGAAATGCGAAATTAATATACTAAAATATAATATATTAAACAACATAATATGGAGTTTAAAAATGTATGTGAGTGTGTGGAAATGAAGACATTTGTGTACATAGCTATGATTTTCAGAAACATCCTCATTTCAATCAATGATTAAAACAAAAAAAAGAAAAGAAAAAAACAGGACAACTTGTGATCTGATTGGATTATTGATCTGCAAACAAGTTGGAGCCCGCTTCAACCTGCTGGAGCTCATTTGTCGCCACAGAAAAACCAATTGTTTTTGTGGTGAGAGCGTCTGCTGAGCAACTGCATGTACTAAAGGTCAGTGGAGCTCAGGCAAACAACTTGATGCCTGGTGAAGCTCTGAGCTTCCTGGATTGGTTTACATGCTGTAAGAGCCTTAGGAAGCCACTGAGAACCGAACTTTAAAAGCCTTAAGAGATCAGGATGTAAACACAACATAAGTGACATGGATCAAAGCTTAAGGCAGCTGGAGGAGCTGATGGAGCCAATAGTTTGTCTGCGTTTTCAGTCAGTATTATTTTGTGCCCCCCAAAGTGACCATGCATTTAAGGATGTTACTTTCAGAAATGGAGGACTAATTCACTTCACTATTCACTATATTCCAAATAATAATTAAAAAAAAAAATCACTCACCTTAAAGCAAGCACAAAAAAGGCAACCATGTGATTATTGAAGATTGTAGCACGCCATCATATATGTAACTATCAAACCCTGACTTTGTTTCATATTAAACATATATGAAATATAATAGAGCAATCTATTTGCTATTTCGGAAGGTTGTTTATGGGCGCAAAATCAAAGATGCATTATGAGTCTTTTGTATTTATTCAGAGTTGTAACTAAACTGTGTTTTTTCTGTTTTCCATAGGACTGATGTTGATAATGATAATAAAAGTATGAGTACAACTACAAACTGGAAAAGCACTGAGAGAGTGCTGACCGTTTGTTTGCAAAGGAAAACACCAAAGTGAGTGATGTGTTTCAACTGCGTTAAGCAGAAGTATCAACAGCTCTCGGCTGCAGCCTCTCATTGCTGTAGCAGATTTATTTTCCCCATGGCGAATCGGCGCTGACGTTTCCGTAGAGCAATAGCGATACATTTCAATATTTTTGGCCACATTTGAGAGGTTATTCGAAAATATGGTATGGTATTTATCCTGCAATGATTTCACATCTGTTGAAAGGTCCTCAACCACAAACCTGTCCAGTGACTGAACACGTTAATAAGGCTGATCCCAGCAGGCAGGGAATTATGATGGATTTTTCCAGAGCTTGAGAAAAAGCAGACATAACCTGTTTACATAAGATCTGGGCCTGTTTTTCGTCCATTCATTCATTCTTCATTTGGCTTTTTAAATCAGTATCAAACAGAGTTCTATGCAGAAATCCTCACATTAATGTTTGTCTGTAGGGGTCTGTTATGTCCCTGCCACATGACCTTGCCTGATTAGAATTTTGGACGACTCTAGGGCAGAGGTTTCAAACTGATCCACAATGGGACTGCACAGGGCGTCGGTTTCTGATCCAAACAAACAAGCAGCACCAGACTGGCAATGATGGTGAAACAATGCTCTTCATTGAATGAGTTCATTCTGTGGACCCCACCTGCTCTAGATGGGACCCAGGGTTGCCTCAAGATGGCTGTGTTGCATGTGAGAATCCTGCACCGTTTGGCTTTCTTTGTTGGACGTGGAGCTGACAGTGGCAGGGAAATTAATACCAGCGAACTAATTCCTGGTCCAAAATCCACCTGGTGGAGTTTGGGGCACTTCAGTAGCATCCTGAGTGCGAGCAAGAACTTCATTTTGCTCTCTCACAAGACGTTCAAATTTGTTTTGAAGATGACTGAAGTATCCTGAAAATAATCTGTTGACATGGTAACAGCGGTGCAAAACGCAGCTAATTTGTACAAACCTCTGTTCCTAACACCGGCTAATCCTTCCTTATCCTGATACAATGACGAAGGAGGAGATGAGCCGCCCTAATTCTCATTCAGAGCAGGTTTCCAGTGAAGAGATTAGCATCTGATGACTGGATTACCTGATTCCAATGCTGCTTCCTTCCTTTGACTGCTTATGGTACAGAAGCTGACAAGTTAAACACAGGAGTAATGTGGGTGAGTGAGTGTCTTTTTTTAAGCACATATGGATATGGCAAATATACGAAACAGTTAACTGAATCAGGAGTTGCAACAAATCTGCTGAAACAGCTTGACAAGCGCCTATGAATGTATGACAGCCTCTCTACAACATACTGATGTATGAACATTTGTATTCAACTTACTCATGGGTGAAGAATACTCCCATCACCTGTATTAATATTCAGTCTTCAATAACACCAAACATCCATCCACCAAACATAGACATTCATTATATTCATTATACCAATATATTTTTCTTTGTGAGTCTTTTTCAGTTGTGATTTTTCCTTACTGAAAATTGATTTCTCAAACATGGACCACAGCGAGAATTCCTCTCCAGTTGAGCTGATTTAAGAGTGAATAAATGTTAATTATGAATCGAAATAGGATCATGCGTTATTGTAAAGTAACTATTGAAATATTGATGGCTGTACATTGTACACTGTAAATGTATGCAGAAATAAGGACTTAATCGGGATTTCATGTGAAAAAACATCATATACTTTTCCTCTTTGACATGCTGATAAAAGCACAATGGATACTAACAAATCCCTGCACATTTACATGGGAATGAATATATGAAAAATGAGAAATTGGGAAGCAATGTAGAAAATATCATTTTTCATGTTTTACACGTTTCATAAATATATAATCAACACACATTATCATCACCATTACCTCCCCCTATACTTTTCTGTCTGGCTTCACACCACTTGGGTCCCAGCATGCAGGATCTAGTGATTTCATTGAAGACAAACTGCAGATCAAATGATGTTGATGGGCAATACAATTGCGTAAAAATCAGATGGTGAGCTTTTTTTAAATTTTTTTTAATACAATTTCTTTTGAGAACACTTCAATTGCACACATAAGTTGCATCAACTCCTCAGTATACATTGGCGTGGTAACACATCACCTCATTGCCATCCGCCTTTATGAGATCTGCAGCAAGGACTTGGGGTGATGAGGGACTGTTGGGGGAGCCCATTCAGTTGGGAGTCGTGAAAGTTGCAATGGGAAGCCTGATAAATCTCATGAGGAGACTTTGTCTGTTATTATTCCATTATGACGTGGTGCGTCATGCATTTGGCAGCACTGCATTCTACTGCACATGATCTCCATTCTTTCGATGAAGCCACTCACTTGACAGGACGCAAAACCGTCATGTTCTTCACCTGTTGTTGTTGGCCCTCCTGGAAACAGGCAACATGCCAAGAAGGTGGCACAAGACTGGAATTAAACGAAACTGAGTGGATTACAAGGGACTGATGAGATTACATAGCTTAAATTTAATGAAAATAGATTAACAGGCAGAGACCTGCTTTGCGCTTCCTTAAGAACATGGCATTAACCTATTAAGACAGTTTTGGATGTTGAAACGTATCGTGTTGTCTAAACCACTGTTGGATTTTGTTGATTTTTTGTGAAATCACGTTCTTCTTCTTTAATGGGAGAGCGTGCTTGCTCTCCTCTCAATAACCCTTCTGGGTATGTTTGATGTGGCCCACGTCATCATACCATCTGAGATTCAGATTTGAGCACATTATCGGTTATTTGTTGACATTGATGCTGACAATGTTGAGAGCTGTCAAGAATTTAGTTTTGATTGTTTTTCTTGTAAACAATAAACAAACAGATGTTTGTTTTTGTTGCCAGCTGTAAAATGCCACACATTTTGAAAGACAATGAAAATCAAATGAAAACCTTGATGCTGATGCCACACACATCAATCCATCCAAGTCATTTAATTTTTTTTTAACATTAACACGTACTTTAACACGTTACAATTTTTTAAACATGTCATGTCCAAATGACGACTGAGTAGTCTATTACATTAAATAGTACACAGCAAATGGAGACCTCAAAATAAAGCGCACCGCTGCTTCGACAAAACATTCTACAATGACCCACATTACTTTTCACAAATTTAAATGATCATATCATTCAGAATGACGGTTCCTGAATAAAAACAAGAGAACATATATCCCAGACTAGGGAAAAGAGTGGCTCGGGGGCCCACATATGGCCCCTTGCCTCTATTTTCATGGCCTTCATGAGCTCAGACTAACACTATTACTGATCTGTAGTAATGTTTCTCACTTTGTTCTTTACGTTTTCAGGCATGGCTGGTTTGACAGTAAATATAACACGGAAGATTCCCCTTTTTTCTTCTTTTCATTTGCTATTTTTGCGAGTATTTCTTGGTTTTAAAAATACATTGAAATAAGTTTGAAAATATATTTTTAAATAGTTGTCTTTTTCAAGTCTTAGATATTATTTATATTGACATAACATGCATCTAAAATGAAGCATTTTATAGGTTTCATGGCATATTTACACTTAATATAATATATTACTGACATTTAACCTTGCTATTTAAGTGTATATTATTAATATACCCCTTCATGTTTTGTAGTCATGGATTTCTCTCTTTTGGCACGATGGCGCGCACATTGAAAAACTATGGTGTATTAAAGGGGAACATAACATTTTTGAAATCCACGAGATATTGAAACAAAAATTTGAATATTTGCAGATTGCAAATCTCCCCAATAAAAAGTTCTAGTGAGACCTTGGTAGATAAAAATGACCTAGATTGAGTTAAGGATTATTTGGAGCTCAAACATCATGGCTCATCCCAGCAAAGCAGATCATCCAAGGCAGTTCCACTGCTTAGATTCACATACATACCCACTCGGACGTGTGCCGGTTGTGGGTGTAACCAAAAGCTTTAAATCCCCCAAGTGAGCCAATTAGACAGATCGCAAGTGATATTCAAAGTTACTATAAAAGCCAGAGCGACTCCCAATTGAGGAGAGGTTTGAATCACTGGTTACCATCAGACTGGCGGATTCATTCAGTACCTACGCGAAAATGAGGGGAAATCGAGAGGTGGAATTCCAAGATGACTTCTGGATCCCCGTCCCCATTGACACCAACAACATATCGTTATACAGTCCATACTTGGTTCCCCAGGACTACCTCGGGAGTACATGGCTCTTTTATGGTTTGGCGATATTTATGTTTGTACTGTTTATTCTCGGCGTGCCGGTCAACATCCTTACCATCGTATGCACAGCGAAATACAAGAAGCTGCGCTCCCACCTGAACTACATTCTGGTGAACTTAGCGATAGCCAACCTCTTTGTCGCAGGGTTCGGCTCATCGACTTGCGCTATCTGCTTTGCCAGCAAATACATGATTTTGGGACCACTAGGCTGCAAGATCGAAGGCTTCACAGCTTCTATAGGCGGTAAGTGTCTTACTATGTGTTTCTGTTTTCCTAAATTTTGAAATAAAACGGAACAACACTTGTAACACAAGAAAAAACTTTTTGGATTGTTTTCTGAAAGATCTCACCTTTTTTTTTTTTTGCAGGTATGGTGGCCCTCTGGTCCCTCGCTGTAATTGCATTCGAGAGGTGGTTGGTTGTTTGCAAACCTCTGGGAAACTTTGTCTTTAAACCGCACCATGCTCTAGCCTGTTGTGCTCTGACCTGGTGCATGGCATTGGCAGCTGCCACCCCACCACTGATTGGGTGGAGTAGGTCAGTAAACCAGCCCTGGAAGAATGGGTTTTTCGGGAAATGCTGACAACCTCACTCTCTGCAGGTATATACCCGAGGGGCTTCAGTGTTCCTGTGGTCCTGACTGGTACACCACTAACAACAAATACAACACTGAGTCCTTCGTGTTGTTCCTCTTCTGCTTCTGCTTCACTGTGCCCTTCACCACAATTGTTTTCTGCTACTCACAGCTTCTTCTGATGCTGAAATCGGTAGGATATTCATCTTCTTTTTTTTCCTCTCATAAATTTTTCACATTGTAATTAATTCTCACGTAGCTACATTCTCATGCACCTTCAGAGTAGCTTCCAAGCAGAATCAACAAAGCTGAAATATAATTTTACTATTTTTTTTAATTTTTAAAATAATCTGGAATAGACTTCTGAATCTGTTTGTGGATCACTATTACACGAACATTCACTGCTACTAAATGGCTAAAGACAGCTATTTACAGCTGATGTACTGCTGAAGTTTTTATTTATTTGTGTAAGAGATTTCATTTGACAGTGAAAATATGTAGTGGACAAATGACTATATAAATATTCGATTGCTTTAAATGGTACACACAAATGGTGACCACAAAATAAAGTGCACGTCTCGACGATTTTAACAACCTTCTACAGTGACCCACATTGCTTTTCACATGTATGTCAAGCACTGAAAGTTGTTTGTTTGTGTTGTACTTCCAAAAAGAAGCATTGAATTCTGTTCATTGATGTCATACATGTGCTCTCCTTTGGAGGGCGACACTGTTTGCAAAAATGGAAAGGACATACATTACGTGAAAACATTCTGCTATAGGTCTTAAAACACAGTACAAATGTAGTTATAGTTAAATGCATGGACACCATTCGTTCACATTCCAATACATGTTCAAGTGACTTTCAGATTTTTTTTTTGTTCGTGAAGGTGATGGTCATGTGGCAGAAAAACAATTGTTTAATTTCATTTTATATAACTGTACCAGTCTGCTTGTCTTTTCCCTGCACCCTGTTCAACTGCCCTCCAGGTTTCTGACTCAAGTTTCTGGACTTTTGCAGGCCGCAAAGGCCCAGGCCGAGTCTGTTTCCACCCAAAAGGCAGAGAAAGAAGTGACAAGGATGGTGGTGGTTATGGTGGTAGGATTCTTAGTTTGCTATTTGCCCTATGCAACTTTTGCTCTATGGATTGTAAACCACCGAGGTCAGCAGTTTGACCTCAGATTGGCCACCATACCCTCCTGTGTTTCCAAGGCGGCGACGGTCTACAACCCAATTATCTACATTCTTCTAAACAAACAGGTTTGTGTTTTTCTGACTTATTTTTTTGGTCAAATATCTGCAGGCTTTGATGACAATTCGAAATTATGAATAAGGGATCACGCTTTGATATGAATATTAATATCAAGAAATGTAAGGTTCAAGATATTTGTCGCAGTTGATTTATACACTTCATAGTTAAATAAATGAATGAATGGCGCAGATCTCCAGTTGCATGACGTTTGAAATGGAAATGAACTGAGGCGTTCAAAACATGGAGAATAGTGACATCTGCTGGTCGTATTGAAAATGTTTAAATAGCTTAAAATTGATTTGAAGCAAATGATCAGAGAGATTCCTTTAACGCCCAAGATGCTCAATGTAACGTGTGTGGGCAGGAAAGGATGACCTGAAAGACCTTTCTTTTCTTTGTGCTCTTGCAGTTCCGCTCATGTTTTAGAAAGATGCTCGGGATGAGTTCAGAGGAGGAGGACTCATCAACAACCTCATCGACCACCGAAGTCTCCAAAGTTGGGCCTTCCTAAATTCTAAATTCTACTGTGACCACGGCTGCAGAGCAAACCTTTGCACAAATCACACAAGCACACAAAAAAGAGGCCTGCTATCTGAAATATACCCATAACTCATAGTCTCAAACAGATATCACAATCACACACACACACACACTCACACACTGAAATATATATCTTGACTGTTTTTTTTCTTTCTTTTTGAACCCATATCAGATGTGTTGTGCAGCTGTGGAGAGTGTTTTGGTTTCCGAAAATGGCTCATGCAAAAGGACTGGCGACTATTATGTAAATATTTTGAGGCGGAGAAACAGTAGTGGAGCAATAGGATCACATCATTCATCCTGAATAAAAGAACGCAATTGTAAAAAAATAAAAATAAAAAAATAAAGAACTTCATGATGAACTTGCCTTCTCACTGTTTACGAACCTCGAAGTGCATTTCCACAGCATTAATAACAATATATGTTCCTCAAAAATGTGTTTTTATGGCGCAATCATCTCCCACAAGTTATCAATCGAGTTATGGTATGACACTAAATACTTTAAAGTCCAATAATTCTTTTGATTTGACAGAGGGTTTAGTTGTTCGTTTTTATATTTTCATTCACAAAAAAACAAATTATGTAGCGTAAATAAAAATTCCATAATTAGATTTTACAAGATATTTTTCGAACTATAGGATGATTGAATAATGGGTTTCTGTCCATTTATTTAGATGTATTTAGCGTGAATCTGAACAGATTTGCACCTTATCAACTGATCAACTGAACAAATTTCACAGTATAATGTTTAACACTTTATATCTATTGGCGTTTCGGCAAGACCTCAAACAATCTCGGTGATGAACCAGGGCAGATGGCCTTTCAGTCAGTCAGCAGCCACCAAACCTGGGCTGCAGTCTTTCACCGCTCATTTGTGCCAGCAGCTCTGACTCTTTAGCAGGATGTAACCTTCCCAGGACTGGTTTTCATTTCAGCAGTGATCTTCTCCATGAACATAGAGCTGCTAAATAACAAAATGTGAAAAATTTGTATTTTGTCTTATCTTGCACAACAAAAAGAAAGTGGGAAGTAAGTGCAGGAAACAAAAACAGCACATGACCTTAAAATGAATTTACATATTTGAAAAAAAAAACCCAGAAATAATCAACAGGGGAACAATGTAAATATCACACGACAATCTTTGTCTTCAGTCCCTTCCTCCTGGTTCTGGCTGTTTTTCAAGGAGAGGGCACTTGACTTGAGGGCATAGACGCACATCATTCAAAAATAGTTATTTTAAAAAGACATAGTTAAGCTTAGATTCTTAGGACAATGAGGAGTTCACATAGAAGTGTTCTTAAAAAGAAAGTCTGTGGAGTGGTGGGATGCTTAAATGAGGTGTTTCTATGACGTCAGTGCGACGCACTGGTGTGTATTCTGAAAAATGACCCCAATGTTGGGTTAAGCATGAACACACACACATTTTTGAGGGGACATTTCATTGACTTTCAAGCTTTCCTTCACCTCTCACCCTAAACCTAACCATCCAAAACTAATGGCTAAACTTAGCCATGACTCTCAACCAAGCCTAACATAATTACAATGATCATATATTTTGAAGTTTTCATCCTCAAAGTGAGACTGATACTTGTGGCGACTGGCAAAATGACACAGAAGCATATAGTCCTCACAAGTAAGTGTGTTGCCAAGATTTGGTCCCCACAAGTATAGCTAAAAACAGGTACACACACTCACACAAATATACAGATATAAAACATACACAAACATACAAAAACATTTTCAAATACTGATTTGCTGCTCTTCAATCTGTGGAACACTTGAGTTGAGAATGTTGTCCAAAGACGTTTCCAGGTGAACACATTAGCACAGTTGGCAGCCTGTAATCTTGGGAGAGTCAACACGCTGGATCAGTGGGGCAAAGACAGTGAGAGTGTTGCTGCAGGGTTTGGGGGCAAATAAGAAAAATAAGGTCAGTGCATAGCTTTTATCACAGCGACATCCTCGTCGTGTATTATCTGGTGTCAAGTGAACATGAGGCCACGCTAGAGCAAAGAGGCCTCAGATGACCAAACACCAGGCAAATGATCATAACAGACCACCAGCAACATTAGAAGCCACAATTGTGGCGACTGTCGACGGTAATTGGGAGCAAATCTGAGTTCTGCTAGTAGTGAACTTTTACTAAGAAGGAATAGTTCAGAACTAGCGGAATTCCAGACCTACTTCCAAACATCACAGCATCATGAGTGGTCAAACCCAACATGAGACTTCTAGCAACACAAACAACACACACATCAATGAAAAAAAGGAGAAATGTTACAGACATCTCTGTGTTCCTCTCCATGATGCTCGGTCCTGGTCTCTGATGGAGCTCTGATCGAGCCAACAAGGTGAAAACTTGTTGGACAGTTCGGCAGATTAAAACATTTGCTCCCATCAAGCTCTTAACGACATTAAGGTCAACTGTCATTCCGGAGAGATTAGTGTGTTACGGAGCGAACACGTCAAAAGTACTTACTCTTTGGTAATCTGTTTTGTGGAGGGACCTGAGTTGTCCGTATAATCTGCTAAGATGATTTGGGAAATGAGACTACCTGGATTTCGTTGGGTCAAGTATGTTTCTGAAAGGAGGTTAGCCTTAAAAGGAGAACAGCGATGGCACCCGTTGCTCTAACATGTGTCAAGAATGTGGGAGAGCTACTTGACCCATGTGGTCAATTTGTTTTGTTTTCAGTGTTTGGAGTTTCAGCTGCAGGAATACCAGACTGTGGCAATACAGCTGCAAGTCATATCTGCAGCTTTGCTTTGCACGCCGTCTCACTAGTATCACTCATCATACTGGATATGCTTTAATGCACCATCACCCCCTTATTTGAAAAAGCATCACTCTGACTACAAACTCGCAATCTGCCAAACAGACTAAGACTTGACCCAAGTGAACCAGGTGAGTATCGGGATATCGGCTTGGATTAGCTCCAGGGTCACTGTCTTCCCTGCCAGTGGCGCATTAGCTTGTATGACCACAAATGGATGAAGATGAACGCGGATACTTACCCAATAAGAAGCGCGGAGTGGGTCACTGTGAATAGCGGTCACACGGATGCACATGCACGGGCGAATGCACGCACAGACACACCTCTCGCACGCCGTGTTGCTGCAGATTTGAGAGAAAAACTTTGACTAGTATAGAATATTAGTATTAAATGGTCCTTTTATTTGTACCTCTACCACAGTTGCAAGAGACGTTGGTGAAAAGATTCATGCTCATTTCACAATGTTTTAGGGTTGATATAGAAGGTTGCCAGCAAATCAACTCAAGAACCTGTATGCAGCATTGTATTCAAGTATATTTCAAGAGGGTTACTTCGTGCTCAGCCTGTGATGAACTACATTCATTTCATGGTTTTAAGGGGCTTGGATCTAGTTTTGCCCCTACAGTTGATTCTAATAGAGTAGCTTCACATCCAAATAAAATTTTAATTGTATGTAATTTCAAAAAACGTCCTCCCTTGCTCCAAATGGTCAATTTACATTGAATGACGGACAAGGACTACAGAGAATTCTAAGCGTAGGGGATGAGCTGTGCGTGAGATCCGCTCCGTTTAAAACTGATATAACTGACTGAGGAGTCACCTTGGTGAGTTTGTTGCTGTCGTTTACATGTAAGTCGGTGTGATGGCGAAACCACACGATGCCTCACAGACTCCTGACTGAGTTACTGCATATGGAGTCACAGTTTATGTGTGGAGTTGTTCTGTTCCTTGCTCAGTTCATATGTTTGTCCGATTCTGACATCAAAGACAGTACAGTACGGGTCTTTCAAAGTGCCTTGATTGTACCTGAGCTTTACCTAAAGGACCTGTAATGCAGCTCCTCATGTCTGTAAATCGATCCTCAGTGTTGCTCCATGACGTGTAACAAAAAAAGAAGAATCACAGAATCAAACATAATAAGATGACTTTTTTTTTCTTAATGGCCTGTGGGATACTCCCTTAGTCTTTACTAGCTACCTGGTGCTTGTGGGCACCATGTTGGTGATCTATCATGTTCCACCAGTAACAACACATTTGCCACCACAGACACTGGAAACTTAATTTATTTTAGTGATTTAATGTTATGATTCTTCAAATCAAATTGTTTTGCAAGCTCTGAGTGGGGCAGAGCAAGTAAGCAGCCAGGAGAGGGGAAGCCATACAAGAGAATGAAAATGTTTCCTGAAAGTTTTGTTTCCATACGTTCCTAATACTCATGGAGTTTGAGTCTTATTCTCTCTTCATTCACTCTTTCCGGATGCTCAAAAATCAAATCTACTGTGGGTACTCGCTTATCGTGGTCAACATGGGTGGAACTGACATCCATAACCTCTGCAGTCCTCAGTGATGTAAATCTTGTAAATTTAAGCAATCCTTTGAGACAGTATTGGCCTGGCCCGTGAGGATTCTGACGTGAGGAAGGATCAGAGCGTTGCTGAACAAACCTCGTGTTCTGAGGTGAACTGTCTTTCCGGAGGGATTAAATGCCTCTTTCTTTTCTCCCTCGCATGTCAACAGGTGTGCGTGTGTCACCATTACAGTTCACTGCCCTCTTAAGCTGCTTTATATTTCTTCAAGTATCAAGCGAAAAATCACATCAAAGCTCCTGCATCAGAAGCAAATGAAGATGATCTTGAACCAGTTTTCCTGAAACCAGTGCATACACTGCTGTTGAAAATAAAAAATTGACAATGGAGGAATTTTTTAAACGATGGAAATATATTAATACATACAGTGGACTCCATCCAGGGGTACGTGTAGAGCATTTAATCAAAGATAAACATGGATGTTTTTGTATCAGTTCTTGAAAATAATCAGGAAGCAAACAAGAGTATTATGGCCTTTTCTGCTGTGATCCAATTAGGTGAAGTTTTAGTTACAGTTTTAGGGCTATCACACCCAGGCAGCTGTTAGCGGATGGTGACTTAATCCTCTCAGGTTGTCACTGGAGCATGAGTATAAAAGCTTAAGTCACTTGTGCGATGCTAGTCAACCCGAGGAAGTGGCAGGTGAGAAGAGAGACCAGCCTCTGAGGAACCTCCTTAATAATATCAGCATGGCAGAAGAGTGGGGGAAGCCAGTGTTCGCTGCCAGGCGCTATCACGAAGACACGACACGAGGTTCTGCTTTTGTTTACACAAACAGCAACCACACCAGAGGTACTGTATCGCCACCTTTCAATGACTGTCTAAATTGGACCCCTGATTGATACTGTGCCCCCATCCTTCCTCAGATCCCTTCGAGGGTCCTAACTACCACATTGCTCCTCGGTGGGTTTACAACGTGGCAACATGTTGGATGTTTTTCGTGGTCATCGCATCGGTCTTCACCAACGGTCTTGTCTTAGTGGCCACAGCAAAGTTCAAGAAGCTGCGTCATCCTCTCAACTGGATCTTGGTCAATCTTGCTGTTGCTGATCTTGGGGAGACAGTATTTGCGAGCACCATCAGTGTGTGCAACCAGTTTTTTGGTTACTTTATCCTCGGACACCCAATGTGCATCTTCGAGGGCTACACTGTCTCAGTTTGTGGTGAGTTTTATCAGCTTTGGGGGAATTTTATTTTATTTATTTTTATTTTTTTAAAGATGGTGACGTGTTCTTCTCTCCCCAGGAATTACTGCTTTATGGTCTCTCACTATTATCTCCTGGGAGAGATGGATTGTTGTGTGCAAACCTTTCGGAAACGTTAAATTTGATGCTAAGTGGGCCTCAGCTGGAATTATTTTCTCCTGGATTTGGTCTGCAGTTTGGTGTGCTCCCCCTATTTTTGGATGGAGCAGGTAACAGGGTGTTTGTTTATATTAAACACAGCTCTAGATCCTAATTATTTTCACTCCTCAGGTACTGGCCTCATGGACTGAAGACTTCTTGTGGACCTGATGTGTTCAGTGGAAGTGAGGATCCCGGCGTCCAGTCCTACATGATTGTCCTGATGATCACATGTTGCTTAATTCCACTTGCAATCATCATCCTGTGCTATTTGGCGGTCTGGTGGGCAATCCACAGCGTAAGTCGCATCACTTCAAAGGCAATTTTAGTTACAGTCGGTCAGGAGCAAACATATGAAACCTTCATCCGCAACAGGTCGCAATGCAGCAGAAGGAATCGGAGTCCACACAGAAAGCTGAGAAGGACGTGTCCAGGATGGTTGTCGTCATGATCTTAGCCTACATTTTCTGCTGGGGTCCCTACACGTTCTTCGCCTGCTTTGCTGCGGCCAACCCTGGATATGCCTTCCACCCTCTTGCAGCAGCTATGCCTGCCTACTTTGCCAAGAGCGCCACCATCTACAACCCAATCATCTATGTATTCATGAACAGACAGGTAACAAAATCAACCTACTACTCGACTGTTCTCTAAATCTGAAAGATATTTTCAAAACCTTTTACCCTCTCTGCCTTTCAGTTCCGGACATGCATCATGCAGCTCTTTGGCAAGCAGGTAGATGACGCATCGGAGGTGTCCACATCAAAGACAGAAGTCTCATCTGTGTCTCCAGAATAATCCTCCTTTTTGCACAAAATGTCACAGTTTTGACCTCTCGTGTAAATATGTAGAACATTTTCTTCAGCTAGTTTTCTTGCAAACATGATAAAAAAAGACCAAACAAAAAAATAAAAGCAAATGATAAAATGACTGAACGTGTCACCCCTCTTTGTGTGCGCGTGTGAGAGACAGAAATTAGGATTGTGTTTGTGATCTCTTTGAGGATTAAGATTACCACAAGAATTCCAGGTGCATTGGTGACACATCACCTGCTCAGTGTATTCAAATTGGAACTTCCACTGGAAGGAAGTCACACATGAATCAAATTACCAATTAACCTAAACTGCATAAGCAAAACCAAAAAGGAGGAATCTGACAATTTCTTCAGTCACTTTGTACGTCTCCTCAGTGCTCCCTCCATACACATCATATAGAAATTATGATGATGATTATAAAGGAAAACTCACTGAGGGATCACCAAGATTTTCGTCACGGTGAGCTGCCTTAAGGAACAATAACTTCTTTGGCAACTTATTATGAACTGTAAATTATAGTCACATATCACACTACACATTCTTGACAAAAACACAGTTGGAGAAAAGACACACATCTACTGCTTTGGTGGCTGCTGATTCACATCACACAGCCTACATGTATTCATCTTTGATCCATTTATAAATTTCAGCATTTCACCATCGACTGGATTTTCAAAAACAAGCAAGACGTCTGCAATGGTGTATATCGGCGCAGAATTCTAAACCTTTATTTTGAAAAGGTGCGGATGTTTTTCTTGTACCCTATGCGCATGCTCGCTGCGTCTGCGTTTCTCTAAACACGTGAAGCCCCGGTGGTGGAAGCCATGTCTAAAGCTAGTACGTCTCCTGTTAGCAAACCAAATGTCCTCAACATAAACTGACTAAAGTGTAACTGTGGGGTTTTTGTATTGCAGAGCAAAAACGGGCGAAACGTCTTGGCTTCTTGGTGAAGTCCAAGGTAAGAGTTTGACTGATGAAAACACAAAAAGACTTGGGAGCAAAGTAGCTGTCACTTGCTAAGTGTAACTGCAGTCAACATTTAAAGACAAGTAGAAAGCTGCTAAACTTGTGTAGCTCTCACATGTATGTTGGGACTGAAGCTTCTGCAGTATTCCTAAGTGTTGGCCTCCTTCAGTTACAAATAAAATAAAACGAGTTTTCTTCTCCCTTAACTTCGTGTTTGTAGTCGTAGTGGTGCTGTCACATCAATCCACCAGTGTACTAGAGAGCAACAAGTCAGAAACCTTTAACTGACATTCTTCTGCGTCATGTCCCCAGCTTGTAGTTTCGTGCTAATAGATGACATTGCTTATCTCAGTTTGCCGAGGACGCCGTCTGTTGAGCTGCACGGCGTCAACACTATGCTTATCAAGGGTTATGAAATAAACATTCTTTGGTGTACTTTGAATTAGTATTGAATTCTATTTTTAAGCAACAGCAGTTATGTTATCTTGGTGTACCGCCTATCCACAGAACAAAGATGGCTCCAAAGGTGGAGTATCAGGTACAAGTTGGAACACAGAGAAGTCATCTGTGCAGCATCGAAAGAACCAGAGGAAACCTGAAGAAGTCAGGCAGCAAAGGGTACACTCCAAGTTTTTGTGTTGTTGGTTTCACGCATGTCCAGTTTTGGTAATTTATTCAAGCTTCATAAAACTCTATCCTCATTAGCTTCAGGACCTCCAGGAAAAGCAGAAGTTATCCCGGGAAGAGCAGTTGATGAAGAGGAGGAACTTGCAAAGCTTTCAGAATGACATTCTGCAGCGACAGAGAGAGTTCGAGCACAGGGTTCGTGTTGGTCTATTAAGAAGATGCTGGAATCACTTCATTTTGTGTTTGTATCAATTACACCTCTTTGCTCACAGGAGATGGAACTGCAAAGTTTGGAGAAGCATGTCAACTTTGAAAATGAGAATTCAAGAAAAGCGTACTATAGAGAATTTAAAAAGGTACAGACTCATGTGAGTTCAGTCTGTTTGTTATTGTTATCAACATTGTTTTCCTTTTCAATGAAGGTGGTTGAGGCTGCTGATGTAATTCTTGAAGTCCTGGACGCACGAGACCCACTTGGCTGCAGATGTCCACAGGTGGAGCAGGCGGTCATTCAAAGTGGGACCAACAAAAAGATAGTTCTGGTGCTCAATAAAATTGGTACGTTTGCTTTTAATTGTCCTTTCATTGTATGTCAGACTAATGCTTTGGTTTTATTGAATTAAGATTTAGTCTCAAAAGAAATTGTGGAGAAGTGGATCCGGTATCTTCGTAATGAGTTCCCCACTGTGGCATTCAAGGCTTCTACTCAGCAACAGTCAAAAAACTTGGTATGTTATCGTAATTGTAGGGATGCACTGATCCTGGTTTCGACCCAGATACACAAGTGGGTCTAATGAAATTTCAACTGTTGAGTTTCTTTTGTCAAAACTACAATTAAATCTACGATCTTGAACTACAATCGCCCACACTCGAATGGTCATATGCCGTGCTTTTTTCATACAGCTCGGAGCTGCAGCCCATGATGGGATTGCTCCCACAGTAAAATGCGTTAAAACATTGTTTCATTATGAAGCTTTTCTGGAGCCTTGTCACTTTTCACAGCTTGATTTCCTGTCTGTCCATTCGTCTCCAGTCCAACTTGAAGCGATACCATAGCTCCGCTAGAAATAAAATCCTTGCCGATTTGAAGCACTGTGGCAGCATTTTAGTAGCACAGGCCACATTTGGTAAAAACTTTAAATATAAATGTCAAGTTTGTAATTCCATATGATGTTATTTTTGCCTTTTAGTCAAAGCATGACCAATGTTATTCCATTGCATGGAGAGAAGCTTAGTTTACAAAACTTAGTTTACTTTAACACTGGTATTGGATCAGTATCTGTATCGGTCGATACCCAAAGCCCAGTTCTCGGTACCATAAAAATCAGTTCAGTGCATCCCTATCTAATAGTAAGTATGTAATTGTAACAATTGTTTTAATGACCTATATTTCTGTTGTAGAAACGCAGTAATGTACCTGTGACTCAAGCCACCACAGAGCTTCTCAGCAGCAGTGCTTGTATTGGAGCAGATTGTTTGATGAAACTCCTGGGTAACTACTGTCGAAACTTGGACATTAAGACCGCCATCACAGTTGGCGTTGTTGGTGAGTATTTTACACACTAACTCAATCAGTAGTTTCAGAAAATGAAAATATGTTGTATTCACTGAGCCATACATGATCATTGCATGCTTGTTCGGCAGGTTTTCCTAACGTGGGCAAAAGCAGTTTGATCAACAGTCTTAAACGTGCGAGAGCTTGCAGTGTTGGAGCCACTCCTGGTGTCACAAAGTATGAATTTAAATATTTAGTCTGTGATTTCCAGCTTTTCGCTATGTGTCACACTGATGGCTTGTTGGTTTCTAGGTGCCTTCAAGAAGTCCATTTGGACAAGCACATCAAACTTCTAGATTGCCCTGGGATTGTAATGGCAACTTCAACAACTGATGCAGCCATGATTCTCCGTAACTGTGTAAAAATTGAGCAGCTTGTGGATCCTCTGCCACCTGTTGAAGCCATCCTTCGTCGTTGCAACAAGGCGCAGGTATGTCATGCTGTTTGCTATACAATAAAATCCTAGTCGTCCACTGATATGGATGTTTTCAGATCATGGATCACTATGGCGTGCCTGACTTTCATACTGCTCCGGAGTTCTTGGCTCTGCTTGCTCGACGGCAAGGCAAATTGAGAAAAGGAGGATTGCCAGATACTGACAAAGCAGCAAAGAGCGTGTTGATGGACTGGACTGGGTAGTTGACACACACAAAGTTGCCCAGTTTTCTGAGTTGCTGATTAATCTGGAATATTTCACCTTTACCAGTGGAAGGATCAGCTACTTCACTCACCCTCCTGAGACTCACACTCTTCCCACCCATGTCAGCGCCGAAATTGTCACGGAGATGGGTAAAGCTTTTGACTGGGACCAGCTTGAACTAGGAAATCAGGAGGTTCTTGCAGGTAAGCGGAGATATTTAAAGTTGAGGATGCAAAGTCATGCAGTTTACTACACAATGAAAGGAAACTGGCAATGTGGCTTGTATTGTTAGTCGCATAGCCGCATTCCCCTTTAGTCTGATGATCAAAATTTCTTTAAAAAATTAAAAAAATCAGCCTTCCATTTTCCAACTGTATTTGAGGACAGTTCACTGGCTTCCGACTTAAAAATAAACTTGCCTTCCCTCTTTCAGGTACAGCATGTGCTGATGTTAAAATGGGAATCTGCATTGAAACTACCGGAATGACGCAAAGTGAAGCAGTTGATTCCTCTTTATACACCCAAATGGGAGCGTCCATGGAAAATCAGCTGTCAAAAGATGGAACTGAATCCATGGATGACGACCAGGACCATGAAGTATGAAATAATAGTTTGCTGCCGCTGCTCTGTCAGTCTTACTTGTTAGGTCATTGCTTGGTTCTCTGCTCAAATAGTTTGGACCCATGACTGTGGAGATCAAATCGCAGAGGGCCAAGTCGGACTCGTCCAACCATGAGGCTCCGGCCAAAGCTCCAGATTTGAAGGGAATTTTGAATGTCGATCCACTTCAGCAGGGTCAAGCACTTCTGGCCGCCAGCAAGAAGAGGAAGAAACAGCAGAAAAGAGCTGGTTTGTTGATTTGATCTTGAATGGACACCACAGCCTAAATGTCTTTTTCCTGTTGATTTTATTCTAACACTCAGATTCAGTATCCAGAAACCACAAATGAGCCTAAACTCTAAATGTAAATACAGTCATAGAAGGGAAGGTGTATTGCATTTATTTTCCCTCAGAATCTCATGTCAGGGCAGCGAAATAACATTAAAGAGATTTTAGACACAAAGCAACAACACAATTGAAAAGGTAGAAACAAAGACACCAGAAGAATAATGAATCAATGTTTGTTTTTTTCTGCAGATAAAATTGCCACCAAGCTCTCCGACTCCTTAACATCTGCTATGGACTTCTCTTTTGCTGATTAAAAGAGTATTTAAATATTGTGTCTGTATGTCTTTTAATTTAAGGCTGTCGACAATCGTGTAGAGATTGTTGGGAAATATGCGAATAAATACATGTCTTTTCCTCACAGAAAAAGCATTTGATGCTCGATGAGGCATCACTTTCATTGGTAAATGATAGGAATGTTGACAATGGGCGGAATTTTTGATGAAGAAAACGATTTTTTTTTGTTACAAGGTTCACAGCTCTGAGATTGGCACTTTAAAGGCTTGTCACCTTTAATCTCGTGTGGAGTTCCGGGTAAAACACGACGGATGACCTCAGCTCGTTGGCCCGAGTAAAGAACGCGAACCAAACTACTGTTGTCGGCTGTCGGGGAGTTTTCGTGCAACCATTAGAAAATGGCGAATAAGTCGGAGGAAGCGGCGGATACATGGATGTGACCGAGCGACTTTTCAACACAGTAGGTTGCCAGCTAGCCGTACGCTAGCTAGTCACCGTTCGCTGTTGACGTTTAGCAGCTAGTTAGCATGCTAATGTAAATACGGAGGTTTCGTTTTTTATGCGTTTGTCGCTACTGGAAGAAAATAACGCAATTTCCCACCAAAGCACGCGTTTTGCTGACTGAACGTGTCGGTTTAAAGTAAGTTTGTCTATTTTTAGTCCGAGTGTTGAAGTAGGCCCGGCATAAAACTGTCAAATTAGACGCACGCTACGAGACATGTCACTTTACATAATACACAGAATAGGCATGTATTCATCGAAGGTGTGTATTATAATTGTAGTATATGAAGTGAAAGTTAACGTGTCACTGACTAGTGGCGCCACTTATTGATGTAACGGGAAATTCCTGGTTACTTAACTCGCCTATTGAATCGGTAAAGCAATGTTGACTCATTTGCTTTTTCTGTTTGAAACTGCTTGGTATTTAGGCAGTTTTATTATTAATATTGTAATGATGTGTGTCATAACGTATTTCGCCGCCTTCCAATGTAGCTTTTCTATGTATTTTTATTAGGTATATTGGTCTCGAGAGGTTTTGTTGATCATTAACGAAAATAAAATGAAGTCAAGCTAAAGTTGCACAACAAAGTTTTCTTTTCCCACTAATGTTAAAACGTGTTATAACATGCCTAATTTTATAGTATTATGGATTACTGTATATCGATCACTTTTAAGACTTAAGATTATGACTGTAATAAGTGGGGGAATTGTGAGCTGTGAAACGATCTCATACACAACTAACTCGTCTTATTTCTTCTACCGTAGCTGTGTATATCGAATGGCATTTTTAGCTATTTATTGTGTCAGTATTGTACTTTTATTAAGAGCAATCACATCTGTTTCCACCCTACAACTGAAATAAAACAGTCACTGGACACAAATGTTTTATGGTGACCAGCCAAACAATAACTGGGTAATATTAATATTGGTCGTATAAGAACTATAGTGAAAGTTGTACTCAAATATATGACGACCTTTATTAATGGAAAAGGAGAAGTGCTATCCTTCTCGGCATCAAGAGGATGCTGATGTGTGAATTGCGTGACAGAGAGCCACAATGGAAACTGCAGTTTTAGAACTATTGTATTACTAATGTAAGTAAGTAAGTAATGTTTTTAAAAAAAGAAATCTGACTGGGTGTAATGGAGTTAATGTTTCTGTATTATACTTGGTGGAACTTAACAGTTTTGCGGAAAATGGCTAGTATGTTTTTAACATTGTCAGTAAACCTTTGTGGTATGCTAAGGTGAGCTCTTATCCTTCATATTGAGTGTTATGACTTCTCTTGTTCCAGCTCCACGTCACGTCCTAAACCATCTCCTCAGCCATGTCGTCACGTGTGTTGCTGCGGCAACAGCTGATGCGGGAGCAAGCTCAGGAGCAGGAGAGACGAGAGGCTCAGCAGCAAGCCACTGTCTCTCAGCTCCGTTCTTCCGATTCCACTCCAGCCATCTCTGTCACACTGCCCCCAAATGCCACTCGTCCCCCTCCTGCACAGGTACCCATGGAGGTACTAAAGGTACGGCTCCGCTATAAGACTTGAAGACTTCACCAGTCAATTTCCCAAAAACATGAGCATCTGTATGCTACAGGTAGTATGGCATTTATTTAGACAAATGCATCCAAAACAAATGTTTTGTTTTGTGCTGAGACTTGTAAAAACCAAGACATAGACCACGTTAACCTGCAGTTCCTCTGGATGGACTTGTTTCTATACATTTTTTATTGTATAGGTTCATGCTGCCCTGCAAGTGTGGTAAATTGACCTTCAACCAAAAACGCACATTAACGCGAAATGTTTTCTTCATGCAGGTGCAGACTCATTTGGAGAACCCTACCAAGTACCACATCCAGCAGGCCCAGAAGCAGCAGGTGAAGCAGTACCTCTCAACCACACTGGGCAACAAGGCGGTCACTCAAAGCCTGGCAGTGTCCCCGGGACCCCAGTGCAGTTCAGCCCCTGAAGTCGGCCCCACCGCCAGCAGTGCTCCCAACAGCCCCATGGCCCTGCTGAACATCAGCTCCAACAAAGAGGAAGTAGGGGAAATTCCTGATTTTCCTTTTTTTTTCGAACGTCGGTTTGGCTCCTGCGGGTTGGTCAGGTCCGCTGACTCAGCCCATTTCGCAACACAGACATTAGCTTCCTTTCTGTTAACTATTCTTTTTGCAACTTTGCATTTTTAGCCCTCTACTCACTTCTTACTTAATTACTTTTTCGTTTGTTCTCCACTGTCGTGATGTGTGCTCGCTGTTATCGTGCGCTTGTTGGCTTGGTGTCACATTATGATGTCAAATACTGCATCTCCACTTTGACCAGACCAGCGAACATGTTTCCTGAAACTCCACTGAACATTCACATTATTTTAACAGGTTTTGAAAACTAATGTGTTTATATGGTTTTATATGTCGACGGTCAAGAATGATGATTTTACTCACTTCACTGTAGATCTCTCAGAATTTTTAAAATGTCAAGCATGTTTTCAAATCTGTGGATCTATTTCATAAATAAATTCTATTCAAGTAATGCTACAAAAAGGTTACTGTTTTTAAGACAAGAACAACAGCTTTTCTAAAAGAGTAAATGTATTCTGGACACGATGATCACGTCATGCATTGCCTGAGACTGCAGTGCTCAACTTTAAATGAAGTGTTTATTATTTGCTGCTTACAGTGCGAGTATTTGTAAAACTAAGAATTAGACACAGCTGTGTTGACCATCTGCCGTTAGATTTTCAGATTTTTAAAGGGGAAGTATAAGTGAAATTGACGTTTTAAAAATTCCCAACCATGTTTTCACTGCTGCTGTGTTTTTATTGACGTAAAAAGTCTCCAACTGCTGCTTGGTCTGCAACAAAATATCGACTGACATAGTGGTGAACATATATGGCGGGCCGGTTTCATGATGGACTGGAGAACTTAAGTCAATGATGTGACTGTTGAAACACATTTTCAAATTTGTATGTAAATGCTTTTTAGAGTTCAGTATCTAGAGGTGCGTGTAGTAACACATATGAACCTGTTTTTCTTTTTCCTTCTTTCACACAGATTGAAGATGTGATCGACGACATTATTAGTCTTGAATCTAGTTTTAATGATGACATCATTACGTTGATTGACTCGGGCCTTCAACTCCCCAACACGGTAGGTGATTCACAAAATATAACGATGCATAGTTTTCCGCTTTTTGTTTCAACATCATTTGTATTGCTCATGCTTTTACTGTTGTTCTTTATATGAAGCAATTCATTTTCAACCTTTTTTTTGTCTTCCTGCTATGTGGAATTCAGACTCTGAATTACCGTAGTGGTGATTAAATGTTTTTAGCACTCACTTACCATTTGTCACAGAAGTGCTGGCTGGGCGGGGTGAGTTATCAGGGGACACAAGATATAGGAAGAAGTGAAACAACAGTGACTCCTCCTCACACAAAAAAGTCGCTTGCTAAGCTTCCAGTTTTCAACGGATAGGAAAGGACTTGCTTAACTTTTGAGACACACCAGAAAATGAGGATTATGGTGATGCTTTTGGAAGAAAAGAAAAGGAAGCACAGCATGGTAAATGTATTTTAAGATCAGAGGATAAAGTTAAAATAGTTACTAGTGGTTGAAAACCTTGGTTTGCGCTATCATTTTTATTTTATTTTTTTAGTAAATGCACATTTTGATTTTCTCTCTCTGTTATTGTGCATCATGGTCTGATGCCAGCTGCTAACATTTGTGAGAGGAATTCTGAAGTTTTTTCACACATTTCTCTCTGCTTCTGTTTCATTTACTCTTGACACTTTCTTGCAGCTGCCAGGAAATCTGCTGGATGTTTACCATACTCCTGGAATGGCAGCTCCAACTCTCACAGTCAGCAACTCCTGTCCTGCTGATCTTCCGAAAATCAAAAGGGAAATTACTGGTAGGGTTTATAAAAACATCTGATTTCCTTTTTTCCGTGTTTGTGGCTAATCCCATGTGTCTGTTTTAGACGCAGACGCTAAAGCTCTAATGAAGGAGCGGCAGAAGAAAGACAACCACAATTTAAGTAAGTGAAGTTTCCTCCCCTTCCACAGAGCACAACACAATGTGTTGCAGTAAATATGGTTGGAATTAATGACACATTTATTCCTTTTTGTAGTTGAGAGGAGGCGAAGATTCAACATCAATGATCGTATAAAGGAACTTGGTACCCTCATACCAAAGTCAAGTGACCCGTAAGTTCTGCTTTTTGCTATCAATACATTGTTAAAGGGGGAAATACAGAGTGTCTGATCAAGCTGTCTCTCAGCCTCAGTCCAACATGATGTTTTATTTTGAATGTGACATGATGTTTTGGTTATGCACTTTATTGGTGCCACGCAACTGTCTTATCCTTTCTACCTATGTCCTTCTCGTACCTCTGGCTCCCCAGCGAAATGCGGTGGAATAAAGGCACGATCCTGAAAGCGTCAGTCGACTACATTCGGAAGTTACAGAAGGAGCAGCAGAGAGCCAAGGACATCGAGTTGCGTCAGAAGAAGCTGGAACAAGCCAACCATAGTTTAATGTTGCGCATTCAGGCAAGTGCTTGGGCTACAAAACCAGTCTGAATACTGAATGATTGTATTGCTTTTCTAGACCTTATTATTTTCATGCCTTTTGCTGTTTTCATCTGTCTCTTAAACAAGGACCGTGTCGCTAGACTTGCCAAACGTTTCAATAGTCATCTTCCTGCTATTTTCAGGAACTGGAAATGCAGGCTCGAGTGCACGGCCTTAACTCGCCCACCAGTATGACTTCTGCTCTGAGCTCTGACCCTTCACTGCTGCAGCAGCAGTCGGTCCTGCACAGTGACCAGCCCCTGCACCCAAACGGAGCCGCCTCATCTCAAACCCTTCTCGGCCTCGGCGCCGCAGCCATCGGTCAGACTTTGCCGGCCTCTTTCCTGTCCCCGCCATCCTCAGACTCTCCAGCAGGGGTCACCCTCAGCAGCCCACTGGATCTGGGCAGCCTTAGCTTTGCAGAGCTGGATGACCCTTCCAGCTCAGCCCTTTACCCTGATGTTGGCCTGGGGGACATTCTGATGGACGACGGGTGCACCTTGTCTCCAGAGGCAGTGGGCGAGCAGCTCTTCTCCCCTCTGTCACCTGGTGCCTCCAAAACCAGCAGTCGCAGGAGCAGCCTGGACATGGACGAGGACTTGTGATGAGCTCTGCGCCGGCTGGCCCACCAGAGAGACTGTTTGCAGGGAGAGTTATGTCGGGAAGTTAAGCCCGACAACTTCTTAAGCCTAATTTTAGACGTGTAGAATTTAAAATGCTAGAGTAGCCAGCATTGACATTCAAACTAACAGATCTATTATCAGGATTTTTTTCAGAAATACAGATTATGACTTCTGTTTGGAGCAGGAGGATTATATATTTGGATTAAGAATTTATTATAGTGTAAAGGTTTTACTCAGAGATTTAAGAGGGATGTAAAGTTTGCTTGAATTTATCATGCAATCATTATTAGGGAAGAACTGTCGACCTTTCATTATATCGGCGTCTTGACTGAAACTTAAGCTGAGAGAGGTGTGTGTTCATGTCCAGCTGCCTGGAATCAGGGTCCTTTGTCACCAGCAGCAGACGACAAGGGATTTTACAAAAAGAAAAAGAAGTAAATTGGCACATTCGTGGAATATTACTCCTTATTGTACATAAGAATATTTTTATTTTGAGCAATTTTATTGCACCTTATTTTATTGCATCTATGCATCCTTCAGTCAGACCAGTGACCCAGGAGTCACAGCATGTTTTTGTAAAGAATCCTCTGAGCTGCTGTAGCTAGTTAGCCAAAGCAGGACCTCTTCTGGTGTAGCTACATTTGACAATTTGAATTTTTACTCAGTGTCACTATGAGAAATGCAGAACAACTATATCCTAATAGTACTGTAGTTTAACACTTGTTTTTTGATACCCGATGCTGCAACTTGTGTCCTGACTAATATCTCTGTTGTCTCGTTCAACTTGGCCGATCACAGCGTTTGGTCCACCACTTCTTAATTTCATTTCGGACAAATCCAGATGGGATTGTAAACTTGTGTGACTCTTTTACTCTATTGGCAAGACAACCACTATCACCGCTTTTTAAAAGATTATTTCATGAATTACTCCTATTCAGTGTAATCGTGACAAACACAAGGCATTGTTTCTCTGTCACGTCACAGAGCTCATGAAAGTGTGTGACTCAGAATCTGCAGCATGTGGGTTTTCTGTTTTTTATCGGATGTACTGTGTGAGAATTGTTTCTATATCACGTTTTAAAAAGTTGTGCTTGTTTTTTTTAGACTACCTGTGAGCCATCGCAACATGACACATTTTATTTCAGCCAAATTAAGTTGTTTTTAATGAAAGTGTTATTGAGTATTCACCTTTGAAACATGTCTTTGTCAAGCAGCTCTTACTCTTATTCTCCGTTGTGTGCTGCTGCCTGTGATGTAACTGAAACTGATTTAGAAAAAATAATCAACACCTTAAGAAACTTGTCTTTCAACCCTAACTCTAGAACATGGGCGGAAAATCTGATAAATTGAGTTCTTATTTTCGCCGGTCTTTTCTTCAGATGATTCTAATAAATGAAATATTTCCATCAGATTTGTCGCTCTGCTCCTGTGACTCAGTGGTATAGCATCTGGGATATTTCCATGCCGAGGTCCAGGCACTCCGTGGCATGTAGGCAGATGTCAGAGATGGGACAGTCGCACAGGAAGCAGCGGACACCCACACCCCCGCACAGGTCACAGTAGCGGCTGAAGTTTAGCAGTGGACAGAAGGTGGTGGGTTCGCAGCCGCATAGAAAGGTGCACGGCGACCACATATAGAGGGTGCAGACTTGGAGCATCGCTGATATACAGTCCAGAGGATTACAGAAGAGGCAGGACAGGAGGACAGATGCACAGAGATCTGAGAATAGTGAAGAAAGATTTAATTGAGTCACAGTTTGATCACAATAATGTAGACCAATTGATGATTAGAGTTGAGATGTCAGTGAAGGTTGCTATTTTTACTGACGGAAATAGCACTAGGACGAAACCAGGACACTGGATCCAGAGAAAAGGTTAAATCTCATGGAGCAGCTATGGGAAGGGGAGTTCTGAAATCCTCAAAACCCATTCTCACTTATGATACTGAGCTTTGGGTCGGGCCAAGAATAGTTTCCCCTGCTGGGTGCCTGGACTCTCCCCTGGGAAGATGGCGATATGGTGGAACTGGCAGAGTTGCTCCCCTGGGCAGACCCATTACGCACTGACATATTGATTTCATAGTGTTATAATTGAGACCTCCTAACCGCAGCTTGGTCCAAGACAGAGAGAGACCTAGACTGTGTCAAGTCCAAGCCCAATGATGGTGGAGGCAGAGACGGAACTGAGTAGTTTGTTCCCATCATCACAGTTCAGTTCTTGAAGACTATCATTCCTTTTGCAGTAGGACGCACTTCAGTATCCTGTATTCAGTTTGATCTCTGTCTCAGTCTTGGTCTGGTGCACCTTGTTGGTCTTTGACTCTGTATGGTCTGGTCTTGGCGTTAACTTGGTCTTGTATTAGGTGGTCTCAACTATGACACTAGTTTTCAGTTGGTGTGGGAATGCTTTCTTCCAGACGAGTTACAGGAGGTTTGTGGGGAGTGGGACGTCTGGGTCGAACTACTTTAAGCTACTGGAGAAAATAGTCCCATCACCTTCAGTAGGAGGCTCGGAGGGCTTGAGGCTTTGACTCCTGCAGACTGACGTCTGGCTCTGAGGCTCCGTCGGCAGCACAGAACACAGAGGGCGAGGCGGCTCTCTCTCCTCACCACACGTCAGCAGTTCCGCTTTGGATGTGAGCAAATCTCGCTCAATGTAGACATCTGCAAAAGAAAAAAAAACACCCCATGAGCCTTTCACGTGGTGATGACTGTTGTACCCACTTTACTACCTCCTGTATGATTGGGTGATGTTGATACGGTGTCCACTGTGGATGTTTCACAAATAGCGGCATCTGTGATGGTTCCTGCGAGTCAAAAATGAGGGCTGTATAAATGATTTTGCATTGATCAATTCACCATCGGTGCCAGTAAAGTGGTCACATACCAGTCGGGGTATCGGGTGAAGTACAGAGGAACTCAGAAACACTTGTGTCGGGGAGGTCTAGTTTATCCTCACTTTTCACCTCACAGCGAGGATCCATTTTTCAAACCGACTTATTTACGTGCCTGAAGAGATGGAAAGTATATTTGAAGCATTACTCAATAGATGACGCAAAGAAAATGAAGATACTTTGTAGAAACAACCCAACAATCTAGTGCTGTCTCTATATTCAAGCAAATGTCTCATATAAATGCATTTTTAATTCCATTTCAATTCGGAGATAACTACGAGGAGCCATAACTGATGAGTCGACACCGGCCTTGAGACGAGGTTTATCAATTATTAACCACCTTTTCAGATATGATATGGATAGAAGTGCTGATGTTCTGTCGGCTTATGTGGAAATATCCGTGGGGGGAAATTGTGGTGAATTAAACTTTAATCATGTGGGCAAAGAGGCTGTCAAAAGTCATTTGATGATTAATCGCAGCTTGGCTGTAATAATGACACTTTGATTAAAAAAAAAAAAAGGTTGGATTAAAATTATAACGTGAAAATAGTCACAAAGTAAACTCGACAAAGATGAAGCATTTGGGCCAAACAGCATGCAGAGTGCATTTGTTTCTATCGGTGGGTTGCAGTGGGTCTAAAATAAGGTGAGAAAGCGACTTACTCTTTTGTGGCATGTTTCAGATGATTATTCCTGCAGCCATGTCTCTCAGCACATCCTCCCTCTGGTCATAAAGCCTGTGAGTGATGGGCAGTGGAACAATATCTGCATCGCCTTGACTACACGTCCAGGCTGCTGCCACAACCATTTCCTGCTAAACAGGGCTTACTAAAATCGCAACAGTGTCGGCATGGAAGAAGGACTCATTCATGGGATGTAATGCTGCGAAGCACACTCTCACCTCGACCCAGTCGTGAACGCAGTGAGTCCATCAGAGTAAGAATCAACATCAACATTACTGCAGTGGCTGCTGCTGTGTGTTGTTGTGTGGTGAGTTAAGCCATGAGGTGAAATGTTTTGTTTTCCCCAAAATTAGGGTGTGGTTGGAATAAGTCTCAGATACACTGTAGAGTCTTAGTGGAGCCGTTTTTTCACTCACAAATGAGTTTGGCTCTCTTAGATCCCACCGGATGACAATGCTTAAGCAGTATCTCTGGCAGAACCAGGTCCAAACATGTTTTCTGGTAAAGTTGAAATCTTCAGAATTTGAGTCAGTATTATTGAAATTATAATGTTATAATGTTCAACGCGGAGCCAATTAAACTTAAATTATACTTTTATATTAAGATTTTATTCCGACAGTAGCTGTAGATTTTGGGCAAATATTGGTTTCTGTGAATTCTCCTTGTAGGTTTCCTCCTTCTACCGTTACCTCCCATGGTCCAAAATTATAGAGAGGTCAGTCAGTAAATGAATGAAAAAACAAGCGTCATGTCGGGTCGTTCCAGTGTAGTTAAAAAACAAAACACTAGGGGGCGATGCTTTGCCTCAACGAAGAAAGACGAGCACTGCCGATTGCGCCCGACGTGTGTTGGCTATTAGCTTGCTGTGTTGCGGCTAAAGACGGTCGCTTATTTTTTGACATTGCTCTTCTTCTGTCACACCTTAACACAGGTCCAAGACTGTAACTCCAATATAAAATGGTAAGTGTCCCTCATTTTAATCATTTTGCGGTGTGCTGTGAGCACAAGCGATGTCGGGTTGAATCCGCGGCCTCCTTCGTCACATCTCCGCCACGTTAGCAACACTACAGTGGGTTGTTTTGGCCAACCTGAATAACCTCCACGTATTTTCTTAATGCGTTTCTTGCACGAAAATATAGAAACTGCATGGACATTTGTCATGGAAATGCATCAGCTCCCTTCTCGCTGCTAAGTTAGCTTAGCACGGAATGTAAACAAACGTCCATGTTTCCTGTTTTAAGACTTATTTATGATCAGTACGTTTAGGGACATTTGTAAAGCAGCGATAGAAAACATCTGATGTCAAAAACTCTACATTGAGAATGCTCCTATGGATAGTGAAATGTCTTATGTGTGTGATGCTGAAAGTAAAATGGTAATTGTATTTCAGGACAGCGAGATGTCTGAGGGTGAACTCGCTCCTGGACCAGAGACCAGCAGCATGGATGGAGAGAATGCTCCTCTTTACTGCATCTGCAGGAAACCAGACATCAACTGCTTCATGATGTGAGAGCATCAGGACCACAGGCTTGCTCTACTAACCAGCTCTAACAATTAGCTGAAATGTGATTCTGTCTCCTGTGGTCCAGTGGCTGTGACAACTGTAACGAGTGGTTTCATGGAGACTGCATCAACATCACAGAGAAGATGGCGAAGGCAATCCGAGAGTGGTACTGCATGAAATGCAAAGGTTTGAATTTTCATATTCCGCACGTGGTGCTTACAAAGAAGTTTAAATGACAATCTTGCTGTCAACAGATAAAAATCCATTGTTGGAAATTAAGTACAGAAAGGAAAAGAAGATGCGGGAAAAGGATGTCGATTCAGACAGAGAAAGACAATACAGCACACCAAGTACCCCAGACTACAAGAGCGATCGGCGGCGAGGATCAAAGGTAAGTTATTACACAGTTTGAAATGTACCTTTTATCATCGTGCCATTGCTATGATCCATGATTGACTGTTTTTCTTGTGTCATCTCCTGCCATCACAATAATACTTGTCTGGTATGTGTTCCTTTTTTCACTTCACACATTTCTTCTTTAAAAATAATGTATCACTTTAATCGTCCAATCATTTGTTTAGGTGAAGCGGTCGGTGCGTATGTGTGGGGAATGCGAGCCCTGCAGAAGGACTGAGGACTGTGCCCAGTGTGACTTCTGCAAGGACATGAAGAAATTCGGCGGCCCTAACAAAATAAGACAGAAGTGCAGGTTCCGGCAGTGTGAAGTCCGAGCGAGGGTACGTTGTACACAAGCCCTGATGGTGGAGATGATCATCATTATTTCACTTTATCCTTAACTGTTTCCTTTTTAAGTCATAAATGTGTGTGAATTTTCTTGTAGCAATGAGCTTGAGTGGTCACATCATTGTCTAAGTACTTAATCCAATTGTTTGTGTGCGCCTAGTCAGGAAATGTAATACTTGTTGTGCACAGAAAATGTTGCGGGTGAAAGATGAGGAGTTCTCTTTACGAGAACGGAGGGAGAATTCCTACCACAGAAGGAGGAGGTACTCTGAGGACTACGACAGTGAAGCAGAACTGTACCAGCAATACAAGGCTGCGGGAATAGATGACAACATGGTAATATCAACTCCTTTTATTGTGGAGGATTTATTGAATAGAAGCTAACTGTCTTCTGCCATCCAGGCTTGGGGCAGTGATGATGATGACGAGCCGCCCTTCAGTCCAGTCCTTCGAAAGAAAGCCGTCAAAGTGAAGCATGTCAAGAGACGAGAAAAAAAGTTTGACAAGAAAGTATGAGACTCATATTAAATATAGTTTTTCTGTATATGCAAGACAGGAATTTTGACTGTAAAAAAAACCATACTGTCCTCAGAAGGAGTCTCGGCGCCACAAGCAGAAGCAGAAACACAAGGACAGGACCCGACACAGTGAACGGGCGGACACGCGGGATCACGGAGGGCTGCATCAGTGTCTGGGACCAAGCTGTGTGAAGGCAGCGAGACCGAACTCCAAATATTGCTCTGAGGAGTGTGGCATGAAGTTGGCTGCCAAGTGAGAACTTCTTTTGACAGAGTTAACGCCTCCTATATGTGTTTTCCATTTGCCCTCTGTGGGACCTTATGTCCTTCATGTATTACCAGTTTGTTGAATACCAGTGTGTAGAATACTTCTCTTTCAAACCAGTATTCATTCAATACTCCTTGTGTTTGATATCTATCAAAAATCTGTCAGTATGTTGTTGCTGTATCAGTTTTAGATTGCTGTTAGCGATCTTTATGTCTCCCGAGTCTTGCAAAGATCTCTGTCTGTAGGGACATTAACGTGGTTATCCCCACATGCTTGTTCTTGTTGACAATCAACAGTAGTCCATTTGTAATGGTGTCTAGGTATATTGCAGTTTAATAAGATTTCTTATGCCTTATGTTGTTTTTTTATTATTTATGCTGTTATGATGTCTGTCTTCCATAGTCGAATCTACGAGATTCTGCCGCAGCGCATCCAGCAGTGGCAGAAGAGCCCGTGCATTGCGGAGGAGCACGGTAAGAAGCAGCTGGAGCGTATTCGCAGAGATCAACAAAACGCCCGTCTTCGACTGACTGAAATGGAACGGCGCTTTCATGAGCTGGAGGGGATCATTGCCAAAGCCAAGCAGCAGGCGGTGCAGCAAGATGAGGAGGTGAGTGTGGGTGGTGTGGATGCTTCGCGCTTGGTTACGCCGTCTCATGGTCACTTCCTGCTTTCAGGTGAACGAAGGTGACGGTGAAGACACGGACCTGCAGATTTTCTGTGTGTCTTGTAGTCACCCGGTGAATCCAAAAGTGGCGCTGAGACATATGGAGAGATGTTACGCGAAGGTAATGTTAATATCACTCTTGAACGATGACAAAATACCTCAGATGTTACATTCTTCAACTGTGCTTTCTGACAGTACGAAAGTCAGACCTCTTTTGGTTCCATGTACCCCACAAGAATAGAAGGGTGAGAACACAATCTTCCTTGTTATTTTAAATGTGTGTGCTTTTCTAATTATGCTGTCTTTGTGTAGAGCGACCAGGCTCTTTTGTGACGTTTACAATCCCCAGAGCAAAACGTACTGCAAGAGACTGCAGGTTTTGTGTCCGGAGCATTCTAGAGATCCAAAGGTAGGCAGTCCCACGAGAGGATTTTTATCAGAACCAGTCAAGTTCTGATCCTCGACTGTCTCCTTAGATCCCGGTGGATGAGGTATGTGGCTGTCCTCTGGTGAAGAACGTCTTTGAGCTGACCGGAGAGTACTGCAGAGTTTCCAAACGGAAGTGCAATAAACATTACAACTGGGAGAAGCTGAGGAGAGCAGAAGTCGACTTGGAGAGAGTCAGAGTGGTAAGTAGCCGTGTAGGGCTTGGGTAGTGAGTCACAATATTCGATTAGCGTGTTGGACTTTCAGAAGTATTTTCCACAATTATTCTGAAAGTGTCCATTGATTTCAATGTGTAGCACTTGATCTGTTTTTCATTTAACTTCCCTGGAGCTTTTTTAAATCGACCATTTCCTCCCTGCAGTGGTACAAGTTGGACGAACTCTTCGAACAGGAGCGAAACGTCAGGACAGCGATGACCAACAGAGCCGGTCTACTGGCTCTGATGTTGCACCAGACAATCCAGCACGACCCGGTGACTACTGACCTCCGCACCAACAAGGATAGATAGTAGTATAAGACTGAATAATTTTTTTATTCAACGTCCATCAAGTGGGTCAACGTTGTATTGGACTATGTTGACTTTTAACAGCACACAGGTTTTTGTATTACTGCAGTCTTTCTGTGGTTATTTTTGAAACTACGTCTGTCTTTGACTTAAATACTTAAATAAACTCTATAAAAAAATGTGGTTTCCTATTTTAATTTTCATCCCCGAAATGAAACAACAGCGTATGTTTTCTTCAGCTCAAGGTGGATGGTGTGCAAAGCTTAGGATCCCACACACTGGCAGTTTGCTACCTCCGGATGAGGAGCTCTAGAGGTCTTCAATCTTGATTTCTACATCTAGCTTACTCATGGAATGTGAGTTACACCCGTATTAACGCCTGTGCAGTTACGACTGCTGATTCCTATCGTGGACTTGTCTGTGCCCCATCAATCCGATAAGATGCGAAGACGATGTTTTATGGGCAAGATGTTTGCTTCCACTGCATCCCGACGACGACAACATCGCCTCAGATTTCACCAGAGGTTTATGATTTATGTGGTTTGTTTTGGCGTTTTTTCACAACCCCCGCGAACTGTTCCGTCGTGCCGTTACACTGAATAGCGATAAGTTTCTTTGTGAATTACCATTTTTAAGCGCGTTCTTCTTTTTTTGTCCCACGAACACTTCCGTACGCGTCAGACGTGGCTCGCTAACGTCCTGTTAAGTAAATATTTTTCTTTCGTTTTCTGCTCATTATTACGATAAACACCGTCCTCGGTGTGTATGTTTCTTGTCATACTGTGAAGTACATAACTTACCAACGGGAGGGAAAATTGCAGGGATATTTATACCTGAACTGAGTAACGCTGGCGCTATCTTATGGTAACCCTCGTTCCCGTTTCTTATGTTGTTGTCGTCCTTATTTATTCCTGCATGTGGTTGATATTGTCAATGTGTTACCCATGTTTGCATTAAAATACGGTTTCAGTTAGATTATTAGTTCCGCGACAAGAAAACTTGAGATAACACGTCAATGGCTAATGATGCTATTGATGCTAGCTAGCACCGGTATGGTCAACCGTGACGTTTATTCTCTTTCACTGCATTTTATACGATTTTACTGGTAAACAGGCAAATGCGACTTTTCTGTTTGTTTTCATCGTGAGAGCGACTGGGGTTGTGACTCTTGTGGGCGTTATTGTATACAGCTAGCATCACAACAACAGATGCTAGCCATGCTAGTAGCACATTGACTTTCGCTATCTATAATCTGAACAATAACTTACTTTCACTAGATTTGCCATGGAACACTGAACGTGTTTGAACGTCCTGACGGTAAAACTGCACAAACAGTGGAGCCAGTAGTCCAGAGCAGGTCAGTTGGAAGATGCTTTAACAGTCATTTGAGTGAATGCATACAAACAGTTAAAGATGTGTGTTTTGACAACTGCTAGATCAATGGACGAGGAGTATCCCTTCAGTCCCGTTGAAGAGCCTGCAGATGAAAGCGATGGACCAAGCGTCGAAAAGACAAGCCCTGAAGTGGAAAGCACTGAACAGATACTGCAATTGGAGGAAAGTCCTGTGTTAGATTATGTAGACGAGATCAAGGATGAGACAAAGGATGACCCTCAAGCCTTTGAACCTCCTCTTGACTGGCTTGAACCCCTGGAAGATGATGATGATGACGATGAGGAGGGGAGCCTTGGAGGAGAGAGTGAGATAAGCGTGAATGTCGGGACCACTGGGAAGAAACGCAAAAAGGGTCCACTGTAAGTTCTATGAACAGTTGTCTCTGGAATTGTTTGAAAACATGTTATACTGTCCTGAAGCGATTTAATTGTGCTGTGGTGGGATCATTTTAAATTTACTCTCAGAACTCCTGTATTTGATGTGTCACTATTACTCAAGATTTTTTAAAATATCAATTTAAGAATAGAGTTTTTGGACACCTCTGGGGAGGTAGCTTCATTTACTGGGAATGAAAAGCAGAAATCAAAGATTTGTCAGTTATCAGGTTACAAATACAGTTATCAGCTGTGATAAATATTATTGTAATATTTGTCCCAATTAATTATTAATGAGAATATGAGAATCAGGAAGTGGTTTATAAATTGTTGACAAAGGTATGTTTTCCCCTGTGGTGACACTTCCCTTTCCCTGAGAATCAATGTACAGTATGTTGTGATTACTTAAACAGGAATGTGGTGAACACATTCCAAATTTTAACAATTCACAATGAGCTAAAAACAAAAACTACTGGCTTTCCGTTGTTTCAGATTTTTATACATAACTTCAAAGGTTTCTTGGTGCAATCGTGGTGCTGTTTGTCTGTCATGTTTTTCTGTATTTGAACAACCTACTCTTTGCCTATTTCAAACTATAATTATTTGGTAATGTTCTTCCTTCTTTCAGTTTTCACCTACCTCGTGGTAAAAGATCGCATCCTGATGAAGGGTGGGAGGAGTGGCCTTTGCTTGGAGATGGCTGGAAACGCAAAGAAGTTGTTCGACGTTCAGGTTCAAGCATTGGCCAAAAAGATGTTTATTATTTAAGGTATTTTGTTTCCGTTTGTTGTTTTGACTTGTCGTACAATGCCTCATGAAACCACACCTGTGATGTTTTTTATTTGTCATGGTATCATTCGTTGTACCTTATGTTTGCTGTTGGTTTGTTTTCTCTTCCTTAGCCCGAGGGGTGACCGTGTGAGAAGTAGAGTCGAACTGGTATCGGTGATGGCTGGTGCACTTGACCTTTCACAATTTGAATACAAGACAGGGCTCTTTCTTAACGGACAAGTACCCAAAAGACGTAGAAAAAAGGTGCCGCCCATCATCTGGAATTGTAACTCTTGAGTGTTGGAGCCAATGACTTAATGTATTACTCTGTCCCGTCCTAGAAAAAAGTACGGGAGCGGTCGTCTTCAGAGTCAAGCTGGTTAGAGAGAGGGGATGGTGCCGACACTCCAGACTCCATCCACCGGCTTACGCCCAACTTGGTGACAAAAACCTCTCAACAAAACCTAACCTGTTTCTTGTTACCGAAACACACGGAGACCACAGTCAAGCCTGAACCACCCAATGGAGATAGTATCAAACTCCCTCTTCCTTCGGCATCCAGGCACACCCCTCTTCCCGCCATAAACGGAGAAGCTGCAAGTCAGGAAAGCATTCTGTGAGGCCCATATTTAATTTCTCACCGGTAATTAATTGGGGTTTTTGTTAACAGCTAATCTAAATTGGAATTCTCAACAGAGAATGTTCCAGATGTGGAATTTCCTTCACGGGAACCAAGTATGACAAGAAGAGGAAGAAGCCTTGCTGCGCCTCCTGCTGGGGTACATCTCTTGACTCAGCTGTCCTTTGTCAGTGTGCTTTTTATGGGCGATTAAATTAATGTTTCTATTTTTGTGTCAACAGCCTTCAAGACTAAAGAACATCCTATGATTCGCTTTCGAAAGGTAAACCTTTCACAGTGCTGTCATTGATGTGTATTATATATTTTGATTTATTTCTTACTAAGTATATATTTGCATAATACTTATTTGTCCAAAAACATTTCCTTGATGAATGTATCCACCACCATTTCAGGAGCTGTGTCATATAATATGCTGTGTACAAAGCCCTTCAACATTAAGTGATGTGCTGAAATTCAATAAAATAGTTGACCAACATGACTGTTGTCATTGGTCCTTTATCATATATTTAAGTTATTGGGGGTGAAATAAACCATGCTATGTAAAGTAAACTGATGGATCTTGTTACCCATGACAAGTGATATCATCCCCTGATTTAATACCGAAACATGAAGAAAAAATAGCTCTTATCTCAGTCGTGTGTTGAACAATGCAAGTATAGAATTCGAATCAGACCAGTTATTGACTCGAAATATTTTGTCGTCTTTTCGAAAATCATCTTTGTTGTTCTATTGTTTTGTCTAAATTGTATCTACCACAATGACAGAAGTGTTTCTTTAACAAATATGTCTTTCTTTGCCTCGAAGTGGATTCCCTGTGGTCAGTGCATGGGATGCCTTACAACAGTGAATTGTGGGCAGTGTGCAAACTGCAGAAATGGATTCCAAGGGACGGAGCTTCGAAAGCGCATATGCAGCAAACGCAGATGTTCATGTCCCATCCGTAAGGTAGGTTGATGTGCGGTGTGGTGGCATTCTCCTGTGCCAAAGTGGAGTCCTCTATCAATGATGTTTTGCTCTGAATTGCCATGTCAGGGCCTAGCTGTCAACCCCGCAGTAAAGAAGGCAGAAGTGGAAGAAGTTGAGGACATCAGTAACCAGGTAAGAAAAAATATGCCCCATTGATTTGTAGCTTATTAAAACAAACAATCAGCATTTACCATAAAACAGGATCATGAATTAATATGCTCACAAAATCCATACCGTGAGTTTGAATGAATGTTTTCAATACTGCAGTCACACTTTCCTGTTTTAAACCTACATGCTCCCCCCCCAAAAATACAGGGAATGAGTAGTTAAAAACCACGAACCCATACATTCAAGATAACTTCCACGCTTCCAAAATAGACTACTGTATGTAATTTGCTCTGTATTTTCCCTGTGTATATGTAGTACATAGTACTGTAGTATAAGTACTATGAGAACATTAATCTTGTTTTCTAGTGTCACTGATATGGAACCTTTGACACAGCTATGAAACAAACCATAATGTACAGCACAATGTGACTGTTTGAAGAGGAAGATTAAGGGAGTATCAGCCTTTAGCAATGAATTGGTATCTTTCATTGGTACATGATTAATGGATTTGAGTCCTTTATTTACTGCCATAGCAGTAAAAATAAAGGTTTCTGCTCCTCCTCTGCCAATTTTTTAACAGTGTGGTATGCAGTACCTGAAAGAAATACTTGAGTGAAAGCAAAAAAAAAAAAGTCACTCCAATCACAAGACATCTGGAAGTACCTGATTTTTAGTGTACCTGTGTATCAGAAGTAGTTTCCTGATGCAGAAGTATTTAAACAAAGTTAAATAAAATCATGTTCCTCTGGCCAGGGAGACACTGTTCACCAGTGTTGGTCGCCTGAATGCAGAAGTGATATCCTGAGTGATGCAGCGCTTGTACAGTGCTAAGTGCTATTTTGAAACGTAACTTTAACATGATAGCTCAAAGTAGTTTGCTGTCCTGAAGCTCCTGGAGCCCCTGTAGTTGGCGAATAATAGCACAGTGAAAGTGTAGGTTGTGGATCATTTTAATAGCGAAGTACAAATATACTGTATTTTTTCTTTGTAACAACAAAACGTTTTTTTTTTTCTTAAAGTTCCAGCCAACTCCAACAGAGTGTGTCACTCTGAAAAGCAGTGACACAGAAAATGTTTCCCTAAACCCGGATCCAGAGGACGATGAAGACATGTCAACTGACGATGATGATGATGTATGTTATTTTGTTTATTTACAAAACAACTCTTGGTAACGCTTTATATTGGTGACCACCATTGATAAACACAGTTCTCATATTCATACATGAAACAGTGTTGGAATTTTCAGACTCCTCTAGATGGCACTCTCTGCTGTATAATCTTTGGCTCTGAACAACTATTTCAATGAAATTGCTCATCATTTTCAAACCAAAGGCGCCACCTACTGAGCTGTGAACATTGTGACACTGTTTCATGAAGCCTCTTCAACCCATCACTAGTAGTTTATTCACAGTAATTTAAAGTGTAACTGAAATATGTTTGAGTATCAGAAGAACACTTGATTTTTTGGATCTGAATCCAACAGAATTCTGTATTCTGCTGGATTGATGGAAAATATTACACAGTGGTAAAGTAAATTTGTGTGTAATATTTTGTTCATGTTTCATAAATTCCTGCTGCAAAGATAGATTGTCAATTCACGTTGTCATCAAAAGAGCACCATTAAGTTTCAAGTGACCTTTCCTGAGCAACTTGTTTTCTTTAACTGTTTCTGGATGGTCATGTTTTCATGAAAAACTAAAGAGATTATCCAGATTATCTCTGCGCAGGATTTTCCCAGAGATTTCTTTGTCGACATCTGTCATTTCCATAAATGTTTGCTCTGTCAGCTTCCAGTATATTTTCCTGCAACTGGAAATTTGCTCTGTCCAAAAGGTCATTTAATTTATTAGACAGCGGTGGACACTGTAATCTCCAAACGCATGACCGAACAAAAGCACAATCTTGTCAGAAGCAGGTCATTCAAGGTCCACGTTTCCTGCCGCTGTCTTTAGCACGACCATAATGAAAACATTCTTATGGAGAGTAATCGTGTCAGTACAACTAGACTGCTGTGTTTTTGGCATTCGCCGTTTTGTTAGCTGAGATAACGTGAGGAGCATGTGTGACTGTAGGAAGCCTGTACCTTGTGATGCCAAAGGCCACGTGATGATTGATGTAACTTTGTGTTTCAGTGGCATAAGAAGCGAAAGCGGCGTGCCTGCGGGGAATGTAAAGCCTGTCTCTGCAGGAGAGACTGTGGCACATGTGACTTCTGTGTTGACAAACCCAAGTTTGGTGGCAGCAACAAAAAGAGACAGAAATGTCGACTACGTCAGTGTCAAAGGCAGGCCATGGTAGGTTACAAGAAAATGAAGGTATAAATGAAATACCTCTTCATCTTGTGAAGTTAAGCTTGGGTTTCTTCTCGGCAGAGGCATTTGCTTCCTGCAGAGATGGAAATTGAGTTTGGAGCAGATAGCTCGCTGCTGCCTGGAAGACCACGACCTCACTACACTTACAGTCGAAAGTCGACCGCCAAGAAGAACAAGCCGCACGCTGAAATAGACCTCACTGACAACGAAGATGAAGACACAGGTTTTTTGCAGGTCGGTTAATTTCTTTTCAATGCCCTTTTGTCGAGAAACAAAAATAACCTGGTGTGTGGTCTTCAGCAGAATTACTGGCCCTTGCCACCTGAAAGCAACGACTTGAAAAGCCAATCGTGTATGCAGGTTTGAAAACGTCACTTTGCATTTTAACTAAATGCTTTCGACAAACTGACAGTCATTTTGTTTCTGTTTTTCAAAGATGAATCATTCGGAAATTATGGAGCTGAACGGAGTGGAGGAGTTATTTTCACATGCCAACATCCGTGACAGCAGTTATAATGTAAGTAGCTGCGTATTACAGATGTTGCGACCAAGCAAAACGGAGAGGAATCATTTCCTAGTCTTTATTCAACTCATTTCTTCAAGTGTGTTGCATCTTGAAAGCCAGCACAATTCACAAAACATTTTATTCTGTAGTGCGTGTGAGTGGAATGATCTTTAGATTATGAGTTTGCAATATTCACTGCTATTGTGTGGCTCTTTCTCACTTAAGTATTTGAGCTCTGATCGTGAAACTATACTTGGTAGTTTCTAAACTAAGTTCAGACGTGAGTAGAATATATGGCAACCAAGTCGTAAAATCCTTACTACGGCGAGGAGACTCTCAAAACTGCTACATCTGCGTAACCAGTACTGGCGGAAACCAAAATCAGATTTTGCATATCCTGCATACCAGAGGTTGTCACTGAGAAAAGCTCTTAAAAAGGGTTCTGTGACCTTCTTGCAATATCGCTGTCACACACTTAACAAACACAATTAGTCATCACTCTACTTGTGGCTCATTGGTCCGCTACCCTCCGAACCATCCATATCGTTGTTCACAGGTGACTTGATCTCTGTTACCCCCTAGCTATTTGCTTTGTGTGTCCCTCAGCTGCCTCTGGCCGACCTTGCTAGTCACCGTTCTTGCTTGACATTAGGGCTGCAGCAACATAGTTGACTCTCATTACCTCAGCCACGGAGGCTATGTTTTGAGCAGTGTTGGACTATCTGTCAGTGGTCAAAAGCACTTGAAAATCTATGGATGGATTTGGATGAAATTTTCATGCGGATCAGTGTTTTGATCCAGGAATGAATTTTGCATTGTTATTGCCTGTGCATCTAACATGGTCTCATCTTCCTGTTTATATTTTTGCTTAAAATCCTTATTTATTCTTCCCCACATGCGCGCTGTAGTGCGGAGGTTCTGTCATGACTCACTGTTCTGACGGTTACAGGTTTGATTCACTCATGAACCAACAGGTAATCCGACGTAACAACATATATATTCATACCATATTTATCAAAATTACTATTTGCTTCACTACTATAAGAGGTGTCTTTCACCCATACACACAGTGCTCAGTTGGTTACCAGTCAAATGTCTACATGACATGCAGTGCTTGTAACTCCTGCATACGGCCCAGTATGAGGATGTTTCTAGCACACACAGTAGCCAGTACTTGTTGGAAGAGAAATGCTAGAGGGAAGGCATGTGGTGTCAAGGTCAAGGTCATTTAATGTCACTCACAAGAGCTTTTTAAAGGTACAGTTAAAGTCTGATTTATTTACTTTATTTTATTTTATTTTCCTTTTGACTCCTCTATGAAGTGCATTGAAGGTTTTCAACATAGTTTGACAGTGTTAAATATTAGCATGAAAAATCTATTTTTGACTTTCAAAGGGTGTGGCTGCATTATGCCAAGACAAACAAACATTTACAAGAAAAAAAACCTTCTTGTGTCTGAATGGATCATCGTGCTGCTTGGATCATTAATAAACCACAAATGTTGTTTTCCTCCTGTTGTTCGTAGGACCAGCCACGTAAAAGAAATGAAGGCAGAACATTTAAAAGCAAAGATGGTCTGAATCTGGTTTTGAATAACATGGAAGAGCAGGACGAGCGGGAAGACGAGGACGACTTTCCAATGGTAAGTGCTGGTTTGTTCAGTAATACAGCTGCGTGAGTGCCACAAACTCCCTAAGAGTGACAGACCTGCAGTGAAGATGAGGGAACTGTAGTGTGCTTTTATGACAAGGTTGGTGCGACTGAGGGAAAGAGGTACTAATTTGGGTTGTAAAAACACAGTTTAGAGAAGTGAGGAGCCGAAGGACGAGGTAGAGGTCATTAGCAGCACACTGTGTGTGTGCTCACAAACGTGTCCTTTATGAGTAATAGTTACCACCACTATCAATTTCTAGTATTCTGACGCTCCATCTTGAAAAACGTTGGCCAGGGGAGGGACATGAAACTGCTCTGCTTTTCTCGAATTCTGCTGTGGCATGATAAACAAACTTGGCTACCGTCACTACACTACACTTCTTCATCCAGAAAATAATAGAAGAAGGGACTGGGATTATATCAGGAATACGGACCGATGTGTGTCTGTGTGTACATACAGTATATCCAAAACAGTTGTGGGAGCAAGTGTGGTGGTTAACAACACTGCATCTTTGCACCAGCATCAAAGTTTAACAGACGAATTTCGACAACAGCGCAGGGAGCTGACAATGGTGCTATAAACACACATTGCAGTTTACCTGTTTGCCCAGGGCTCGGGAACCTATGGCTCGTGAGCCAGGTGTGTGGCAAAATGCAGTCAAACTGAAGTGTTCCGTCTTAGCCATCACGACAGGTGCCATCACTCTCAACAGCTTCCCATAATGCTCTGCAGCCAGTCAACCAATCGCTGTCGTCGATCACTATATTATGGAGTTTTGTGGGCAAACAACCCTCATTCTGCAAAGATTGAGCCACTTCAGACCAATGAAATGTCTGTGATGGGATGGGACCAATGCTGCTCTGCCCAATGTACCGTTGTCAGTGGCAGCATTAGCAGGATGTGCTGCACTGTAGTCCCCGGTTCACAGAACCATTCAGTATCACTAGAGAACAACAGACATCAGCTGGTGCGATACACCTTGCGCATGGGAACTACATGGCTGCAAAATATATTAAAACTCAAGTCACCACTCTAAATTTGTTGGTGTTCACTTTCCATTTCCGTGTTAGCCCATAATGCAAGGCAGTTTTTCCCACCACGTGACGTCACTCTTTTGAGCTCTACAGCTTCCTGAGTGGATTGATGCGGACGATGTTGTGGCTTTTTGAAATGTGAAGGCAGCTGTAGCTGTTTTAACTGCATGGCGGAAGAGTTGATTGCAGTACTTGGTCTCAACACTAGATGGAAGAAATTCTTACCCTGTCGGACCTTAAAAACTGAGAGGAAGTGCCGAAGTGTGATCAGAAGCTGCAGCGATCCTTGAGCAGGGACGTGTAATGAAGATTTTTTTTTCTCGACAGATCACACATATCTTCAGTTTGGCGGATCGATCGAACGGTGGTGGGGACCAAAACCAGCTGGCCAAACTCCTGAAGTCTCTCCAAGAGGCGGACCTGCCAGTGCTGTGGTACGCCATCATGGTGGACGGGCCGCTGCTGCAGATCATCCAGTGTTCCAAAAAGTCCAGCATGGCCGACACCATGGTGCTGATCGACACAGCCTTCCACTTTCAGATCACCGTTCAGAAGCAGCCGCTGCTGCCCACCCACTGGCTCTACGACGACTTCCCGGCACGCCTCACCTGCGTGGCCGAGGTGGTCAATCTGCTGACAGCCCTGGAGAAATACTCGGTCTGCCACGGACTCCCGCCCAAAGACACGTACTCCAGTCTGCAGCCCATCACACTGGAGCGAGCGTCGACGTGCCATTTTGTAGTCAAGAAGAACGTCGGCGTCTGTTCGAACTGTAAACTTCTCTGCGAATGAGGACACTCTGCCGCAAAGAGACAGCATTTCGGTACAGTATTGTACCACTGGAAGTGGGTTCCACATGTGCTACAGTGACACTTACAGGTTTACCTCTGACTGTTAGTAGGAGTTGAAGAATCACCAAAGGCATTCCATGAGCTGAGAGGCTGGAACACAGCCAGTGATGTTCTCGTCATCATTGTTGTTTTGTTTCTGCAGCAGGAGATGCGCTTTTACTTGAGGAACACTTACCGTTATTGTGCTACTAGTTGATACATGACAAGAATGTGAACATAATGGCATGTTGCCTACCCTGACATTCATTCACTCATTTTATTTGTCCTTAGCTCAAAATATGCAAGTATTCAGTGGATTCCATGTTCTGTCTCCAATCCAGCGCCAACGTAAGCTGCTTTGTTCTCAGTATGGTTTGCTGCTTCATAAGGACACAGCAGTTTTAACATCATTTCAATGTTATGTTTTTTTTTTTTTTTAAGTGACAAATTGAGTCTCTTACAATGACAGTTTTATATTTATTCAGGACATAAGAGTGTTGAAATGGAAACTGAAATCTTCTTTTGCTGATTCATGACATTAAAGAAGGCTGAAATGTTTCAACTCAGTTTTAATAGTGGTTTTCAATGAACATGTCGTTGTTGTTAAAGTGGTTTGGAAGAATTGGATCCTGTTTGATAAAGTCATTGGAAAAGACCTGTAAACGTCTCATGCTGTCAAAAGGTCACTTGTGGTGACCCAGCTGGCTCCGTTTGGAGTGACTGCTTGAACAACTGCTGCTGCTTTAAAGGCCGCAGCTGAACGACGCAGACGTGAGGAGAAAGCCAGTCGAGTGGTCTGTGGAAGTGATTTTTACGTGGGGGACAAAGACCTGCAAATTGCCCTGTCGTGGCAAACTTTCCTAGTCAGCTGTTCCTTAAATCCAGATGCTGTCGATTCAAACATGCCTGGAGAGAGTTAAATTCCATCTGTGAGGAGACAGTTGGACAATGAATGTTGAGATTTAAGATAGAGTTTGTATCTAAAATCAATGTCCTGTTTCCATTTTTTCCTCAAGCAACAGTTCCGTTTGCCTCCTTCATTTGTATCAACAGGACTGATGGCACCGAGGCACAAGTTCTTATTTTGTCCTTTTATTGACCTTATGCAAATAAAGCATCCCTTTTTTTTGGAACACCCGTGATATGAATGATGGCCCTGCTAAATGTTGCACCTGAAGATGGAATGTCCAGAGCACAAATACGCCTTTATTCATTTTCTATAAGGACTCAAGGGCCTCACATTTCCAACCACACACATCAAGATTTCAGTTTAAAGGGCTTGCTCACTGCTGGACCCCCTGATGTTTAAACTTATATGTGTCGATTCAATTTCTTATATTTCATGGTTCTGGCGATTTTTAATTTTAATTTTTTAAATTGACTCCCACCTCTAGTTTAGGACCGCTAGAGTCTGTCTCTCCAGCTTGTCTTGGGTCTGCCCCCGGGCCTCCTCCTAACTGAATACGGAAGGAACATCATCCAGATAAAATGCCTGAGCCATAGGCAGGATCTGCATTTCTAATTTGAGCCTCTACTGGATCTCCAATCTTTAAAGTTCAGACACTCTGTGGGGTAAAAGGTCAGTGTGGCTGCTTGTATCTGAGGTTGTGTTCTTCCGGTCGCCTTGTGACCACAGAAGTCAGCAATGCTCAACTCTCATCCCACAAGAGCACAATATACTTGAACTGCTGCCAGAACATTTCAGACTCTATTTGATCATATTGGGTTTTTTTTTTACCAAGCATTTTGGTCCAAGTGAGGTGGGAAACACAACCATCATGCTCAGAAACAGAAGTATATAATCCCCATTGTCTCGCCTTTAATTCTCTATTCTTAGGCCCTGGCTACCGGCTCAGGTCCTGGTTGCGGTTAAAACCTTCATTTGGGATTCTTTTGTTCGTGGAGCCCCGCTGGTCTCACCACTGTAAATTCATGACCCACCTCCTCCAGACCCTCACACCGGTGCTCCTCCATACATTTCAAACCAAAGGGGTGTTGGCTGTTTTCCATTGTCGAGAAGGAGCCTTTTGACTGGGGGATGGGAAGGAAGGAGAACCTCACTACACATTCAATACACAATGACCCGTCGATGAGAAAGCAATTTGTGTGTCTTACACTAACCTGCCATTATTATTATGATGAGACTGAAACAGTTGGAAATGCCCCTTCAGTACACCATTGTCTAAGGGTGGTGTATATATATATATATATATATATATATATATATATATATATATATATATATATATATATATATATATATATATATATATATATATACACACACACACACACACAACCGTTTTCTACATGAATCCATAACAATTTTTGGGCAGCAAGGAAGTTATGAATTCGATAATTTTCCTATACAATTTTTGCATCTTGTTAAATAGATGAAACGCTGACCATTGTTTATCAGACTGGGTAGTGTCCAATATTATCCCCACAGATTGCTGTCAAGTAATAATTACCACAGTACAGCCAGAGTACTGGCCACAAGTTTGAGCTCTTCCAGCTGCTCAGGGCGACAGGCAGGGGAAACCCTGGACAGTGAAATGTTTCCTACATGTCAAGATGCAAAACTGGGTCACCCAGGTAACACTGCTGTGTGGAAGCCTGAGCCACAGCCTCTCATGACAAAGATCCCTTGTCCAGTCCCATTGTGTGTGTTTTCCCCTCTGAGCACCGGCGTCTCCTCTCACCGACCAAAACACACAACCTGGTTTATCAGTGGAAATGAATTGCAGATTGGTGAAGGCGGCCTGTTCCTGGCGTCCTTCGCCTCAAACTCAATGAAGCGCGGCTCCGCCCCCCCACTGCAACCTTGATCCCTGGGAGATGGATGGATGGAACGTTCTGAGATTGAAGCTGAACAGTTAAAAGACGCTTTCTGAGTCTGGACACTCCGGATTCCTCCCACCAACTGAAAGTTGGTTTAGGCCCCAGCCTTGTGTCGTCCTGTAAAGGGAATAATCCGAAGAAAAAATGGAAAAAAGAATCAATAGAATCCTCTAATAGTAATGTTCCAAGAATCTGTCAACAGAGGAACGATATTTCAGAGTCTGAAATGGCTGTGTTCCTACCATATTAAGGCTTTATATCACCTCCATGTAGATCTATTGGTCCCTCAAAGCCCCTTCTCCTTCAATTAGCCTGATGGGTTTGGAGGCAAAAAAAAAAAACATCACGAGTGTCGTTTAAGAGGATTTTGGACTCAAGAGTTTGGTGGAATCATGTTCTCACACTGAAGCAACATCTGGGAGGGGCGTCGCTCCTGTGACACGGCGGAGTCCGAGTCAGAGGTGGGGAGGGGGGTGGTGTGGTGGTGGTGTGTGATCCAACTGGGGACTTCATCCGGTGCAGAAGGAAACCTTTCTCTTCAGTGTGAGCAGCGGAGATGCGCAGTGCTCCGACGCTGCTGCTGCTGCTGCTGAATTACAATTGAGGCTGCAGACATGAGGACGAGCCTCAGCCGCGGATGACTGTCACCCCGCGGATCTCTCGCCTTCCTCCGCCATGGACACCACCGGAGACGTCGCTCAGGCTCGCGGGTGAGATCCATCATGTCCTCGCTCTCCCCTCGTCCGCTGCGACGACGCGTGTTGCACCTGGTTCGTGCCTTATTACCGTGTGTTTCTGGAGGCTACGCGCGCCATCCTTCGTCTGCATGTGACGCCGGTTCAACCCGAGGAAAACACGTCCGAACCTTGCGACATACGTGAATCCCGTGACATGAAAGGCAACGCGGGTATTTTTAATCTGGGCGTCTATTGTGGCATTGTTTGTGAGGCTGGTTGCTCCAAAGGCAGGAAACGTCTGTGCTGGAGATGATATACGAGTGGAGCTTCCTGAGGAAGGTTGGCATTTTTAGACGTGTCACGGAGGACGATCAATAATGAGACATTACCGTGTGATTTATTCCATCTAATGTAGAAGATGCGACAGAGGTTTGATCCCCTCTGTGGTGTTTGTTTTCCACTCAGCTCCCTGCGGTTTATCACACCACCTTGTCTTTTACAATTCCATGAAACAGACCCAGGTTTCACAATGACACCCATTTGCTCTTCAGCCAAAGTGCTGAAGTGACATCAAACATCCAGCAGCAGCAGCAGTACTGGAGCTTCTGTCCGATCCACGTCACCACATCTCAGAACATCCGTCCTTTGTCAAGGATTTAAAGATGAATCCGGGCTGGTCCTGTTGCTCCTGAGTCGCCGATCCTCCTTGTAAAGTGATGAGAAGCGCCTGAAAGGGAACCAAAGCATGTTTCTTTCAGACATGGGAGGAGAGATCAGACGGCCGTGTTGTAATACATGTAAGTCTCCGGCTTGGAGGGATGTAATAAGCAACCCTGAACTCCCTCCAACGTCAACAGGGCAGATTACAGTCACAGTGGAATATGAAAATCTCACTGGACTCACGAAAATCCCCTCAGGTGTTGGGGCAAAATCTATAGGAATAATCTCCTGCCATGTCTGAGGCACATTCCATTCTTTATTACTCCCCCCACCTCAGCTTAGCCAAAATCCAGGTGGATCGCCATCGCCAAGATTGCTTTGACTCACTTGTCAGCGGCGTAAAAGGTGAGCGTCAAGGCCGGAGAGAGGAGACGCTCCCCTCCCGCTCGGAGCTAAGCTGCCCAGCTGCCTTCCGATAAGCAGGTTATAAATCAGTATTTTATAGATATAGAGAGCGCAAGAAGAGATGATATTAGTGTAGGGGGTGGGGCGGAGGAGCTGGGGTCACATGACCTTTACCGAGCTGTGAATCGCCGTGGTGGATCCTGGAATGATAGTTCCGGAGGTTCATCGGTCCCAACTGGCCGTGCTGTAATAGCCAGTCTGACTCAGTCTTCTGTGGTGTGTTTCGACCAGAATGTTGATCACTCTGCTTTTCATCTGGAGTGAAATTTTAGCTCAATGCTGACATTATATAGTGACATTAGAGGCATGCAGGGATCACTATGGCAACAACAGATTGCTCTTTTGGAAAAAATGGCACCTTAAAAATAAATGTCTGACAATCATCTTCAATGCTGCGTGATGGCATCCTTTTCATCGCCTTTTTTTCACAGAAAATAATAATATGTAATAATATGTAGGAAGCATATATGCAGCAAAAATATCGTGTATTATTGGACACATCATTTGAGACATTTATTTCATAACATTCAGTGTGTTGTTATGAATGTTATGTGTCAGATAAAGGGCCATTAACTGAAATGATAGGGTTAAATCTTCCTTCACTTTAAATTATATTTGAAAAACAGAATAGTTTCCCTATTTATTATACATTGGCGGGGTTTCGCGTAATAGTCCCTATCTAGCTCCCCAAAATGGCAAATAAAGTAGATGATATTGTGTCGGAACCTGCTTGAAGCCTCAGCACCTGAAAAGGTTTGAGTGACTGTGATGTCACTTTTAGGAACAAGGGTGAGTCATAAACCGTGTTATTTTTAAAAAATTATAAATTATACTTTATTCAAAAAGGAGTAGTACAATATCAGTGGCACTACTTTAATGGTGAAACAGGATTTTGAATGTTCCATGTTGGAAATTGACAACCAAGAAATGTACAATGACATTGAGAAATAGATGTGTCCACTTATTATGACCCTTCTATATCCATTTCACTTCTTTTTTTTTTTACATTTTTGAGGGGTCATCAAGAGGTAGGCAGCCATTTTTTAAATTCTATTTTGCAAAAAAGCTGTTCCACACAAATAAACTTTATTATTAAAGTCAGGCTCAACCGCAGTTTCAATACAATGAAGAAGGATGTTGATAGTGTTCCTCCTCAACTTAACCCATCAACAACTATTAGCAGCCTGTACACAAACAAACAAAGCCGGCTCAGAGGTCTTACTCGAGGTCAAGAAAAACCTCTGAGGTTTTACATCTGTTGCTCTGTAGTTGGTGGCGTTCACACCCGCCATTGTCCAGTGGGATCTCTTTCAGACGGACGCCTGCTCTGGTCAGTGTTTAGTGTTGAAAACAGCAGCAGCTGTGTCAACAGCAACAGTCAACATGAGGGCTCACCTGTGCGCCATGATATTTCAGCTGCTCTATGACACGTCAGCTGCTCCAGTTCCCTCTTGACAGCGGCAACAAACACGTTGGCTTCTTTTGGCAACAGTCCCGACTACTGTAACAAATTAAGCCGCATGCTTTGTAATTCCTGAATATGGTGTGTTCTAAATGCAGTTGACAGCTCGCGCCTGTTTTCTGGGACTTTGGGGCAAGATGAAAGCTGGAAGGCATCGCGTGTATCGCAGGGGGCGATAAAACTGTAGCACATTTATCTGCGTGTTGACTGTTGCCACGTAAAATGCCGGGCTGTTTCCTCGGCAGGACCTTGCAGCGCCACCGTTTGGGCCAACTGACTTGCATATTAAGCTGCTTGTCAATTTGCATTCGTGTGATGCGAGTTGCAAAAGGGTTGCTCCCGCTCATCTGACCGAGCTCATGTTTTAACCAACACGTCTCCCACGCTGCTATCTGAGCCGCCATCCGGAGCCCACCCTCGTCCCCTTTAGACATGCAGAAGCTCGCCTGCGTCTCATGGTGGGTTCAGGTCGGTATCTCTCCCGATCCCCCTTTCATGCTCCTCCAGTGATCATGTTTATCTGATTCCCTTTTGTGCTGCCTTCACTCCTGCGGGCGTTTCCATTGACTCCACTGCCTCCCTGGACCCATCTGCACCGCGACTTAAAAGTTAGGAAACAGAGGAGAAACAGCTTCAATGGCCAGTATAACAATGCATGATGGTCCTTACTGGCTGATGGTGACTCTCAGTAATTGCAGTGAAGTATCACACATGAAGAATAGCATGCAGCAATGGATATTTACTCACACCTGTATGCAATATACAGGACAAAGTCTGTATTCTAAAGTGCAAAGAGGGAAAAGACTGCAGCGCAGAACTGTCATGTACAGTCAATGGGGCTCAGAGTTTGTGAGGGTTATGGCGGAGGGGAAGAAACTGTTCTTGTGCCTGGTGTCTTCACAAGCTTTTACTTCTTTGTTGCTTTTGCTGGTCGATTCCCGCTGTTAAAATGTCTGCAGCACAGTTGATCTTGGTCCATGTGAGACTGGTAGTCTGGTACCGTGGGGCTCCTGACGGTCTACATTCTACCCGTTCTTGTGTAGGTTACCTCCCACAGATCGGTGTCTCCAAGTTGTTGATAGATGTTTGTTGTGCTGCGTTGTGGTCACCTCGGAAGTGGGAAGTCAGAGCTGGGAACGTTACAGCTGAGTTCAACGCGTTCCAGTCACCAAAGGAAGACACTCCATAAACAGTGTTGCTGGCATCGAACAGGCTAGCGTTGCTCTGCAATGTAGTTCACGTATAGAACATTTAAAGTCACGCCACAAAAAACGTTTCTGTCTTTCTTGCGTTGAAAATACACAATATTACAGGAGGTCTCATCGCTGTTGTGTCACTCTGAGCAGCCATCTTGGATTGTGAGAATTCTCCCACCTTCCATTCGTGAAATCCAACATTGGGTAATGTTATCTGGGGGGAACTAGAACGCAGCATTTGGCGTCTGTCTACACGTGTCCTGCGTTGGGCTTGTTGCTCCATCCTCATCCTCACTGTCTTTGTCATCTTCTTCTTCCCATCCCCCAGTCAAATCTCGTCTCTCCATGTCCTCATTTAACACATCAATGTGCCTTTTTCTCCCACCTCCCTAACTCCATGCAGTGCGATCTTTTCTGCTCATTTAAATATCTTTTTTTTTATGACGACTCATCCCTGAAAAAACTACAACTCCACACCCTCCACTTCATCCACACACCTGGTCCGGTTACCTCAGCAAATACAACTTCGGTGGCCCCTGCTTTGCTGTGTGTGTGTGTGTGTGTGTGTGACTCTAGCTCAGGGTAGGATCAGGTCATCTCTCCTCAAGATGTTTGGTTAAGATTAAACTCTTACTGGTCCAAAGCTGCGGAGCTTAGAGGCGTCGCTGATCGAAATCAGCCGCCCAGAGAAGCTGGCTGCTCCCTCTGACATGCATGAGGGAAAATATATTTCCTCAGGCATTATTCTTTAATTTTCTGGGTCAAACATTTGAACTGGATTACTCTAAGTACATTTTTTCACTGAGTGAAAAAGGATCATTTCTCATGTGCTAGAATGGCAGCGTTATTGCTCCTCTATTGTATGCTTGGACGCCATGCCTGACGGAGGAAATGTGTGTCAGGGGAGCATCGCTGGAATTGTATGCTAAGCCTTTATCGTCTCTGCAGCGGGTGGTGCAGCTGCTGTTGGAAGATTGTCAGTGAAGCAAACATGCTCCAGTTAAAGTACAGTATGAGTGTGTTTATCCAACTGGGTTAATGGATATCTCACAGCAGCACCAGCAGCCATAAAGAAGTCTCCGCTTGTCTTGAGAGAGGGTTTGATTTTCCAAAGTATGTCATTACACTGTGGTCGTCTCTCGACTTCAGAGAGTTTAGTCATCGTAGCGACGCCACCTTTGTGGTCACCTTCTGACCGGTGCTTGAGGAGCTGAACTCCGCTCTGTTGAAGACACTTGACACCACTCTGGTTGTCACTCTCCAGGCAATATTTCCCTTTCATTGTAAGCACATGGTATTTGGACTCCAAATTCTGGGTTCTAAAGATCCATCCTGCTGCTTGTTATCGGGTAGAAGTACCACTCTCCATTCTGATCACATGAAGCTAAATGCAAAGCACATGCAAACCTGTAGGGCTGTTAGGATGAAAGTAAAGTTGAGGTAGAAAAGTCAAGTCTGTAGGACATCCTGATCTGCTATCGGCGATCTGCTTTTTAAGCTTGTGAGGACTCATGCTGCCATCTGTCACCTGCTGGTCTGTGACTGTAATACGAACTTAGACAAGGGGAAAAGTCAGTGTTTCGCCATGGTATGACTATATATATATATATATATTTATTTTATTTTATTTTATTATTTATTTTTCTATTATTTATTTTTTATTTTTTATATATGTATGTATAAAACCACAAGGCTGGTAGCACAAAGGCGTGAGGCCTGAGTCGAGACAGACAGCTGCATCAGAGTTTGAATGATCCTGTTTTTACTGATCCACTATACTGGCATTTGGACACTTTGCCGATATTGTGTGGCTGCTTGCATGTCTGCACGCCGGGTTCGCCGTCATCACAAAAGATAAAGAGTACATTTTTTTACTGATTTAAGAACAAGTTGAAGAGCTGTTCTATGGGGAAGGTAACCTTCAACCATGCCTGTTTTAATCTCGCCCAAATTTAGAATTAGACTAATTCAATCCTCTAGGGGGCGAGCCACGACGTTGGGAATTGAGCGGGAAGTGCTGAAAGACACGGTCAGAGGAGGATAGAAACAATTGGTTTGAGTTAGTGTCTATTCACTTTCGTCCAGCTGACAAAGCTGCCCAGATAGCCACCGATTCCCACTGCAAGTGGTCAGCTCTGCATGAGAGTCAGAAGGGCTCATTACCTCTGCACCACATCGTGGCCAGATCTGCCAGACAGATATGCAGCTCTGCACCGGATTTGGCCCATTGTTCCCAGTGTTCACACGTCCGACCCAGATACATTTGGCTGTGTGTGTGTGTCACCTCACAACTATTGCAGTGCCCCTACATCTGGGGCCTTGAGTTTGACTCACTGAATTCATGAATATCAACCTGCAACCTCACAGCCAGATGAAACTTGTGGGAACTTTCGAGTTTGACCTTTCAACACGTTATCTCGGTGGTCATCTGTCTATGACCGCTAAAGTGTCTGCCTCTCACGCTCCAGTAGGGTTCAGCCCCCTGCAGACCTGTGATCAGTCTGGTGCAAGTGTTATCGAGAAGAGTCGTGGCCCTCTGTCTCCTGTAGTAGTTTACGGTGATGCTTGGAGGTCACAATTGTGTTAGTATAGACAGGAATTGTCATGTTCTGAAAGGTGCTGAGCCATGGATTAGATGTTTCTGTTTTTTAGTCCCAAAGGAAGGGAAGGTGACTCGCCGCTGTTGGGTCGATACCCGGCTGTTTTTTTAAATGAAGCAAGGGAGAAGGACGGAATAGGTTGTCCCAACATGTGTGTTATGTTGTGTTTGAAACTGCAACATGACCAACACACTGTTAGACTGTGAAGCAACAGGATAAGGCTAAATGCTTTATTGATTTGCTTGAGAGTATTAATGAAGGCCAGCTTTCATTAGATTAGAGGGCGCCACTCGCTGCTTTTAAGCAAACTGTGGCATAAAGTCAAAGACTTAAGAGGCACGACAACCTTTTGGCTTATGCGTTCAGCTGCTGAGCAACCGGCCTGAGACACGGCAAATGTTTTAGCCTCTCCACTGCTGAGGTTTTCACTCGCCTGTTGCCGGGCTCGCAGACACAACGCTGCTCCCCCCGGTGAAAGTCCTGTGAGTAAATAAAACATCATGGCTCCGTATTCATGGCAGGGTTTGTTCTAGTCGTATATCTGCCACTTGTTCTGCGTGAAAGGAGCCTGTTAGCCTGTCAGTGGGAGGCCAAGCATGCCGCAGGATTTCACATGTACAGGAGCGAACAAGTGGAGGAAACCAAACCACGTCCAGAAGGTGGACAGAGGTCCGACTTGTTTTGTTATGGGCCTTTATTGCTTCTGCTAAGCAAGTGAAATGGCTTCTCCGTCGCCTTTTATCCTGATGAATGGACATGTGGATGAAATGTGCTGACCAAAGATGACTTTAATGGGACCCTTGTGGTTTTTATTGAAGCTTGTTGGTTAAATGGAGTTTTATTCATGAGCGATGGTGACAGTTTATGGCAGGCGGAGTGAGAGCTATTTGGCGGAATACATTATTAGATACCTCAGTTGGGTTTTTGAGAGGCTTTCTTTGCATTTGCACGGATCGAACTCAAGTCCCCGAGGCCAAATCTGACTGCCCAAGTCAATTGTTGTGGCCTTTAAAATTAGATTCATGGAAGACACTACTGTTGTTGTGAAGAACAGAGACTGCTGAACCTGCTTTTTTTTTTACTGTGCATGGATCATGATGTAAGTAAGAGTCTCGAAGCTGTGTGTTGTGGTTTTAGTAAAACAGTAGCCCACATTTCCTATTAAAAACTCAAAAGCTATGTGTCCAGACTGAGCTGTAAATAACCTAATATTTAGCCCAAATGCCATTTTGCTGCGCTAAAATGGGGCATGTCTCAGTTTCATTCGACTTGAATATTTAAAAAGAGCAATTCATTTTTGATTTTAAAAAACAGAAAACAAAACCCATCTGTCCTTTGTTTGCCTCTGGTTTATTTCCTCTCTCAACTGCCCTGTTTTCTCTCTCGTACCCTCCTCGCTGTCCCAGAAGCCACTGGAGTTAAAACACACAGGATTGAAGTTTCTCCCTCTTGCTTCTCAGAATACATCATTAATGTTTCATATTCAGTCTCAGCTTTCCTTTTTCACTAATTAATAGGTTGCTAATTTCCTCTCTGTGCTAATTTTAGATGGAAGCTGTGAGGTGAATATGAGTTGATTTAAGGGCTCAACCCAAGCTAGAATACTCTACATAAACTCAAAGTATTTTTTCTGTGAGAGTGATGCTCGATTATCACGTCATAAATGCAGAATAAATTGTGATTTTTAAATTGAAAGAGACTCATACACCTTGTGTTCTGTTCTTTTTCTACTGTTGTGGCATTGAAGTTCCTCCTGTTTTCCCTCCAGGACTCCGCTGTAGATAAGTGAGCAGATGTGCTGCGGCTCCCACTGATGCTATCTGACATCTCTGCAAAGACCCTCATGCTGATCTGCTGCTGACTGGACAGAAATGCAAACACTGACACGTGGCTGCTACTGCGAGGTGAAATAAAGTCGCAATGTGAATCCCAGCGACGTCCGAGCCGCCGTTATATACATCTCGGTTTGGTTTCAGGTGAAGGTGTGGCCAGAAGAGTGAAGTGACTCGACCCTATCGTTACATCACATGGAGGTCAAAAGTCATCTGATCACATCCATGGGTTTGGGGGCTCCAGGTGAGTGACGCTTGAACGACATGTGCTTTCACGTCTGGGCGCGTCTGGGACGGCCCGGCAGATTCTCCAGCTGGTGGGTTTTTTTTTCCCCGACAGAATGAAAACACGATTGTTTTCCTCGCAGGCAGCCAGCTGGAAAACAGCTGTACGTGTGAAGGGCTTCTCTTCACATATCATTGCCACATAATCTGGGCAGAGCCTGGGGCGCCCCACTGCTGTAACAAACATTGATATGAAAAATGCAACAGCGATCACTGCATCTGCGTTCTGCCTCTGGCTGGAGCATCGCTGCTTTTCTGTGCCTGCGTTGACCTTAGCTAAGTGCAAGGCAGATTATTTTGCGTCTGAGCTTTTGCGTGGGCTTATGTGTTCAGTCCTGAGGTGGTAGTTTCTACTTGGTGAGCCAGTTTTGTTTGCAAAACATGAGCTGCTCATGTCAGAGGTGTAAGTGCTTGAACAGGCAGCGAAAACAGTGCAACTATTCTTCACTGATTCTGTAATGTCTTAAATGTATTGATGCAATGATCTATGGAATCTGTTTTGGTTATATATAAAACAGAAAGGTAATATGACAATTACATTTATTTTGGTACGGAATTACCATCTGGATCCATGAAGCTTTAGAAGGTGCAGTTTGTGATGGGCAGATGGAACAGTGTCCTAATTTCCAGAGGCAAACTAGATGGCGCTCTTGGTTTAAAAATGATGTGAGTTTTCATTAAATTTGTTCTTCAAGTCCAAACGGATTACAGCAGACGGCACCATCTGGTGGCCTCTGAAAATCAGGACACTGTTTCATGAAACTTATCGTACACGATATACCACCCAAACACAATCTCCACGATGACATTTCTGCATCTCAGGATAAATTCGATAAACACACGGCTCACTCGCTGCATTGGACTTGCATACATGAACATGGCGAGACTGTGACCACTCTCCAGCTCCGCGGTGTTTGACTGCTGTGACAGTTGTGGAGAGTGTGGGGGACTTTGGTTCACGATTGTAGTACTTATTTTTAATACAAGGAACCTTTGATAATGACACTGGTCGACTCTTGAGTCTCTGGATCCGTGTTTATTTTATTAGATGGAGTGGTCCTCACAGGTTCTCTGACGCGGTCGTATGCCTTGGTTCACATCAACACATGCAGGTCTGTCGCAGCGCTGGCGCCTTGGCGAAACACCCTGGTGAAAATAGTTGGGTTTTGGACGGAGCTCCGCTCCGGTATTGGAGGCAGCGTCCTCTCCTGCGTCCCCATTAGGCTTCACTGATCCCAGACACACTCTCACAGGCAGCGCTAATGCTACGACCCAGCATCAGTTAGGGACCATCAACAAATTCTAAAACGTTCAAAGTATTTGTGGAATATTAAATAAGAAAGAAAAGCAACCATTTTAGGAGAGAGAATTGTGAAAAGGTTTCATCACACAGGACAAAGGACTGACAGTTTGTATAATAATTTCGACCATAGAATATGACTAAATGATCATATATTCACATTATTTCTATTGTTTCTTCAATAGCATCTAGGGAATGTGACCAGACTGGTCCATAGTTAAAGTCAACTCTTAAGAGACATGAGATACAGCAGACGGATGACTCAATTTATCCCCTAAATAAAGCTGGCAGAGCAGTCTGTCAGACAGGAGTGGGTTCTACCAGAGACATGAAACATTGAATTTCTCATCTCTACACTTAGTTAACTATTATATTTAAACATAGACTAATGTTGGAGACAAACTCCACTAATAAGTTTCATCATAAAACAATTTTCAAGATAGACTGTGATGTATCATGAAATGTATTTATCGCGATAATTATCGCAGAAATTTCATACATTTGTCGTAATAACTTTAATAAATAATAATAAATTATAATACATTTTTGTCCATATTTTTGTCCACCCCTCGTGTTTGGTAACACTGCTGCCACCTGCTGTCCCAAGGGGTTTATTGCTATCAAGCAAAAAATGCTAAAGTGCCAAAAATGGTTTTGAAATATACAGACAAAATAAAATGGGCGTGAGGGAACGGCTCGCTGGGCGTACGCCCTCTCTGCTTTGACAGTTGGAATTGCGATGATTCAATAAAAATCTCACGTCAACTGTGGCTCCTGTGGATATGAAAAATCCCTTGAATCCGTCAACAGGACCTTCCACGACGCTGTTTGTCTTGAAGTGGGATTTTGTTGTTTCGACTAATTGACTTTACAATGTTAAAGTGTTTCTTGTGACGATCTGCTCTGCTTTGCGTCAGATGTTCCAGGCTGTCAGGACAACAAGCTGCAGGCGGAGAGGATCTCGGCTCTGCAGGAGAGGAAGCAGGCCCTGGAGGCTCTGCTCCACAGCAGAGTGGGAGAGCTCAAACAAATCTGCCTGCAGGAAGCGGTGAGCACCTCCCCTCCATCTGCCTTTGAAGCCCTCACCACACATGTTCCCCACATCATTTTTTTTCACCTCAACAAGTGTTTTCGTCACTGCAAATGTGTGTGAAAAAGCAAAGCTCGAGAGACTTTGTCAAGGATGTCTAATTAAAAAGGCGGCTATCAGCGTTTGCTTCATTGCTGCGGAGAATTTGTCAGCAGGTGTTGATGAAGTCGCAGCTGCCGCGCTCTTTCATTAACAGCTGCTCAGCACTTTCCGGTTTCTCAAAGAAGACTCACTTTTCTTCACCCAGTCTGTTCTTGGAGCTGTTGTCCGTTGCATCTTATGATCAATCTTTCTTAAGTGAAATGGCAATTCTTAATACAGTTAGAACAAAAATGACTATATTTGAATTTCTCATCGCAGCCAAGGTGAGGAGAATGTTTGGTTTGGTGGTCTCAGATTGTTAACCAGTTGTATAGACTGGTTTGAAAAAAAGATGCACTGCCTGCTACTGAGGTCTGCCATCGATCTGGTCGGGATGTTTCCTGGATAAGGCGGAGCATTAATATGACCACAATCTCATGACATTGTGGAACTTTTTTCAGTCGCTCTTGATCATTGGCCATCACCTTGTGTCGCGATTGAACTTGCTGGCTAACTTGGAAACACTTCTACTCCTTGACCACTAAAGGGACGGCAGGCAAGACAAGTGGAGTTCGTTCTCATGTTGCTATATTCATTTGATTTTCTTCGCTTTTTCTTGTTAAATAGTGATTTTTTTTCACTTGTAGAGTGCAGATGTTCTTTGTGATGTTACTATATTTTTTAAAAATAAATTTTCATAGTTTTCATTACAGATGTTTCAAAAATGAGCATTTAGAAAATAAGCTTTCAAAAATTTGAGAATAGTCTAGATAGAACAATGTGGAATTTTTTTTCCAGCAACTACTCCTGGACAAGCCATTGATCTGAGTGTGTCCCTCTGAGATGAGGCCTAAGGGGATCACAGCACACAAGGCAGACATTGCAGCTCATGGTTGACCTTAGACTGTAGCGCTATGACCTCAAAAAGCGGTCTTGGATGAGAGATAGTTCTGCATGAACGCTCTACTCAACCTGGCTTGACAGAAGACGAGCCCAGTCCGAGGTCCGAAATTCTCAAGCCTCTACAATCCAATCCTGTAAAACACAGCACACAGTTTTTCCATAGCTTCAGATGACTCTGCAATTTCCAGGAAGATTGTTTGTCTGACCAAATTAGCTCTACTAAATACTCTTTTCCAATAATTACTAGGTATTACAGTAAAGTATTTTTCTAAAGATCCAGCAACTTGAATAATTGGACCAGATGATTTCCCTCATATCTGTCGCTGAGCGCTGCAGGCTATTTAGAGAGTCTTTTGAGAGTTCAACTAATCTGGTAATTGACATCCTTTAATGGAGCCCCCTTGGTCTGAGATGGATTTTAGTTGGTGGAGGCTAATACATGTCCCTTACAGGAGCTGACTGGGAAGCTGCCGCGTGCTTTCCCCTTGGAGACGGGTGATAAACCCCCAGTTGTGCAGCGCAGAGCTGGCCTGCTGCCTGACAGCAAAGCAGAGGTAAGACAGCACCTTGAAGAACCTCAACCTTGTTTGCCGAGTAGCTGTGCGTGTTGTGTCCTAACATGAGGGATTGTGTATGTAGGATGACACCCAAAGAAAGCAAATGAAAGCCATCTTCAGCGGGACGCTGTACCGACACTCAGAGTCTGGCATCCCCAGTAACAAGAGGACGGTTCATCGTGGTTGCCATACAGGTGGAACGTCACAACACCTTAATCTTCTGTCCTTCACACTCCTGACACAGACGGATCATCTGCTCAGGAATGTGTCGGGCCGCGTCCTCTTTGTCCTCAATGTTTCTTTGTCTTCCAGAGGACGCTGTCATGTCAGAGAGCACAAGCTCCATGTCAGATTCAACATCCCACGACAACGGTGAGCAGACTCGCTGCACACTGTGTCTTCTTTCGTCATGCTGCCCTGCGATAGAGCTTTGTAGTTGCAGATGATGGATGTGTCTAAGGGTGACAGGAGGTGAACTATGAGGGGCTAAAGCCTCCTATGAGATCATTTAAGGTGTGATTTCACCTCAAAACCCTGCGCTTTAGGCTCTGCTGACGATCCTGTGTTATAGCTCAATAACTCAGTTGAGTCATGACATAGCACAGTGAGACGGATGTTATAGTTTAGGGCTGATCTGTAAGAGCAAGTCATTTTGGTAGGGCTGGGTCTTTAAGAGGTCCGTTTTCATTACATTGCTTAAAAACCAGAAATATCAGTTCACTAATTCCATTTATACATTGTGATGTCATAGCCTTAGCATCCATGGTGAAGAAGGCTAAATGACTTTGCAGTTAGGGACAGAAAATGTAAGTTTAAAAAAACATGTAGAAGCATGTGCCCACTATGCAACAAAGAGGTCACTCATCACTGGAGCACTGGATGCAGACACATAAGCTTAAACATCAAAAATGCGATTAAATTAGATTAATTGATAATAAAAGCTTGACTTATTATTTTTTAAGTCGTGTCCCACTCCTACGTTTTAAACATCCTAATTTTGCTTCGGCTTTAGTACTATTCATAGACTTGTTTAGCAGGAAATAAGAGATTAAACAGTTGGATTTCTGTGGCTAGACTCTAAATGCGTCAACTATCCAACAGATGATCAACGGATGATCATTAATTTGCTACAGCTATTTATAGCTCCTGTGCGTCACACGGAAGCTCAGATTTGACACATCAAAATTGCATCACCTCCACATAGCACTTTCCACATTGCACCTCTCGGCCTGTTAAAGAGTCTTAAAGGTGACTGAAATATAGACGCAGCAAAAAAAGCATCCGTGTGTTGTCACTCTTTACAGAGTCCTCTCCCAGTGTGGCAGCAGACCAGCGCTCTCAGTCGCAGCCCCGACTCACAGTGGGCAGCCCGGACCACAGGATCAGCAGGAAACTCTCTCCGGTGGAGATCTATTACGAGATGAGGACGCGTCGCAATTCAGCCACTAACTCTGTCAGGTAGAGTCAAATCCTGTTGACCGTCGCTAACATCAGCCATTGTTCACATCCCTTATCGTGGTGCCGCTTCTTACAGCCCAACTCACTCCTTGCCCAGAAGTACGTCGAATGTTGAAGGTAGAAGTGTCCCGGCCACGCCCCTCCTGGCCCGGACTGCCCCCATCAGTGTCCATGTCAGGTAACAAGTGATCCCGTTGCACATTCAGAACATTTGATTCCTTCTCACGCGACTTGTGCATCAATTGTTTCAGGTCAGATGCCTCGGCTGGGAACGGGATAAAGCAGTGGTCTGGCAGTCTGGATGTACCATACATGGTTCCGCTGGCTCAGGAAGGCTCCTCCTCTGACCGCCGCAGCTGTCCGTACACCTCCAGGGCCAGACGCAGCAACAGCTCTGAAGCCTTGCTGGACCGATCAAGCATTCCCGACGATCCAACACCAAGAAATGGGATGCACCCAAAAGGAGGTCCCTATAAGAGTTCAGAGACACTTACCGATGGTAAGCTCCAGCAGATCCACCTGGGCAGCCCGGGGGACCTGGTGGATGGATCGGTCGAGCAAGCCAAAATGCGTCTGTCTATGGGAGGCAGGGCTGCTGGAGGGGGCTATAATGAGCTGCTGATGGACTACATCTGGGGGAAACAGCAGAGGATGCAGGTGCAGCAGCAGCTGTACCAGTCCACCGGCAGGATCTGGCAGGACGGGCCTTCACCACGCTCTTCCACGGCTGCAGTTCCTCCTCATGCCAATGGATTCTCCCATTCCCAGGTTCACCTCCCCACCGCTGCTCCGCCGTTCAGCCCCATGGTGCTACGGGGGTCCCAGGCTGAGCTGCGGCGAGTCAAAGTTACCAGAACCAAATCCTGTGGCCCCTTTATTCCTTTACAACAACACCCCCAGGATGCCATTTTGCTGTCACCGTATGAGACCCCTCTCCCAACTTCTACCACATCTTCCATCCCCAACCTACTCCCCTACCAGACAGAGCTGTCCGGCCCCGGTTTCGGACGCAGACCCCCACAGTTCTCCCTTCCGACACCGGAGGACTCGACGCGAAGCTTGCATAAAGCTCTGGCGTTGGAGGGACTAAGGGATTGGTATCTACGAAACGCACTGGGGTATCCCACTGCCTCCAAGAGTCACGAGGCAGGAATCTCCCGCCTCTCACACCCGCACCCTCTGATGCACCAGAACCAACACGTTCAAGGTGATGCAGCGAACATGCACCGGGCCCAGATGCCGCAGTCAGTCAGCTTCCACGGACACCCGCTGCATGGGAGGTACGTTTTTGTGGTCATTCCTGTCTTGACTAGAGTGATGGTCTTGGCTCACTCGTGGAGTTTCTAGGACTCCAACCAGTCGGTGCTGTCTTTGAGCCAGTTTGTGTTGTCATCCATTCATCAAATGGGGTCAAAGGGACAAATATTAAATAACAGGAAAATAACAAACCACAATGACTTTGAGAGAGAAACCAATTTCTGTAAAAGAGACGCGGATTAAACGGCAGTAATATTTCGATTAAATTGGCTTAAGCTCCCTGCTGCAGACTTCAGGATTAAAATAATGTATCTTAGTTTTGCTGGCCAGGATTCAACAGAAGAAATGATTGATTTGTCTAACGCTTCCATTTCCATCTATTAGCCGAGCGACGTTCATGTTTTAGCCTCAGAGTGGATGCGATGCTCCCACTTTGTCCTGAACAAATCTATCTATCATCCCGGGACTCTCTGGCTTGTTAAACATTTGTGTGTTTTCTGCATGGTCAGCATTATCTCTCGCTGTGAGCAGCCTTGTGGCAGAATCCGCCCTCTGTAGTCGACTGATCAGAAACAGCTCTGGGTGAGGCTTTGTAGCAAAAGGGATTTAGAAAGTGGATTTTGAATTTAATTTCGGTTAATGCTTTCATTTATGTATCGTGAATTATTTAGTGTAGCCCGCAAGGAAGAAATGTAACAGTCAGACCTGAGGTGTTGGGCTCGTTCCCAATCAACCCTTGAGCTACAGTATGATGCTAGAGGAGGTTCAGACGTTGCAGTGTATTTGAGTAGTGCAAGCTGTCACAGGCTATTAATAATACAGATGATGCCACTTTATGTGTCTGGAGCAAACATTTTCTCTTTCATATCACCATTTTTTAAAATTTTGTTTGTTCATTTTTTTGGCTGATCATTACTAGTTCAATTTTAAATGTAATTTTACTTGTTTAAGATCTTAATATCTGTTTGTCCTTTTTGGTTATCTGTTAAAACAAATTTATTTTCAGATAAAGTGCCTTAAAATGTGTTTAAATAGTTGACATAAAGACAAGAAGGTGGAAGTTGGAAGTGACAGAGATGAAGATGCTTAGGTTATTATTGGGAGTAACGGAAAAAAGCAAAAGGAGGAAGAGGGGGACGACCATTGAGGTTTTTGGATGTGATGAAGAGGGTAGTTGTGACCAGGGAGGATGATCAAGACAGGTTAAGGTGGAGGCTGACTTGCTGTGGTAGCCCCTGATGGGAAATGCTGTTAGCCAAAAGAGAGACAGACGGATAAAAACACTACATCCCTGGCAATAAATAGTACTTGAGGCTAGCAAGAAACTGATTTGTCAGAGCGCCATCTTTCTGTGTCTAATTCTTCCCGACATTACGTCAGTCAGGTGTATGGGGCCGAGTAAGAGCTGAAACAGAATGCCATATCAGTCTCCCTTACAGAGACTGGGGGCTAATTTTAGTGTGAAGCAACTCTGTGGTTCCCTACTGACTCCACCTCATAACACCAGAGGCACTCTGGGTTTTCTCCTTGAGGGACAAACATACATCCGTTATCCCACCTCCATTCAATCTGGTTGGATCACATGTTTATAATCCTTACTTACTTGAAAATCCAACTAGTTAAAGGGCAAAGCTTGAACGTTGTAATCTTCATGGGTGTGATACTGACATTGTTTACCTTCGGTGCTGGACATTTGGGCCCCTGTGGTGTTGACACGTTCCACACAGTCATTTACCTTCTTTATTATACCATCAATGGCTAACATTATGCTGTTGAATCTTGAAGAAAAATCGCTTTTCATAGCGGTCGAAGCAGCCAATATGGCGCCATGCCTTTTACTGCCTCTCTGCTGGTCAGTTGGCAATCTGTTAGGTTATGTTGCCACTTTGGGGGAAAGTCTTGTCGTAAAAGAGACTATTGTAGCTGATATTCATTAAACAAAATGGGAGCAGACACAACCACGTCCTCTAGGTGGCCGCCATGTCGAAAACCCCTCGATATTGACATTGTTGTTGTGCTTTGAATCATCTCCCCAAAGGACGTACGTAACACGTTGTGTCTCTGACAGGTCGGTGGAGTTGTCCCTCTATCAGGACACCTCTCATCCGCAAATGAACGAGGTGACCCCAAAGGAAACCAGCGCAGACCCTGGCACCCTGGTCTGATGGAGCCCAGCGAACCGAGCATGCTGAAACAATGTGACCTCAACACTGAAACAAAACTGGACGACCTCAGCAGAAAAAAAAAATGTCGAATTGTAGCTGTACAGGGTGAGATGTTCGTTGTGAACCTCTGAGGTGACTTACAGGACATCGAATATTCTGGTCATGCTGTACGTCTTACTGTATAGTGATATCCCCCATTAGCTCTGAGATCATTTACTTTTCTACAGAATGTATTCAGCTAAAATCCTATTTTCTATCTTCCGAGTATAACAGCAGATATATTCAAATAATTTATTACCTTTTTTTCTATCCGATAGCTGTCTGGTGTTCCTTCAGTCAACCCCCATCTTATGTTGTGATCGCCTTCAAATGTGGACAGACGAATTGGGCCGTGAACTGTAGCAAACTCAAGTAGCAGTCAGGAGTGCCTCCGTTTAAATGTGCTTATGTTGGAAACTACTTCAAATCTGAGCGGAAATAATCCAAAAATATTGATGTCACTAAATTAGAGCGTTTGGTAAGATGTCATGTTCTTTATCTTTTTGTGCTGGATAACTAGGTAGCCTACTCTGTTTTGACTCTGGCTGACACCTTCCACCAGATGGAGTGTCCCAGTGGAGCAGTGGGAATGTACACTGTCATGCAGAGCACTTTATAAACATCTTGAGCCTTAATTCCCTGAGCATTCGCCAAGACAGTGGAACAAACGGGGAAGTGAGGTCATGCCCTGAGTGTGTAAATAGTGCTGATTCCTGTACTAACAATGTACATTCTTTAAACTAACCACATCAAACAGTATAACCTGAGCAGCCTCCTGCTACTTTTCCCCTGATGTGGCGCTATATAAGGTTGTAAAAGAGTGTGAACAGAGGCGGTTCTGAATGACGGAGTGAGCAGGTCTCACACCAGACTGATGACTTTTGTATTTGGAGCATTATCATGATCGTGTTTGTAAATCTGTCGCCAGAAAATAAATGCCTGTCATCTTTTTTGTTGAAAAATCATTTTGCAATTTAAAAAAAATACTGCCAGATCAGAACTTGTATTTGTTGTGACGTGAACAAAACTATTTTTAGATTTGTTTCCATGCTCAGTTGAGTTTTGTATTCATTTGAATGTAATGTGTCCTGAAGCGTCATGTTGTATGCTGATGATTGCATTTTCTACTTTCAAATCAAGAACCTCCAGTCCACGGTGGGATGTTGCCCGAGTTTCACCAAGGTTCAAACCATTCTCTCAGTCTCTCATTTCTTGAGTTGAACCCATGACCAAACTGCTGTGCACTGGGGGTCATAAATGTATTTTTCATAAACTCTACCCTGTATGATGAAAATAAAGGATATAAATTTAGCTATGAAGCAAATTTATTCAAACTATATTATATTTATGGACATTTTTGTAATGACTGTAGCTTATTCTCACCTGTATGGGAATTCAAAACGTGTTTAAAATGTTTCCTTCAGCAGTGTTGCTAACTAAAACATGTAAATACTTTTACCTTTTATTTTCTGAAGCCTTTTTAAAAAAAAGCTATTTAAAGACGTGTGTCTTTTCTCCTTTACTAGATTGTTAAAATAAGAATCCAATAGGCCTCCACTATACTGTGCATATGAGACTGCCTACTCATTCTACTAAATAAAGTTTCATGTTGTGATCAATTAACCAAGACGTCGCTGTGTTTTTCTTGCACTGCTCACGTTATTTTTGAATGTTTCAGGCTTATGTTGATGCTAAAATTACCTGACAATTCTGTTAATGTATCAATAAAAATACAAGACAAAGCAATGGAGCTTAAGTTACTGACAGGACTGATCTCTAAGCTCTATGTGGACTGTAGTGAGGCCTGCCATGATGTTTAGTTTAGACTTAAACTTAGACTTTCTTTATTGTCATTGCACAAAAACATATCACTAAATTATGGCAACGAAATTTTGGTCTGACGCCTCTGGTTTCCAAAAACTAGAAAAAATTGGAGACAAAGAATAAGTTTCAGAGTTGATCATGAGTAGAGAAGAAATCTTTTTAGTAAAAAAAAAGCATCATAATAATTCATTTAGGCAAATGAATGAAGATAAAGGTCTTAAATATTTAGTTATATAATGAATTGGAACAGTTTGATTGATGCACTCTGTACGTCATCATCCACACACGTGACCATTATTTTTGATTTTTATATCCACCTTAATTTTAAGAAGGAATCATTCGCTACACTTATATCAACACCACACTACTATTGGCTCCTCAGCCGCATTAACTCTGCGATGTATACTCCAGAGTCCCACCATCATCCAAATGACTAATTCATCCCTAATCCTTAATCCTGCTCTTCAAAATCCTGAACACAAAAATCAACAGTAGAATCTGTGCAAAGTCAAAAGAGCTATTGAGCTGTACTCCATCCTCCATCCCCGAGCTTGCAGAGATCAAGTGTGTACAAGTGGTGCAGTGCAGTAGCCATTACGAATGGTTAAGCAACAGTATGTTAGTAAAAAGAATGTAGAGTAAAAATATTTTTAGTTTGGCGTTCTAACTCACTTTCTAAAAAAATAGTGAAACACCACCATCTTCAGACAAAAACAAAATAAATAAATAAAAGAAAATCTGCCACTGACATAGTTATATTGATATTATATATTATGTATTTATATTAGTGCTGTCATTTTAACGCATTAATTCGATTAATTAATTACGCCGCAATTTAACGCGTTACAAAATTTAACGCAAGTAATTATGCCTCATTTAGAGGCGTGTTATACTTCTATTATTCATTTTTGAATCGCTATATTGAGCTTAACTGCCTATTTGAGACAGCCATTTCATACTTTTATTTATTTAACTGAATCACTGTATTTGTTTTACATTTTTGAAAACAGCCTTATTTTATTTATTTAACTGTATTGCTGTTTGTTTCACATTTCTGAAGACAGCTTTATTTTATTTATTTTACTGTATTGCTGTATTTGTTATAAATTTTTGAATAATGCACCTGGCCTCACTGGTTTGCGGATGTGCTTGACCTTTACTTTTGGATTTCATTTATCAAGCACAATTCACCAATTAAAAAAATGGATTTTAAATCTTCTCTTCTTACTGTATTCAATTGATCAGTCGTACACTATATTTTTTAATATCCTAAAACGCAAATTCTTTATCAGGAGACCTTTAGCAGATATGACACAAAATGCGATTAATTCGATTAATTAATTACAAAATCCGATTATTTTTTAATCGACTGACAACACTAATTTATATTATTAAATTAAAAGTCGTTTTCCACGACAATTATTTGCATTGGATTGAAATAAATACTACTTGACTAAGAACTCTGGGAAGTATTGAGGCAAGTTAGTGACTTTTTTGTGTGTGCAGTAATTCAAAGCTTTTGTGGCTGAGAGCGTATGTATTGATATAAGTTTGCAGAATTTCATTTTCCTTCTGAAACATTCCTTTTAAGGCCTCTGGAAACGCGGATGATGTCAGCCGGACCTGACGTCACTGTTTACAGTCGCGTGCGCGCCGATGTCCATAACGGGCATGGAGAAAGTCGTGCTAGCGTTTTAGCAGCGGGAACAAGTGACAATGAAGAGACAGTAGCGCGAATAAAAGTTTGACAAGCAGCTGGACGCTTCACCTGTTGATGGTCGCTGACTTCAGAAGACGGCAAGAGAACGGCAGGAGGCTCGCGGGTGCGGACGCTCACGGTCCGTCTCATGACGCAGGAGACACGGTTAGAATCACCAAGAAACCAATGAAACCTCCAACTTCTAAGGTAATGTTAACGCCCTCAACCCGTGGTTAAAAGTTTGTCCAATAAAACTAGGGCATTTAAATGTACTTAGTGGCCTCCATTTTTACAGAATATGGTGAAACGAATCTCATTCGGGTGCTAAAGACAGTGTTTTTCTGGTACAGGGTTCAGTGTCAGTTGGAAGCTATTTGTGTTGACATGCCATTCATCTGACTATAAATACACTCACACACTCAGCGGCCTGTGTGACATGCCACTGAAGACAAGTGACACAGCGAACAGCCTGGTACATGGATGGATGTTCACTTCGCCAAGAATGATTGTTGAACAGTGTGTTCCCTGGGCTGTGATGTATTCTCACGACTCGTATGTCTCATTTTGTTTTATTACCATTTAAATTGTCTTTAAAATACAGCTGGAATGGTATTGCATCTAAAAAAACATATTAAGTCTCGTGTTGGAGACAAAAATAGAAATCCATAAATGGGGAAAATGTAATGTATAGTTGTGTATATTATCTGAAGCTTTCCCCTAATTTTATTGTGTTAGATATGGCTGCTCTAAATTAGCTATTAAAATGATTTCTTTTTTTTTTTTTTAATCAGGAATACAGTGGTACCTCGGTTCTGGACCACAATCCGTTCCAGACGGCCGTTCGAGAAGCGAGTTTTGTTCGAAATCTGACTCGATTTTTTCCCATTACAATGAATGGAAAAAGAACTAATGCGTTCCAAGCCTTAAACTAGTCTTTTGTAGGAGTGAATGTAGAGTGTCTGCTGCAGGTGGCTGTTCCTCTATGTGTGTGGCCGCTGCATGTGGGAGGGGTTGCCGAGTGAGTGAGGTCTCTCCAGAAGTGAAGAGGTGCCCGGTGCGTGTCCAGCTCTGAATGTGCGCTTCTGTGCAGTTTGGCTGTGACAAAGTCATAAACCGAGTCACGCTCTGTCCCAGACTGGCCTCATCCCTGTCCCAGCTCCAGCCCACAACAGGACATCAAACCCTGGAGTGGAGGTGTGGAGAGCGAGCACCTCCCCTGTGACACTCTACCACGGTCCAGTGCGGAGACAGGAAAGGTTTTACACCTCAATATGAAGAAAAAACAGTCAGTAAATGGAGCTAACGGGACACGTCTGCATACAGAGGCTGCGTTATACGCAGTAACAAAGCGCGTCGTGGGTCAGCTGATCCGTCCGCGCATGTTATGTTTTTCGGGGGACGTTCGAGTTCTGGATTTTCGTTCGAAATCCGAGGCAAAAAAATCTCAATTTTTTTGTTTGAACTCCGATTTGTTCGAATTCGAAAACCGAGGTACCACTGTATTAGAAATATTTTGTGGCTCTTTACCTGAAACCTTTGGAACCAACTCACATGGTGGATCACAGCAGTGTCAGCGGTAGCAAAGACTAGTTCAGCATGACACAAATTCAAAGCCTCAACATGACCTCTGCCACACCGGCCTCATATCACATGGTCATAGCTATTTCAGCTAGTTCTGGACCAAGTATGATATAAAATGTATTAAAATATACTCGCTAGAGTAAACATTTGTTTGGTTGGTGGTGCCACATGTTGTCTCATCGAAATAACAACACACGAAGATAATCGGAATATGCATATCATATATATATCTATACGGTAATATAAAATATTCTAGTAACAAAAATATGAAAGACATTTTGCAGCCTTTTAATCCAAAGATTCCTTTTTTATGCAGATTTAAATTGCAAACAAAGTGGAAATGCCAGAAATATTTGTAAAAGCATAGTAGTAATCTTGAATATCTATTAGCCTGTATGTCCATGTCTTAAATAAATACATATGTCACATTCATATACCAGGAAGTTAGTGGAATGATGTTACTTTGTCCTCCGAAATGAATGTCACAAACAAAAACAGGTCCATTTCAGATCCATAACTCAAATCAAATCCTCACAGAAGGCAAAACTATCAGAAAAATATCAGATGAAATGAGATGTTGTTTACAAACTGTGTTTCTGTTCCAGCTGTCGCCTTGATTTTGGATCCATCACCTGATCATGTCATCAGCATATGCAGCTGCTATATCAGCTCTTTACACAACCAGCTCTTTTAATCTGAACACCCCGGTCAGCCCTCCCCGCAGTCGTCGCCCGGCAGGCAAGCCAAAACCTGCTGCTTCACCCAGCACAGTACATCACAGCCCCCCACCTGAGAAGGTACAACCTCCACCGCAGGACTTGTGTGATGAAGACGAGAACCCTGAGGATTATGGGATCGGTGCGTAACACGACTCTGGGATTTTACTCAACTCTGTTTGAGTGAATGTTGTTTTGCAGGAGGTTATTATCCAGTTGAAATCGGCGAGATCTTTGCTGACCGTTACCAAGTGGTTAATAAATTAGGATGGGGTCACTTCTCCACAGTGTGGCTCTGTTGGGACATGGTGTAAGTACAGACCAGATATTCAACAGCTCCACTGTGAACCACAGCTGATGCTTTTTTTTTCTGCGAAGGAATGGGCATTTTGTGGCATTAAAGGTGGTGAAAAGTGCCCAACTCTTCACGGAGACAGCTGTGGATGAGATCAAACTTCTGAAGTCTGTAAGTGGGAGCTTTATTTGTATTTATCACAACAATCAATATATGATATAATAATATATATATTAATAAATATTTTATAATGATGAATGATAATCATTTATAATGATATCATTCTCCCTCGTCATGTGACTAAAATACTGTGCGTCCCACAGGTGCGAGACAGTGATCCCAAGGACTCCAAGCGTGACAAAGTGGTGCACCTCATTGATGATTTCAGGATCACCGGGACAAGTGGAGAGCGTATCCTTCACCTTCCGTTATGGCCTCTTCAGTCTTGACAGGCGCTTGCCTTAGCTGCCCATCAGATGTCTGCATGGTTCTGGAGGTTCTGGGCCACCAACTGCTGAGGTGGATCATCAAATCCAACTACACAGGCCTCCCACTGCCATGTGTGAAGAGCATCCTCAGACAGGTCCCGATTTGGTTTCTTCTTCCCACCTTTGCCTCCGGTATTAACAATAGTACTGCAGGTTCTGCAGGGCCTGGATTACCTACACTCCAAATGCAAGATCATACACACAGACATCAAGCCGGAGAACATCCTGCTGCGGGTGGATGAGGTCTATATTCAAAAGATGGCTGCGAATACTAAACTATGGAAGCTGCCGTCTTTCCCAAACTCATCAGGTAAGTGGAAAAAGTGTTTTTTTTTCCAGTGCCCACTTGTCTCTGACGTTCTTCTCTCCTGTTTCAACAGCTAAAACAAGATCCAGGGAGAAACAGGTCTGAACTCCAATGCATTTTTGTATTTTTAATAACTGCCTTTTCATGACCAGTTCATGAACTATTTTTAAATATTTTTAAAGAGTTCACCCAATTTACTCGGGAAGCTGGCCGGCGTCTTTCACAGTCTTGGTGAATGGGTAAGATCGATTATCAATGTTCCCTTTGACTCGCACCTCAACACCGACAATTTGGCACATAAGGAAGTAAAGTCATTGTATTATTAATAACTTTTTTATCAACAATAATTAGGCCTGTCACAATAACAAATTTTGCTAGTCAATAAATTGTCACAAATTATTGCTAATAAATAATATTATTGACAAAAATATTTTTTGACTAAAGTGAACACTAATATAATGGTAATGTTTCAGTAATAACACAATCACACTCTTTAAATGTATTTCTTTTATTTGTGAGCAGTATTTTTACCATAAAAAAAATGTATTTTGGATTACTCTGAAATATTTCTTAAAATAATGATAATAATTAAACTAAAATTTTAAAATTGCATACACAGTGTTTGTAAACAAGCCTTGCACTTATATGTTACATGTGACAACAAATTCGATATACCTGCTCATCCATGCCGTTTTGCTCACCTTGCTCAGTAGGTTTGAAGCCAAAATATTCCCTCACCGGGTCTGTGGCTTTTGGCTTTGTGATGATCTTTTCTTCTTCCCTTTTTTTCATCAACATTGGCATGTGTCTCTCCTCTTGAGTCTCACTACCGAACTGACTGCTGCCTGAACGTTGTTTTCATCGCGAGACGACCGTCCGACAAGAGGGTTTACACTGTTCATTCCGCGGTGTTAGAAATGCGGACGCAGAAACGTCCAATACCGATGCAGCGTGAACATTCCTGTCAGCGGTCGAAGATAGGCTGCAGCAGCAGCAGGAGACAAGGAACTCAAACGCGTGAACATTTTTATTTATTTATTTTTTGGATTGTTTTCATTTGTCATCAATCTATGACAAAAATATCAAATACATATACACACTGCTATATCCAATGTATGAATACAACTTCAAAAATGAAATTAAATGACATGGGAAAGAAAAAATAGATAAACAAAAAGACAATATTAATTGTAAGAGGCTTACAAATTATTTTTTACAAGAGCTGAAAAAAGTCTTGAGTCTAGGATTTTCCTTTTTTAAATAAATTAGTCTATGAATAATATCATGAAAGTCATTTTTTAATGGAAAAATTTTGCTTTTTTTGCATACTTAATTTTGTGCTTATAAAATTTAGATAATATCAAATTGCAAACATGCACATGCCAATTAATTGAGACAGGCAGAATGACAGTTCTGTTTTTACTATTTTATTGTTTTTATTCTTGTTTGTTTCATTGACTTACTGTTAATGTGACAGGCCTACAAATGTGGTTGTTTGATAGTAAATATGTCCCGATACCGGGTCGAGCAAACTGGTACGCAGGTCCGAACATAGTGCATCCTCCTTTACATTCCATCTCATCCAAATCGTCATGTGTTTGTTAAATGTATTGCCAATATATGTTCTCAAGCTCTTAACTTCACTTAAAGATGAACTTGTTCTCACAGTCCAGCAAGGTTTCAAGGACCCAAATCAAACGACTGACCAGGAGGGAGAAAAAACGTCGCGGTCAGGGGAGTGGTCCCAAACAAAGAGATCAACCGCCAGTGTCCTTATCGGGTGTATCCACTCCCTGTAGCACCCAAACCCCAACACGCCCCTCCAATCTCCGGGCTCCTGGCTTTGATTTAAGGAGACAGACAATGCTGCTGGAGGACACCGTGGATCATGAGACGCGTGGTCACAGAGACTCCATTTGTTCGTTGCCAGATTTCAGCAAATATTCCCCTTTTCCTGTCTCCAGATCGACATTTTTGAATCAGCATGCTGAAAAGCAGTCGCCTCCATCCTCACCATCTTTTAACGGTCATTACTCGTCATGTTGTTGCCTCTAACCGTCAATCCCGAGAAAACCATAACCTGAGTTTTATGTTCTATTGATCTCAGGTGTGAATGAATGGGATTCACCCCTGGACCTACTTGAGTCCCGAAATGCTGATCAAATACTCATCAAGATCGCTGACCTGGGGAATGCCTGCTGGGTGGTGAGTGATAAGCTGAAGAGCAACACAACACTCGGAAGCTGTCGATCAACCCACTCAGTAAAACAAAACCCTTTGACAGTTTTAGATTTGCATCTTGAGAGTATGGAAGAGCAGCTGGTGTGGTGTGCGGTCTCTATAGCAACACACGTTCACACTTGTTCCACTGGATCAACACGTCGACGACGTGACTTCGCGTTTAAATCGTGTGTTCTGAAGACGTTTTGAATGGACTTATGTGGCTGGTCACTTAAAAAGCTCTCTTCTCAGGAGGAAGTCTTTGTCCATTATGCACACATTTTACAGACACTGTCAAAATGGTCTGATAATGTGGAATAATATGGATTTTTTTAGGTTTTCACTTGCTGCTCAAATACACTTCAAATGCATGACTTCAAAAAATCTATATTTTTGTACTCATGGCATGTTGTGTGACACCAGCTCTGTGAGATCTCGTGCACACTTGTTTTGATGAGTTGTCGTTGTGTATTTGAAGTTATTTGGAAATCTGAGGTCAAACAATATGAGTCACATGTCCGCAAATAACAACACAAAATCGATGCCCAATTCACGCAAAATGCGTTTTGTATTGCACCTGCATCTCGCGGTAGCAAATGCACTGCTTTTCTAATCAATGTGGAAATTTGCTGCATAAAAGGGGAGAAAGTAGAAAAAATTAAAGCATACTGTGGATGGTTTCATTTTATCACTTAATATCCAGGCAGTAAACGAGTGCCAGTGCTAGGCATCGTTGCTCATTCACCTCCTCTCCTTTACTGCCCTCTCCCGATACATAGGTGTAACAGCATAATACCGCCGTAAATAACCTGGCTGTTCATATTGACTTCATGGATGGTGAACAAACTGGACTTTGTGCTGCAGATTTTTGTCAGTCATGACTTGTCACAGAAGCAAGATTAAAGACATACACTAAATTCTACACGTAGATAAAGTAACATCAGTTAAAGATTAACAAACACAAATTAATAGCATTAAAATAAGAATATCTGGCAAATGGAAATAATAATAATTTGACTAAAGAATACTTGAAAAATATAAGCATAACAATAATCAAAAGAAAAAAGTGCCGTAAAACAAAAAAATATTCTGTCCTTTGATGTCATGCTGTGACACATCAAAGGATAGCTAAAATGGACGTTAAACATCGAGCATGTAATGGACTAAATCACAAAATGAATGCAAAGCTAAATTCATCTAAATAACTTTAGTATCTGCTTAAGATTATAAAAATAGCTTTAAAAATAGTAACTACATTTCCACATTTAAATATTGCGAATACAAAACAATTGTGTGAACGACTCAAAGTAATAAACAGTCTGCATGACGTACCACATATTCCTCATGTGCAGGGTCTCAAACTGTCACAGTTGCCTGCAGAGTAACCCAAACTACATGAAAGAATGTGCCATTTAACATGGCAACGTTCTCTCACTCGTCACCAGTTTTATGCTTTGATTTTGTCGAACGCTGCGGGACTTGACGTATTTTGTACAGCTCAGAAATCTGACTTACTTGAGGTCTATAAAGCTTAATCTCTCCACCCTGTCTGGGAGCATCCCTGCTGATGAAATTTGGAAATGATTTAATGCTTTCATTCCATCCCTTTGTAGCACAAACACTTCACCGAAGACATTCAAACGTGCCAGTATCGTTCTGTGGAGGTTCTTATAGGTGCAGAGTACAGCACACCGGCAGACATCTGGAGCACAGCCTGCATGGTGAGATGGAAAGACCAGTGTGGTAATGCTAACAGAAGTCTTAGTCATTTGTTCTCTAACCAAAGGCCTTCGAGCTGGCTACAGGGGACTATCTTTTTGACCCCCAATCAGGAGGATCGTTCACCCGTGAGGAAGGTCAGACGTGTCTGCGGCTCCTTTTATAATCCACTGCGTCAGCTCATTGTGTGTTGTCTTGTTAAGATCACATCGCTCACATCATCGAGCTGCTCGGACCCCTCCCGTCCCAGTTTGCTGTCTCAGGGAAGAAGTCCAAACAGTACTTCAATCGTAAAGGTGATCCACCACGACTCATTCGGTGTCTGCTGCTGCTGTTTCACACATGCTCTGCGTGTCTCTCGCGTCTCCCAGGACACCTGAGGCACATCACAAAGCTCAAGCCCTGGAGCCTGCTTGAGATCTTGCTGGACAAATACGAGTGGTCTCTGGACCAAGCTGAGGGGTTCAGCTCCTTCCTCCTCACCATGTTGGAGCTGCAGCCGGAGAGGAGAGCCACCGCTGCGCAGTGTCTGAAGCATCCCTGGATCAGCTCCTAGATCCTGGAGAGGTTTCCCACTGAACACTTCCGCTCCTGTGTCACTTCTTAAATCACTCTTTCACTTCATTATTTTGGTGGCATTTTCACAGAGTTGCGTTATTAATCACCCTCATGTTGAAAAGAAATAATACTGACGAATATACTGAAGGTACTTGGTGCAATTTTTTTGTATGAAACTCAGCCACAATGATTTCCTGTGAATAAGCTTAAATCCATACCAAAAGAACACTTATGCAAATGAGGATCTGAGAGCCTCGGAACATAATCTGTTGTGTTTCTTAAAGATTTGCAGACAGTGAATGTGATACTTCATTGTTCGACCCGGAGCACTGTGTTGTCTTTTCATCGATGTGTATTTTTTATTCAGTGCACTTTTTACCATGCATGTTTATTTCTTAAAAGACTGTTGTCACCTGTGAGTCTTTTGTTTGGACAGAAACAGGCCACTATTAATAAAGTGCTTTTGAAATACTTTGCTGGAAACGAATCACTTGTATCATGTGTTCGATTCTGTCTCTGCTTGAGTGAAATGTTCTACTTTTAGCTTGCTTTTTTGTCTGAGGTGACCTGAACATTTCTGTTGTGTGACTCCTTTTCAGAAGTGTCACATGATGGCGACCCTACACCACACGGAGGTCACCCTGGACACGGCCTGACACATGTTTTAACGTGAATTGTATTGTCCCTGAGATTCCCTTCTTCTGTTTCCCAGGAGATGAGGTGGTATTGTTGAGACGGTGGAAGTGCCCCTCCCTTTGTTACTCAATTGACCTGCTTGCGCTACACCAGCCAAGGGGACTTGGACAAGGAAGAGCCACTCACTGGACTTACAAGGTACTGAAAACAAAGATGCTTATTCACTTGAAGCATCACTCATTTTAGCACAATGTTGTGGCTGTTTTCCTGCAAAGTTCAGTCTTGCTAATACTCAGTACCAGAAACCAGAGCCCTCTGAAGCCTGTGCATTTCACATGGGGAAATCAATTGTAGCTGGTGTCGTGTTACACTATGTGTGCAGCTTTGTTAAATATTTACACGTTTGCATTAATTCTGTTTCTTGGTCTCAGCATTGTCTTGAAGGAGAGCAAGTGGTTTTGACTGAGTGCAGAAGACTATAGTGTGTCGTTGCTGATGTGTTTATAAGGTGAGGGGCCCCTGTCCTCTGAAAAGTGTAATCAGTGCTTTTAACTCGAACTTTGTTGCACCCTTAACCATACATGGACTTGATGATGAAACTTCTCAGAATTTTTCTGTGTAGGCACAACTAGCATATATGGAAATGGCAACTTAGTTGTTGGAGTACAAACATTTTACAGTAGACAGCGCCATCAGGTGGCCTCTGAAAATCAGGACACTGTTTCATGAAGCCTCATCTACCCACCACTACCTTGCAGTTATTGTTTAAGCATAATAGATTCTGTTGGCTGCATGTATGATTAGGGAACTGTCTCCATAAATATTACCAGAAATATATTCTATCTTGAATAAGCTACTTATTCTTATGTTATTATGTATTATGTAGTACTGCTTCGTGCCGACAACAATTATATTATTCTCAATTTTGATGTCAACATGCTTATATTTTCCTAACTGATTTGTACGTTTTCTCTTATTGCTGTCCTTTGTCGACCTAAAATGAAAAACCTACGCCTATTTATTCTACAATATTATTCAATTTATTATTAATTTAAGGATGTTATGAATCACCTGTGTCAAAACATGAAGGGAAGTCACCTCTCAAATGGCCAGAGGGACGCAGTGTCGTGCATTCCTAGGATTTCCAGCGTGTAAAGCTCAGACGGGGGGTTGAAAGGCAGAAGAGGGAGGAGTTAGAATACCTCCCAGTTGTTTGTCCACAGAGAGAGCATTTGTGGTTGTTGCCTGAAGACTGCTGCCTCACCACACATGTGAGTACTGATTTCAGGTGTTACAGAGACCTGCTTGCTTCTTTGCTCAGACCGTTGTTCTTTTGACCAGATTGACTGAGTTTCAATAGAAACCAACACTTAAACATGTTTTTTAATTTTGTAAAAGTTTAATCCGGCTTGACTTTACGTCTTGCAGTATATTTGTGCGTTTGGTGATAAGAATGATCACATCAGTATTTGATGTACTCTAGCAAGCGTTGCTTTTCTTCCCTGCCATGTGGTTGTCAGTGCTGTGTGTCTGTAGAGGCTTCCTTCAGCTGGATGTGCTCTGGGGATGCCAATGTAAAGGTTAATATTCCGGTGGGTGACACGGCTCTTAACCCCCGGCCAGTTGCCATGCAACTCAAACCCCAAATCAAAAGGCATTACCTCAACCACCACTGCTCTTCCACGTTAGTTGCATTATTGGAGGTAGACCGGCTCTTTCCCGTTTTCATTTCCTGCTCATGCATGGAGCGCTTCATTAGCTCCTCATGAATGTCCAGGATGAGGTGATGAGACGGTGACGCGAGCCTTGCTTTGTTGATATCAAGAGCTGGCAGAGCAGCAGCTCCACTGAATTGTAAGCACCCATCTCATTAGGGTCCACAGCAGATGGACAAAGGGGAGATGCAAGGACCCATTCATCTCAAGCACATGCGGCGCAGGGTTCTGATCCACTCACCACTCGCCGTCTCTCCGCTGCAGGATGTGGCTGACTCTTGTTTACAGCTGCGCCGGTGGAGCTGCTCTGCTCTACGCTCTCTACCGATGGCTGATCCCGGCGGCCGTGCAGCATCACGCAACACTGGCGCTGCTCTGGCACGATGTGTTTGTGGAGTGGATGCTGGACACGCTGACCCGCTCCACACGACCTCAGGTGAGCCACACCAGACGCTGGCACTGCTGCCTCATTGGAAACAGCAGTTGATCCAACTTTTACTGGTTAAATTCAGAATATTGAGTTGATGGTTTCCTGAACTTGTTTCTGATGTGTGACAGTTAGTGGTGCAATACTGAGCCGTATTTCTACAGTGCCCTCCTGAAAATGAGTAGTAAAAGTGCAATTTACCATTTCTTTAACATGAATAAAAACGAAATGAATATTTTAAATAGTAAAATTTTACTCATTTATGAATTTAAGTTGACAAAATTGGGCATGTGTAGACGATCCATACTTTTGCTTTGCTGAAAGTGTTCAGTTCCGTTCCAGTTGCGTGTCAAAGTGTAGGAAGCGAACTCTCAAATGGGACGTCAATATTTCTTTCTGTCTGTGAGGACCTTTGCAATGTGCTCTGAGCTCTAAGATAACCTTAGTCAGTTAACCTCCAACACCGCAGAAACTTAAATCTCTCAGTTGACCTCAAAATTTCGCCTGACCACCAAGGATGCAGAGTAGCTAGGACATCTGTCATTGACTGGACCCTCTGTCTTGATATGATGCCACGCAAAATGTGTGTTGCATTTATTACTACAGATATCTCATCAGTTTATTCTTCCTGTCTACAGACCTGGATATTAAACCTTGTGTTTTCATTTCCTCCCGTGTGAAGTCTCTCTGTCGCTGGAGATAAGACAGTGATAACTAGGATTCTTCAAAAACAAGGCACATCCAGTGAATGTCACCTCGCAATACGCAGAGTGCATCTGTTGCGTTCTTGGACAGGAGCTTATCGTGAAATTAAATGTGATTTACACTTCCTTTGCTGTGGTGGGGAACATGGAAAAAAAAATCCTACGGACTGTTAAACCATCTGAGCTTAGCAGTTTTATCACCTCCTCTCTGTAAGTCAGCGTTTAAGCAGGACATGGGTTTAAACCTCATGCTGAGAAACCAGTGAAGATGGAAGATGGATTATGTAAAGTTTGTTTCATTCACTAAGTATAGCTTCTGTCCTGGTGCGTTGAGTCGTCGTACCTAACATCCCTTCTATGTGTATCAATGTTGTGATGTGAGTTGAATTAACAAAAGCCTTGCTGACGGACGTGTCTCAAGCTCCCGGTCTATTATCACTCATATTGCAGTGACTGGTCAAGTTAGAGAGGAGAATGTAACAAACTGGCGACGAGGATGGTAGGACTTTCCGGGCTCACTCAGCATGATGGAGCAACACAATAGCAGTACAACATACCTGCGGCCATGTTAAACAGGGACAATATATCTTAAAAAGAGGTTCTATAAAATTATAAATATATGAAAAATTAAGAAGTAATATATAGTGTAAAATGACAACACTATTAAGCAGCTACTTAACATGTTAATGTGCTACAAAGTCATGATGCAAAATAGTTACTTTTCACTGTCTTTTTTTCCCCTTTGTCGTTACTAATAATTTCTTTTATCAGGTGGAAAACAAAATGTTGCAGTTCAAAACTTAAAACATGTTTCCTTGCTGACCTTTTTTTTTTACTTTTTACTTTGTACTGAATGGTGTATTTTTAAAGTGTATTTTTGTCTAATAAATACTAAATGCTTAGTGTCCTGCACATCATCCACTGTCATTTGAATTTTGAAAGTGAAACTAACAATTCTGTCGATTCATCTCTGATCCTTTTTAAAGACGTGTGTTTGTTTGTTTCAGAGGCTGTTGAAAGCAGTACAGAAGAACGGCACTAGAGGGGACCCTCTTAGCGTAGTCAAAGCCATCGACGACTTCTGCAGACACAAGGAGTGGGCCATGAACGTGGGAGATGAAAAAGGTAGCTCACCACTGACACTGCTTCTGGTCCTGTGCAGAACATTCCACATCACATCTTGTATATGTCTTGCTCCTGTGCCACAAGGCTGTATAATGGATTCCGTGGTGTCAGAGGCCAATCCCAGAACAGTGCTTGAGCTGGGGACTTACTGTGGATATTCAGCGATCAGAATTGCCCGACTGCTTCAGCCGAATGCCACAATGATCACGCTTGAGTTTAACCCCGAGGTTGCCGCCATCGCTCGACAAGTCATTGCCTGGGCCGGACTGGAGGACAAGGTTAACAACGCTCCTACATAACATAATAATAGACTGGTACAAAGTGTTTTTGTCCACTCCTCAGGTGCACTTAGTGGAAGGAGCGTCTGGTGACCTGATCCCAAAAATGAAAGAGAGGTTTGGGGTGGAAACATTTGACCTGGTTTTCTTGGATCACTGGAAGGATCGGTACCTTCCTGACACCAGACAGATTGAGGTAATCCTGAATATCAGCTGGGCTCTTCTGTAAGTGTTGATGATGAAGGAATGATGCGCAGAGTCCAGGCTCTGTGAGGCTCCAGAAAAGAAGCTGGAGATGAAGCAACACGTGCTTCCAAAGATCAGAGTTTATGCTGAGCTCAACCGATTTGTAAACCTTTTTTGTTTTGAAATTAGCGATGACATGTGACGACCACATTTTCAATCTGGTATCAGCTTGTATCTTTGTTTTCCCTGCAGCAGTTAAATGGACCTTTCACCTTTCTTTAGACTTGAATTAGATCCAGTCAATGAAGATTCCTTCCATGGTGGAGTGGCAAATGTGCATAAGGGCTATTAATGACCCTTGTCCCACCACAGGTCCACACAGTGCCAGACTCTGGTCATAAAAGCAAAGGGACCTGCAGCTATATTTCCCCCTAGAGCTTTGTCTATAGGGGGAAATGTAGTGGTGAGTGAGTGAATTGAATTCTTTCCCAACCTTCTATGAATCCAAAGTCCAACACGCTTCCTTGTATGTCAATGTGAGGAGCCTTTGACAGACAGTTATACTTAGTCATGAGGCTAAATCGACATTAACACTTGACAGAAAAACAATAAGGTGTAGAACAAAGCAGGGTCCTGTGAGTCTGTATAACAACTGTTGTAGGCTTCATCCATCACTTTTGAGGGTGTCATGATGAAGATACTAAATCGATGAACATATGTCATGCACGAGGTTCAGACTCTGCAGAAAAGTGACTTCATAATTCTCTACTTTTCACTTAGACACGTGTATCAGAACTTGACCACATCATAAACCCTCTTTTAAACTACACCTGCTTATATTGAAAATGCCTCTGCCAAGCCCCTCATTTGCAGACACTCCGATTTCTTTCGCTTCTTTATCTTTTTTTAAATCCCCGTTGAATATTCCGAGTGCAATTCCGAGTGCAATGAACCTAAATAGACAGAAGATGGCAGTAACGCTACGCAGTTGTTTTAAGACGCGAGAGACGTCATGAATCCAGGTTTTTAGCAAAATGTGATTTTTACAGTGAGGCACTGTTTTATGACATGATTATATCCGCTTCTGCGCATTAAAGCGAGGAATGAATAAAAAATCGATATAAACTTTGTCAAGTCAAGCAGACTTACTGATCCAAAATCATATCACTTCCAAGTTAGAACTTTCCAACCAGTCCTTAAAGTTTCATTTGAATTATTTTTGGTCTGTTTTGTTCACAAACAAGCGGGCAAAAACTGTATGCAACATGATTGGCTGTAAATAACATCTACATCCAGATAAATTACAACTGAGTTCAATGTCATTCAATAACATTCTGTATTTCACATGCTTTTATTTAAAAAAAAAGTCAGTTAAGTCAATGAAAAGTAGCGTTTATTCGTAACCATTCAGTTGAAATATTAACATCGCCCTCATATGGCGCCACTAGGGAACTGCAAAAGAACAAAATTTGAACGATTCGTTCAAGCTGATGAACAAGATTCCAGAACTGAGTCACAGAAATGACTCATTTTGCTCATCACTATTTGACGTTTGAACCTCCGGCTCGATCTCATCGTTTGCCCCGTGTACCTGACATGAGACCATCTCCACAGGAGTGTGGCCTCCTCCGAAAGGGAAGCATCCTGCTGGCCGACAACGTCATCTGTCCCGGGACCCCTGATTACCTGGAGTATGTCCGCAGCAGCCCAAAGTACAAGAGCCAGTACTTCAAATCCCACCTGGAGTATACCAAAGTGGAAGACGGACTGGAGAAGTCGGTCTTCTTAGGGTAGCCAAGTTACGTAGCACCACCTTCTGTGATCAAATCTCTGTGTGTGATTTCTGCAGTCAGCTTCTGTGTTCAGGTGTGGAACTGAAGGATGGGATTTTCAATAAAAATGTGTGTTTGTGTGGGTTGTCCACAGCCTCCTTTCATCGTGCTACTGTTCGCAGGTGTGTGTGTGTGTGCGTGTGTGACAGAGAGATCCAGTATGAATCAAATGGCTGCTCATCTAATCTCTGAAAGTGACATAGTTCCATGGCAGTGCGAGGGGGAGGGTCCGGCATTTGCTCCAGCGGCTGGTCCACCTAGTGCTTTCTTCACAGACGCCTGCATGATAATCCCAATCTGTGGCCATTAGTGCTCCGAGGGAGCGAGCGAGGAGAGAGTTCAGCGGAGAGAAAGAGAGAGTGAGGAGGGGGAGTGCCTGGACAGAGATGCGCACACACACACACACACACACGACCAGAGAGAGAGAGTGGGAGCTTTTAAGGGATTTGGCAGTGATTTGTCAAATCTCACTGTCGTAATGTTGCAGCTTTTTCTCCACTTGCCGCAGCTACTGAAGTTTGGGAAGTGACTGGTTCTATTCGTATCGAGGCTCAACTGGCTGTTTTTCTCCAATTGTTTTTAGTGTTCTGCTTATTTTCTAGAGTGCAGCCTGATTGAGATGATAGAGGATTTGGTTTTGGTGAGGAGAGAAGAGCGTTGACTCCAGATGTAATCACATATTGGACGGTGGAGGAAGGCCATGTGATGGATGAAGGCAAGACTGGTTGACGGAAGAATGGGCAGGTAAGAACCGGCACCTCTTTTCAACTGAGCTCCACAAATCCAACTTTGAGCTGATGCACATGCACAATGGGAAACTACTGACAAGCTCCATTCTTTCACTATTAGACTGTACAAATATGAACGACTCAGTGTTTTTTTTTTTTTCTAAGTGTGTTGTGATTCCTGCTGCGGTGTCTGGTGGTGTAATTAACCTGCTGCTGCTTTTGAAGCACCAATTGCTGTGATGGACTTAATGTTCTTCTGCAAAATTCATAGTGTTTTCCATCGCATGCTCTCTGCTCTTCACGATGAAAGCTTTCACTTATTCCTCCTGAAACCTCCACTTCCACCTCGTGCATGTTTAAACTTTCCACATAGAAATGAAGTCAGATCATATTCCGGAGACTTGGAGCATAAAAACACCTTTTCAATACATTTAAATTCTCATTTGTCATGCCTCATCCTTCATTTTTGGAGTAAGAAACCTATAAAAGAACACAGCTTATCATAAGATGTCTCCATGCAGCAGTTTCCCAATCTCTGGATTCCTACATCCATCACTCCACCGGCCTCAGAATTTCATGTACACTGAGACGTCGCCCTCCTTCCTACACTGTATATTCAGTGCAGACTAACCGACAAGTGTGCAGGATTCTACATAAATCCTCAAGGATTTGCAGAATAAAATAGCAATGAGATCATCTGCCGCGCACCTGATAGCGACTCACGATCTCCTTAATCTGCTTTCCCAGGCAGCTTCTTCAAAAACCCGCCCGCGTCTTGCCTGCGATCCCTCCACTATTGTCTGAAACTGCATATATTGAAAATTCGTTCCGAGCCCGCTCCTGCTTATCACATCATTCTCCTGATATCTGGAGTCATTTTTATTGTGGCTACTAATCACCTGAATTTCCTCTCTTTATGTTTCTTTAATCCTTAAATCCTTCCACTCTCATTGTCTTGTAGCTGATTCTTCTCCCTCTAAAGTTGCCTACACACTTTCTCCACGCACAAACAAGCGGCTGTGTTTCGTATGGATGTGCTGCCCCTTTATGAGGGCATGGCGGACAAGAGGAATTCCAATTCACTACATTCCAAATGCAACTTCAGAAACTAACTTTATCTTGACATGCAGTGTGTTTTCTTCTTTAACCAGTGAGGTGAAGCCTATTAATAAGACCCCAGATAAATCCTCTTTTTTTCCCACCCAATCCTCTCAGAAGTACCTGCAACTGATGCATGCATCTGAAGCAGGCGTGTGTCCAACTCAAGGTCCGGGGCCCACATCTGGGCCACATCATAATTAAATGTGTCCCACGACTTATTATTTCGTAATGTTGATTCATAAAGGTTGGCTATTGCGTGCACCCGACTTCTCAGTTGCTGTATTTGATTTCAGCATTGAACTCATGTCCTACTTTGGTGGTCTCAAACCGGAATGACTAGGCAATGACTTCAGATCTAGGAAGAAGTAAATCGGATTGTGTTTGATGCCCATTGTACTAAAGGTGGGGTAGCCATAACAGTGGAACCTTGAGCTAAAGCTACATACTCGCAACCAAATTCTAATTCTTGGGGCATCTGCACCCTGAATTTAAGTACAGGATTCCAAGGTAAAGCCTGAATTTCATCCATTGGAATTCCTTATACAGTGTTTTCCGTGGATCTGTCTTTGGAAAGAGTGGGTGGCCTGTAGGGGCCCACTCGCGGGCCACAAAACGACATCCTAAGGACTGCAAATGGCACTCAGGCCACAAGTTTGAGACCCCTGTACTACATGAGTCATTCTCATACAAGCCTGTATGACTGCATGACAAGACTGTAAACAGGCGGATGCCGTCAAATCTAACACACCACCGAGGGGCGTCTTGGCTTTTGCTGCTGGTCCATGCTGATTGTCTCCATGTTGAGGGTCAGATACCCTCCACATTCTTATGTCCTCTTTGCTGAAGGTGTAAACCAGATCCTTAACCATTACATGACCCCTTGAGTGGGGCGTGTCTCAGTACGGATCTGAGTGGGTGAGAAGGTCAGTGAATCTGACCTAACTCTGGCCTTTATACAACCTATTGAGAATTTTATATTTTAAAAAAAAGCTCACTATGGAGCCTTGCTGGCATCCAATATCATTTTAAAAGCCCCTGAAAAGAGCAGGCTAGGGAATTGGGCAAAAGCATTTCGGATGGTAGGAGCCTCATCCATAATGCACTGCAACAGATAATGCGCTTGTACAGAATGTGTCTTTGCTTCTTCCTCTTCTCTCCCCCTATTAGTCATGGAAATACCTGTTCCGTTCTCTGGAGTTTGTGCCTCCCTCATCGTGTTATTGACATTGCTCTGTTCAAAACCCACATGGATGGATGACATCAATGTTTCCCCTTAAACTCAGCATATGCATGACTCCATTCCGCTGACTCACCTGTATTGTTTTAGCACTCACTCGAGTGAGTTTTTATTGGTTTAGAACTTGATGTGACAAGCGTGCTGTTGCGCAGCGTTTCCCCCTCTTTTTAAGTTTTGAAACTTCTAGATCAAGCAAATATCACAGTTTCTGCGAGAGTCATGCCAAAAGAATCCGACTCACCGTCGCACCTTTGCTTTCAGTTTGCAAAGGAATTTGTCAATGCCATGGTCCTCAGAAATCACACCGAATACAATGAATTTGTGCTTTATAACATCAAATTAATAAATGCTTCAACTGTTGCAGTGCGTTATGATTTGTTGGTGATGTGTATCTCCCCTTTGCTAGTGTGAAATATACATTATCAGCCAAGCGTGGTCTTTAGATCTAGAGTTGGATCTTGCTCTGTCACAACAGGGGATAGTTGGCTTTCTTCCACATTCATAAGTCCATTCTTTACATCCTCCCCCTGCTACAGAAGTGTTTTTAGTAAATAGGCTTTGCCAAGGTGACACATCTTTTCATAACTCAAGTCAAGTCTGTCTGCTCGCCTTCACTCTCAGACTCTAACATTGTGACGTTGATCAGCTCAATCTTGAGTATCTGTCGAAAGCATGAATTCCATGCTCTGTTGTGTCTGTCCTCAGGTGTCGCAGGTAGAGGGAGCGGCCTGGTGCTTTCACTGCCTCTGCTGGGCATCATCATGACCTCAGGGTCCTGCGCATCTGATCACTTCGTCTGGTTGGTGACACTATCTGGATACAGGACATGGCACGGACTGCTGTGGGTGCTACTGGTGGGTGTCGCTCCGGGCTTGAGGGCCCAGCAGGGCACCCAGCCTCAGTCCATCAAAATCGAGGGGGACATAACCCTGGGAGGGCTCTTTCCCGTGCACTCGAGAGGGCCGGTGGGAGTGCCATGTGGGGAGGTCAAGCGGGAGAAGGGGATCCATCGACTGGAGGCCATGCTGTACGCCCTAGACCAGATAAACAGTGACCCAGAGCTGCTGCCCAACATCACTTTGGGAGCCCGGATACTGGACACCTGCTCCAGAGACACCTACGCCCTGGAGCAGTCGCTGACCTTTGTCCAGGCTCTCATTCAGAAGGACACTTCGGATGTGCGCTGCTCGAATGGAGAGCCACCAATCATCCCCAAACCAGAGAGGGTGGTTGGGGTGATTGGAGCGTCCAGCAGTTCTGTGTCCATCATGGTGGCCAACGTGTTGAGATTATTCGCGGTAAGTTAACTCCCCCCACGCTTCAGAACCAGCCGTCCTCAATTATGTGCGAAATTGTATCCGTCCGTTACCATCACTGATCACGGGCTTCCAAGCGTTGGTATTGCTGTTCACCAATATATCCACCAGGGGGCACAGCCCACTGTCAAACGTTTATGACAACGACAAACTTCAAAACCAACATCGCGACTGCGGAACAAGTATTTACAATGTACCTAAAAAATATGAAGTGGACGGAGTGTGGTAGGAGAGTGTGGTCGAGAGGACGGAGAACTTCCGTCATTGTTATGTCTTCTTTGAGACATGAAAGGTAGCGACTGCAACACTGCCCCCCATGGTTTCTGGTGGTACTGCTCTGCTTGCTCTGTATCCACAAGCTTTGTGGAACCATGCAGAGCACGGACAGAGGCTCCGTCTGTGTCCGGATCCGTATGTAATGTTGAGCATAAATGGGTCTTTAGCTCCAGCTGTGCTTCAACCTCACTCATGTAAACACTGAGACCATAGTATTGACCCCCAAATTGACACTTTCATATTGATAGAAATTCCAAGCATATTCAGATATCAGGAGGAAGCACACTAGCTAGACATTTCCGGCCAGTGGAAAAAGAATATTGATACAAAGGTTGCACAGAACTTTTTATCTTCTGACTGCGACGAAGTGAAAATTCGAAAAGCACCATAACGCACATTGCCAAGTCATTGCTCTAAATGGAAGCTCCAAATCTTCCCGCTCAATATGAGCAGGTAATGAGCCATGCAACAACACCTACACCTTTCAGGTGTTGTATGGAAACTGCAGATTTTATATCACGTATAAAACTGTCTATCTAAAACTGTGGGCACATTTTCAGTCACAGCTAGTCCGGCTCCCGTTCATGCACTGTATCACTTCATCTGACGACAGCCATGGACAGTAAAATCACTCCCAGCTTTCACTTGCACTTTCAAAATGCAATACAATATTCATATATGTAAATAGCACTTTGAACGCTGTCGTTTTTTTACCACTCACATTACACTATTGCTTCATGTAGATGTACGATTTTATGAGAAAATTGTGATGTATTTCACAATATTTAGGACACATTTGAACAAACCTGCATGTGTTTAAAAGCTTAGGAGGTGTAGGCTGTTTTGTTATATTTAAACTATGATCCTACTCTCAGCGTGTCTGAGGCAGAGAGCTCCAGCTGTGCGTCCACACCACACAATCACTAATGCACAGGTGTCTTGACCTGTTTAGCTGCTCACATCTTCAATAACGCTTCGATGGATCGGGAAACTAATGTCAGGGTTACAACCATCGGCTAATATGTGCTCCGTCTTTCTCTCCGATACAGTCATTGACCTTTGATAATTGATTACACTGCTTATAGAGCTACAGGAGCCGCGCCCGTGTAAATCCCGCATCACATTATGCCATGTTCAGGGAGACTTAGCGGCGCGGTCAGTCAGAAACCTCGAAACATCTAAAAATAAAAGGCCGGCAAGGGCCGAATTAGCCGCGTTTGGCGGACATGAAAAATGAAAGGCGACATTCTCCTCGCCTGGATGCCACCTGCATTCTTTATGATGAGGACGGCAGATAAGAGCCAAGGAGTGGCAGCTTGTGTACAGCGCAGATGTTAACTACAGAATTATAGATTGAAACCTAAGCTAAGCCCCTCTCAGCAGATCAGGACCCTGGGCTCAAAATAGAGCATCAAGGCAGCGGATGGCACCGGCTCCAGGATAACAGCGACTTGTGGCCCCGCCGAGTCGATTTAACTAAATGCTGCGTTTCCTCCGACCGTCCATATGTGCTGCTCTGCGGAGGCTTCTGGAACGAGGCTCACTTTGCTGCAGGTTGAACATCTGCTTGTCGCCAGAGATGTTCTGGAGTCCGTCAAATGAAACGTGGGCTGAAGTGTGCCGAGGTCAGCGTCATGAAATGACAATGATTGGCAGGATGCAACTGGGAATCCAGACATCCATGAATGAATGACAGAAGCCACAAGCTGTCGCCTGAGCCTTTGGCTGTCTTGTTTATGTTTTGGCTTCAGTTCAGTGATTTAAATTTATTTCAATTTATTTTCTCCCCCTGAAGATCATCTTCCTGTCTTGGCCCTCATTGTTTAAATATCTCAGCACAGACATGCTTTTCTGACATGGATAGTGAAATACATATTCAACATGAATAAACAAATGACTTGTGTAATTACTGTTAATAATCAAAAATGATTGTGTTGTTCACAGTGGACGGTGAAATACAGTCTGTCTTAACCAGACACAACTCAGTATTTATAATGGCTCATTACTGGCTTGTATACCTCGAGTACACACATGAACAAGTCATTTGTTTATGGCCCTAAATGTTCCTTAATACTGAGAATTCATGTACTTTGGGCTCAGATTAACATGGTCCGCGAGAAGAAAATATAAATTCATGTATTTACCATGCACAACTGGGTCATCACACTTGAGAGTAATTTTACAGGTAGATATTGTGTCTGGCTTTTGTACATACACACAGGAGCAAACGCTGAATGTGCAATTATACACATATAGACAATGCTCATGGCTGTACTGTCAGTACTTTGTGTGTAGAACCATCTTGGGAAATGAGAGGGAAGCCTTATGTTTCTTCTGAAAACTGATGATGATGATATATGAAGCACTTGTTGGTAAACTGACTTGTTAAGTTCTGATAAGTTCTGACACAACAGTCAACAGTCACTGTTTGTCATAACTCGATGAGGGATTTCTTCATGTCTCTAAACACTTCCTTGTTCGCAAATAAATCAGCTTCAAGTGCTCTTAAATGTTGTCTTCCTCCATATGCAGACGACTGAGCCTGGCATCCGCAGTTTCCTCCCTCAGTGCAAGCACATGTCCGGGTCAAGTGGTGACTGCTCTCAGCCTATACCTGCCCCCAGTGGCTTGATAGACCCAAGACCTTGTAGGAACTAGTCACATGGAATGAATGAATGGGTCACAGACTAACCATTATAGCAGTGGAGTCTTCATCATGATGTAAAAGCTTCAGCTGTGAGAGGAAGGATAAAGCATAAGAGTTTGCGAAGCTTATATGATGGTGGATGGTTGTTAAGAATGAATCCTTTACGCTGGTCACTTAAACAGCGAGCAACTTCTGCTTCTCCTGAGTTGACATTACGATCCGATGAATGTTAAATTAAATTCTTCAGTGGGCATTTCCCATCAGCTTCCTCCATCTTTATCCTCCTCCCTCACACCAATCCTTTTTGTGACCTCATTCACCACATCCATGACCCTCATTGTCTTCCTCTTCTTCCAAAATGTCTTCTCTTCTTCCAATGTTTCCACTGTTTCCGCTTGACACATGACCGAAGACGTCTTTGATGCTCCCAGATCTTGTTTCCTCTGAACCACACCAAAGCGTTTCCCATTCGGTTTGCCAGTGAGGAGGAGCACAGAAGCGTGGGAACGTTACAAATATAGCTTTTTTTTTTTTTTTAAACTGGTGCAGATGCTTTCGCTGGGATTAATTTGCTCAGGATTATATTTGTCAAAATTCTCCAAGCAACTGTTTGATCCCCCTAATGAGGACTGCGAGGTGGGACGCAACTTTTCAGTCATTTTCAGGGACTGAAGATGGGTCCAGGTCTTGTGACACCACTGATCTTCAATGATCAGCTGACACACAGCGGCAAATAAAGCTGCATGCCGCCATCAGAATTAAATATATTGTATGGCTTACAGCTGAGAAATGCCTACCGTTTTCTAGTCTCTTGATCTCTGTCTCTCCCTCTGTGCTTAACGTAATTTGACTAAAAACCTCTTTAATCCTTCCTGATAATCTGTGAAATGGTTCTCTCGCGCCTCTTTCCTTCTCCCTTCACTGTGTCTACCTTTCTCTCCACGTCCGTCCTGAGGGCCCAGCGCTAAGCCACGCGCTGCGCTTGGCATTAGCACGGTCAGGGGTGACACTGTCCACATAAACTATGTCACTAAAGAAGTAGTGCGCCAGTAAATTAATCTTCTCATCCATTTTTCCTCCCAAACAAATGCTTGCACTGCCGCGGCTCAGACCATCTGTAGTGGAGCGTGATGTCGACGGCATCCTCCACACAAACCATCTCTTAGTAGATCATACGGGACACTAGGTGACATCACAGCCTGCTGGAGGGATAAACTCTGTGATAGCCCAATTTGGCTTTTTTTTTTTTTTTTTAATGTTATACAACCTTAAAAGCACTGCTTTAACCAGGGGCATGACTCGCTGGTCCACTACTCTCATTACCTGACTCGCTCCGTATTGTTCTAATATTTGAATCAGTGCAGATGTTTCACACTTGGCTTCACCCTTTTGTTGCCACTGACCCATACGACTGTCTCAGATCCCCCAGATCAGCTATGCCTCCACTGCCCCGGAGCTCAGCGACAACAGCCGCTACGAGTTCTTCTCCCGAGTGGTGCCGCCCGACTCCTACCAGGCCCAGGCCATGGTGGACATTGTCAAAGCAATGGGCTGGAATTATGTGTCCACGTTGGCCTCCGAGGGAAACTATGGCGAGAGCGGCGTCGACGCTTTCCTCCAGATCTCCAGAGAAGCAGGTTGTGTGTTTGCTCTTAAAACGGTTCTGTTTTATTCCCACGACACTGGAGAGGCAACTACAACTGTCCCTCACACTCAGCTTAAACGGAGCCAGCTTCCATATTTGAAGTAGAAGTGGCTTTTCAGAATTTTAGATTGCAGCTACCAGTCATGGGTAGGTGAAACAGTATCATGAAACAGTATTGCGTCGTTGATGAAACAGTGCCCTAATTCTCAGAGGACGCTAGTTGGCGCTCTTGGTTTAGATATTATGCGAGGTTGTTCCCGAGATTTTGAGTTTGACCCTCGTGATCAAAAACGAAAACACACATGGAAGAAGCAAATGAGAACGACAGAACCGACTGCTAGCTAAAACCAATGTGAGCACTAACTGTTGGAGTGAGCTGAATTTGGAATGACACCAAACCCCTTTTTGTCCAAAAAGTTTTGGTTAAATTAAACCTGCGGGTTACACTAGTTTAGGCACTGTGTTACATTTTCAAACACATTTTTCCCATCATAAAACAGTCCATAATTCTGCTTTCAGTTTCATGGGCAAAAGGTTGAACTGCTGTTTCTGTAGATGATGTATTCCTATTGGTTTTATGGTTTGTTGAAGTCTGCTCGGGGGAAAAAATGCTTGGGCGCCATCTAAGACACAAACACTAATGATAAATCCGCCAGAAAAGTGTTCAAAACCATTGAAAACTAATCTTAAAATAAAGGAGCACTAACACTATTTGTGGCCTAAGAACAAGTTCCTAAATCCAAATTTAAAACCAAAGACCCTGAAGGGGAAATAACTTCCCTAAACCCGATTTCTGTTTGACATTTTACCGTCAAGTCAAAACTGGCAAGCCGATATTGAATCTAAAAATAGGATTACTAATCTGGTATAAGTTTTTAAATCTTGTTAATACTAGAGAAATCTGCAGCGCGCTGCGCTCTCACAGGAGACCTGTCCAAACGGACCACAGGACAAACCAGGTTTGTCCGCTAAAGAGATGATTTGGCTGGGTAAGGCAGTAGACTGGGAGTCACTGGTCAGCTGAGCATTCACAGACTGAGTAAAAAAATAAAATACTCTGAGGTATTTACGTTGCTTCTTCGGCCCCGATGATAAGTGAGAGCTTTATCTTGGTCAGTTTCTCCAATAAATAGATTTGTCCAGTATAAACAAATCTCCTAAAACTCCAAAAATGAAACTCATGTTGACCTAGTCAGACCTTTTGACCCGGCCTTGACTTGTTATCGGGAAATGAAATGCAGCTTCATAAAACAAAACGCTTTGTATCAGGAATGTAGATCCAATTTTGAACAGATTAACTAAAACGATGCCAAAAATATTTTAGTGTAATAGTTTGCTTCCCTGGATTAGCCGCGAAGTGCAGCGGCCTGCAAACCAGGATAAGTCTTTGCATGTAAATAATAATCACATCAGATGAAAAAGAGACACCATTAATAAAGTTTTGCTCGATGTCATTTAAAATGTTTATATTAATCCAAACAATGAGTGGTCCGCTTATTCAGGTGTGCTTATGTTATTTTTGTCATTTTTCTGAGGTGTTTTGCCTCCACCATAAAACTGGGTTTAGTGGTGATGGGTTGATGCAGCTTCATGAAACAGTGTCATAATGTTCAGAGTTCAGGAGGTGGCGCCCTTGCTTTGAAAAAGATGAGCAGTTTCATTGAACTAGTTGTGGAGTCTGAAAATTCAGACACTGTTTCATGAAACCTCGTGCACCCGTCACTAGGATTCAGCCTGGTTTGAGATGGCAGTAGTGCAGAGGTCCTTGTTGAACTACAGAGCAGCATGTAAATGTTCTTTTGTCGTGTCGCAGGAGGGTTGTGTATTGCACAATCTATCAAGATTCCCAGAGAACCACGGCCGGGGGAGTTTGAAAAGATCATCAAGAGGCTGATGGAGACCTCGAACGCTCGCGGGGTCATCATCTTTGCCAGCGAGGACGACATCAAGTAGGCTGGAAGTAGCCGGAAGTTACGTGAGAGTTAAGAAATGCACGAGAATTGATCTTGTTTTTTTATTTCCAGACGAGTGCTGCAGGCTGCGAAAAAGGCCAACCTGACGGGTCACTTCCTGTTTGTTGGTTCTGACAGCTGGGGAGCCAAAAACTCTGCTATCGAGGACTACGAAGAAGTGGCCGAGGGCGCCGTCACCATTCTGCCCAAAAGAGCCTCCATCGATGGTAGGCCAGCGTGAACGATCGGGCAATATGTGTGTGTGACATTGATGGATGACTTTAATAGTCAACCAAAAAAAGCTTTAATGATAATGATTTCTGAGCTGATATCATTCATAATTTATGGAAAATGAGAACATCCCTGTCGGTTCCTTGTCATTTTAAGCGCAGCTGAGACGCGTGTGGCAGCAGTACGCTGGCTACTGTGATTGTCTTCTTCACTGAGACTCTGTGGCCACAGGCTGGTCAGGGTTAGAAACCACCTGACAAAGGTCACATTTATTCATTCCCTTAGCCCAGGTCAGATCACGGGGGCAGCAGCTACAGCAAAGACGCCTAGACCTCCATCGTCCGCTCATCCTTACAAGCAAACCCGAGCCACCTCATCCGACCTCTCTTGCTGCGGAGGAGCCACCGTGATGCATAAATTACTCTTGTCCACCCACGACGCTCTTCAACTTTTGATGGATACTGATCTGTGACGCGCCGCTTCAGTATCAGGCACATGATGGCTGACCGAAGCAGGAAAGACCTCAGGATCATTTCAGTTTTTTGCAAGCGTCGCAAACCTAAATGCCACAGCTGTGTACTGACCTTTCAAAAGTGCGGTGCAGTCTTTATCTTGTGATACAAAGTGATTCTGTAGTGAAATATGTGTTGCTTTTGCCAGCTTTTTATGGAAAATGGTGATTATTTGATGCTTGAAGTTTGAAGGTTGTAGGTTAAGAAACCTCTGTTTGGTTTCCTTCCACAGCCCATGAGCAAACAGCATAATCGCTCACTCTACACTGAGGGGGCTTGTCTGTGATCGGTTGTGTCAGTCAGTGGTGCAACTGACTGGTGACCTGACCATGGAGTCCTCTGCCTCTCGCCCCAAATCTGCCCACGAAGGGCCCAAGAATCTACGTTAACACTCATAATAGAATCATTTCTGACGAAATGTGATTTTGCTCTTTAAATCTGCCAGGATTTGATGAGTATTTCACCACAAGATCTTTGGAAAACAACAGAAGAAACATCTGGTTTGCCGAATACTGGGAAGACGATTTTAAGTGCAAGCTGACCCGCCCTGGAATCAAGTATGATGTCGGCAGGAGAAAATGTACAGGTAAAAGTGTCAGAATAAGACGTTTTTTTCAGTTTTTGTGACCAGTAATATTGTTTTATTTTCAGCTTCTTCGCTTATTGTTACATTTCTTCCTGCACTGTCTTCAGTTTTTCTCTCCAAATTCAACTTGAACATTTAACAATCTGTGATTTTTCTTATTTTTTGTGACATCAAACTGCTATGTTTTGCTTTGTAGATGGTAGCGGTATCTTTTTTTTCTCAGTTTGACATTTGTTTTTGCCCTAAAATGTTTGATATTTTTTTGAAATCATTTAATGCTCAAGCCTTGTTCGTTCTTCTAACTTTTTGATTGCTCCTGATGGTGGGTTTTTCTTTGCGTCAGTTTGTCTGTTCATGTTAATGAACATCTTAATTTATTTGCACTTATTTTTGTGGGGTTGTTGATCGAGGGCTGCAGTTTGCTTTGACAAACGCTATTAGCAAAAGTGACTATTGAAAAGAGGGAGAGATGAAGATTAGAAAACTTTAGATTAGATGACTATAAAAGTGTCAGAAACACAACCTTATTATAAATATTACTTTAAAAACTCTGTAAATATTGCCCCTTTAGTGGAGACTTACTTTTGTCCACTTCAGGCCACCGTAGACCAGGCTACTTGTGCTCATAGCTTTTCTTTATTTGTTTCTTTCATTCTTGGGTGAAAGCTTCGTATTTTGGTTGTGTGGACCTTGATGCATTCATGAGTGTGGGAATCTTTTGTACCACTGAAACAACCAGGGTTACGATGGCTTACAGTGGATCTGGGCAAAGCGAGGCCCAGGGGCCACATGTGGTCCATGTTGCCCTCGGTAGGGCTCAGCAAAGTTACTAAATGACATTGCTTTCCCTCTTTCCTTACTCTTTTAATAATAAATATTATAATTTGCCATTTTATTGTTTTTCTACCCCCCTAGCTATTGATATTCATATTGAAAGATTAAATAAAAATGTTATGTTTCTTCTAGTAAGTGATGTTTTTTTTTTTTCACATTTAGCCACCAAAATAAGTTCAATGTACGACTGATTCTATTTTTTTTTTATTTGCTATCTATTTAGTTTTTGTCAGGTTTGTCATTTTAGGGAATGATACTCCCCCCATTTACTTTTCCATAACTTTTTTTTCTAGTCAACATTTTTGCTCTCTGCCAATCATTTAATCCTTTTATTCTTTTTATTGAGTTTTGGGGTTTTCTCTTTTCTGTTATTCAATTTATTTTAAAGTTCAAATGTTCTTCTATTTCTCTGGTCGTCTCCAGTTTCCTGTCCAATCCTGGAACCAGGAAACCATTTTAAATGAATTGGTTGGTCACAAAACTAAAGCAAAAAGTATAGAGAGAGCAAACATACTTATCATGTCTTCTGTATCACCACAGATCCTATAGTAATAGTCACTGATGCATGAAGTGAAATCTGGGAGCGTTGTGTGTGTGGCAGGTGAAGAGCGGATCAGTCGTGACTCTCAGTACGAACAGGAGGGGAAGGTGCAGTTTGTGATCGACGCCGTCTACGCCATGGCCCACGCGCTGCACAGCATGCACCTCGACCTGTGCCCCGGCTACATGGGGGTCTGTGAGAAGATGGACCCGGTGGAAGGTCGCATGCTCCTGCAGTACATCCGCTCAGTCAACTTCAACGGTGCGCTCTTTGTTCTGCCTTTCTGGCGGTTGAAAAAATATAACTGAGTGACAGGATGAGAAGAGTTTTTTATTAAACCAGGGGGGAGGAGGGGTCTTTTTGAAGACAAAAGCCTTGAGATTTTTCTTGACTAATGTATCTGAAGAACAGAGGGCTTCAAAACACATCTCCTCCCGAGGGCTCCCTCCGCACTCTTTCCTGCATACACGATCCCTGCTTTTCATACAGGTCTTTCATTTGCGAGGAGAAAAGCTCCTACTTCTGAGGAGGAAATGTGTTTCATGAAAGCATTCTGTTTACTGCTGCTGACCTTGTCTTGTATAGACGTTTTCTGATTGAGTGCCTGCAGGGACCTGAGAGGAACAATCATTCAATCATGGCGGGGCCAAAGAGCAGAGTGCAGTGAGGGAGCGTTCGTGTAGCAGCAAGCCATCCTGCACTCAGCTCTCACATCACTCTGTGTGGATCTGTGTGGGTGGCGTCTGCATGCAGACTGTGACTCCGTACCCCAGCGAATCACGTTTTCAACTGCAGCAAAGCAGGCAGGTTGTAAAAAAAAGAAAAAAAAAATCTGTGTCTGTTCAACAGGCAGCGCCGGCACGGGAGTGATGTTCAATGAGAACGGAGACGCTCCTGGTCGGTACGACATCTTCCAGTACCAGATGTCTAACGTCAGCAGCCCCGGATACAAGGTCATTGGGCAATGGACCAATCACCTTCGACTCAATGTAAATATCAGCGCTTCTTTCGTTCTTTTGTTTATTTACTTTGTTTGCGTGCGACTGAGCCAGACCGTGTCTCATTTGACTGCATGTGACCATGGTGATGAATACTGGGTTCTGAAGCAGGAAGCAAAATCACATTGCGTTGAAACACGAAAATTAAATATTGGAACCAATCGTGCTTTAGCAGTGCGCTGCCAGAAATGTTTTTGAAGGACTATCTTCAACCCAGGAATAAGTTGGTTTGTGAAGGCTAAGATTAGCAAACCTTCAAAAGCATCTGTGTTTAAATTTCAAACGTCAAGATGGTGAGGAGGCATTGGTTATTTCACTGTAGGTTTAGCTTCTCCAGAAAACAGATATTCAAGATTTGTTTGTCTAAAAGTATCTTACCTAGTATTAATGATATTGTTTAATCAGATGTATATTTAATACATTTATACATCAACTTACCAATGTGAGGTATCGATACTCTATTTACTTCAACCTACAAGAACCCAACATCTCTTCACGAAAAGGCCAGGGTGGTGTAACCAGTCAAACACATATAGTTTAACCACTCAGGAGTCAAGCAGGCACCTGACTGGTTGGACCAAAAACCTGCACCACACCGGCTCTTTGAGGACCGGTTGAAGACCCCCGTTCCACATCAACACCCCACAACCCCAAGCCATAACCTTAAACCTTAAAACCCCCAAAGCCTCTCACCTTAGTCCTCATCTTCCCCCGACCTTAACCCCCTTAACCCATGTTCAAACATGAAAAACCAAATCCTCCAAAACCACCCCAACAGTGAATCTTGCTGTTAAGTCCCTTTCCATCCATTTTAAGTAAATTGTCTATTTAGTTATCATTAATCCACGTCATATTTTTGTAAATGATCTGGATAAGTTATGCTGTCTGGACAAAGATCTAACTGACCCATCATGTCAGTAGTGAATTCACACAGAAAGCAAACCACAGGAATGGATCTTAGAATGCATACTTTTATTGTCAATGGAGTATATTTTTTATGGTCTGCTGATCTTGCCATTGGATCCTTTTAGTCACCTTTTCATGCATGTGGTTACACTATGAACCACTTCAGGGGCGAGGGCTTTCTCCTTAAACTGCTTATAAACATAAGAGAGTCTTTCATTCGGACAGCAGCCGTATTCCGACACATTATATAGTGGTGGCGGATAAAATATCGGGGGCTATATCGAGTGACGCTAGTTCATGTTTTCACTCTCCAGTCCGAGGAGATGCAGTGGTCGGGCGGGGACCGGAGCATCCCAGATTCAGTGTGCAGCTTCCCCTGTGAGCCGGGCGAGAGGAAGAAGATGGTGAAAGGCGTCCCCTGCTGCTGGCACTGCGAGCTCTGCGACGGCTACCAGTACCTGCTGGACGAATTCAGCTGTGACATGTGCCCCTTCGACATGAGGCCCTTAAAGAACCGAACCGGCTGCCGACCCACCCCGATCATCAAGCTGGAGTGGAGCTCCCCGTGGGCCATCATCCCCGTCTTCCTGGCCATCCTGGGCATCCTGGCCACCACAGGGGTCATCGTCATATTCGTCCGCTTCAACGACACCCCCATCGTCCGAGCGTCCGGCAGAGAGCTCAGCTACGTCTTGCTGACCGGCATCTTCCTCATCTACCTCATCACCTTCCTGATGATCGCCGAGCCCAGCGTGGGGGTGTGTGCCTTCCGCAGGCTGCTCCTCGGCCTCGGCATGTGCATCAGCAACGCCGCCATGCTGACGAAAACCAACAGGATATACAGGATCTTTGAACAGGGCAAGAAGTCGGTCACGCCGCCGAAGTTCATCAGCCCGACGTCCCAGCTCATCATCACCTTCATTCTCATCTCAGTGCAGGTACCACCACCAGCAGCAGAGGCTGCTGCAGCCGCCTTTGATGCTAACGCTTGGATTGAGTGGATAACTATCGAAAAATACGTCTTTGTGTTAGCTTTTATTTATTTTTTTAGAGGTGGGATTCCATTAAAAACAAATAATCTAGTTTATTCGAGGATTTGTGATTAATTAATCTCAATTAATCACAGTTTAATGGTATAAAAATATTTGCCACATTTTTCAATTTGAATGAGTTTGGTATATTACTGAATCAAATAATGGACCCATACATACTTTTAAACGATGGTGACTATATTCAAGTTTTTATTTCACCTTATTTAAACTAAAGCTCTTTTAATGTCTTGAAAATATTTGTGTAAGAATTTCAATTTTATAAGAATTTCAAGTAAATTCAGAGTAGTGGAAACTCTGGACATTGTGTAGTGAAAAACCTCCCTGAACAAAAGCAAACAGATGCTTTTTTTTTTGCTTTTGTTCAGGGATCCCTCCATGTTTGTTGTTGTTGTTCTCATCCTAGCTGCCACGTGTCTTGTGCATCAGTGGGATCAGTGGACCAGGAACTCCTGCACTGACAAAGGTTCCCTGTTGTCTGGACATCAAACTGTTAAATTAAAATAAATTAAAATTGTTTTTGGGTTGTAATTAATCATAATAACGTTGTAATTAATCAATTGTAATAATGTTGTAATTAATTAATCGTAATGAACTTGTTAAAGTCCTACCAATATTTTATATTTTTGGGGTTTTTACAAATCATCATCCAATTGATAGAATGGCCTCAAAAAAAAAAAAAAAGCCATTTAAATTAGACTTGTGCGTCAGTAATTAACTATTTGGATGTTTTAGGGGATTGTGAGTTACAAAAAAGTGAAAAATAAAAACAAATAAATAAAGAACCTTCATTAACTGGTTTACTAAGGATTATATAGACTTCTTTCTGCAGATAGGCTTTTTGTCAGTGGTAATAAATAATGACTGTACTCAGTGCAGGTACGACTACCACCTGTTGCTGCCTTTAATCTTAATGCTGGGACTGAGTGGACAGTCGGCTATAAAATCAGTCGGCAACAGATTCATTAGTCTGCGAGTTGTGATGCCGTCGCCCTCTTAGCTTGGAAAAAGAGAAATGCTTGAGCCTCCAGAACAACAGCGACGCAAAATGTTGAAAGTATGGCACGATTTCATGAAGGACACATCAAAGGACCCGTACCTTCCGCTCCATATTTTAAGCAATTGATTTTGAAATCTAACAAGTCTATACATACATTTTAAATTTTTTATTCTACTGTATACTGTATACAGTCCATGGCTAGTTGACTACCAAACATTTGTGGTTGCTTTAGTTGCATTGTTAGTTCCTAGTGTATAGTTCCTAATGTGGAACAGCAAGTCAAACACGAGGTGTTTGTGCCTGGTCTCCTCAGGTGCTCGGCGTCTTCATCTGGTTCGGGGTTATCCCCCCTCACACCATCATCGATTATGAGGAACAGAAGCCCCCGAACCCGGAGTTTGCTCGAGGGGTTCTGAAGTGCGACATGTCCGACCTGTCCCTCATCTTGTGTCTGAGCTACAGTATCGTGCTGATGATCACCTGCACGGTGTACGCCATCAAGAGCCGGGGCGTCCCGGAGAACTTCAACGAGGCCAAGCCCATCGGCTTCACCATGTACACCACCTGCATCATCTGGCTGGCCTTCGTGCCCATCTTCTTTGGGACAGCTCAGTCCACAGAGAAGGTACAAGACATCACTTCCCTGGATTTTTGCATCTGTGATCCCAAATCTTACTTTGATAGAATACTACTGAAACTCAATGTTTTTAATCAAGTATTGATGTTATCAGTCCTTTGAAGGGTTTGTTTTCATAGAGTATATTTTGCCATCCACAGTTATGGACAGAGAGAGTTGCAGAGTGTTTCAGTCCTTTTTAACTTGACTCACAAGTTATGCGTAGCAGAGTAGTTTTGTTTTCCTTCATCACTCTATATTTTTGTGTGAATTATTGAGTCAAGGGTGCAATTTTTTTGCTTGGTTTTGTGTGTTTCGGTTTCTTTTTAAATATATATATACTGTATATATTACCAACAAAATAGAAAAAAAAAGATCTTTAAGTTTTATATCAAAAATGTTATTTTTTTATTTTATTAATAAAACGTTGAGGTAATTCAGATGATTTTTAAAAATTGTTTTTTAAATAAGCATTTTATTTTACTGATTAGCTGGTTAATTTACTGAGCTAATACTTTTTAAAAATATATATATTTATTTATATTTATTTTGTTCATTTTTTGTGTATGAAATTTTAAATAGATTTATGTTTTACGTATGTTGGAACAAACCTCTTTGGATCTTTTCCTTGTCAACTTCACAACTCTTTTTGTTTTAAGCCTTAAATATATTATGTAAGAAAATACATGTACACGAATATCGGTTATGGAGCTGAGATTGCGTTTTAGTTGATCGACTTGCTTGCCTTCTTTAAAATTTGTATGTAGCTCTTTTATTGGTGAGTTTTTGATCGAGTGAAGATATTTTACAGGGGAATTTTTTTTTTCACAAATTGTCTTGCAAGCGATAGTATGAAAAGACAGCAGTGAAAAACAAACTAACTAACAAACCATGAAAAACATGTTGCCAGTTACATTACACTTGTGAATCAGTGAATGAGTTTAAAAAGTGAAAAATGGAAACAAATAAATAGAGGACAGTCACTAGCTTCCCTGGTTAACTGAGGATTATATAGACTTCTTTTTGCAGATGGCTTTTTGTCAGGAGTAATAAAAGGAATTACTGTACTTCCTCACACTCAGACAACACTGATTCACACATCTTCTGATGACGTTTGTTTTACATGAAATATTTGTCTGAGGCGTTTCGCTCATGAATCGAACCCTTGCGGCTCCCTGCATGAAGATGAATGATGAATCGAGGAGGAGGTTGAAGTGAGATTTCGAGCATGAAAGGCCGTCCAGGCGGCTGGAGAGTGAAGGGATTATGTGAAACAGAGACTCTCTTTGACTAATAGAGAAGTGTATTATGAATCAGTCAGGTTGAAACCATTGATGCAGCCTGAGGTGCTTTCAAGAGTCTTTTCAGCTCCTCTGAATGGGAACGAAGTGATTTAAGAAAAGGAAAGTGGGTCGGATGGTCGTGGAAAATCCTGCATCCTATTCAATAAATCATCACTTAAAAGAGGTTTAAATATAGACTTTTGAGTCAGAGGGCTGTCATGCTGGAGGTGGACGAGGTGATGGCCGCCCTGTCTGTTTGCATATCCAGTTCCTCATAGATGCAGTAAAGGAGAAACAGCGGAGGCTGTGAGAGCAGGACATGAAACATGGACTGTCTTGTTTCAGATGTTCATCCAGACCACCACTCTGACCGTATCCATGAGCCTGAGTGCCACCGTGTCACTAGGAATGCTCTACATCCCGAAGGTCTACGTCATCATCTTCCACCCGGAGCAGAACGTCCAGAAGAGAAAGCGCAGCTTCAAGACCGTGGTGACGGCTGCCACCGTGTCCACTCGTCTGTCCCAGAAGTCCAACGACAAGCAGAACGGAGAGTCCAAGATTGAACCGGACAGATCCCAGTGAGCTCGCTGACACGGACCGTCAGCCGTGGCCAATGAATTTGTTCCGTGGATCCGGATCATTCGGCTGCCTTCGGGAGGATTCTGTTACTCGTGTTGGGCACGACGCACAATGTGAAACAACGGATTCTGACTTTTTGCTACACACCCTCTGAGAATCCGAGGATCCCTCCTTGTTGTTTTCTACTGACTTATTTACAGACGAAGAGGCTGTAGATAGAAAGCTAAATGGTGGCGGGAATCAAACTCCTCATGCAGTTAAGTTGTAAAGACAATCACAGTTCGCGATGAGCCTGACTTCATAAGGTGTCTCTTTCAAGCTAGATTTAATAAAGACACACAACACGTGGAAGAAAAACAGGCCGGATACATTCCCTAGCAGTGATTTTAGGTTTGAATTTATTCCGTTTCGGTCTAAAGTCTGACCTTATCGAGCACCTGAGGATTATTCAACAGTCAAAAAGCACATTTATTTCAGCTCAGTACTGATGCATAAAGGAGCTTCCATGACCCAGTATTGAAGGGTTGATGAGGTTTCATGAAACAGTGTCCCGGTTTTCCGAAGCCACCAGATGGTTCTGGCGCTTGCACAAACTAATTCAATGAAACCTCACATAATTTCTAAACCAAGTGCGCCATCTAGTGGCTTCTGAAGATTAGGACAGTGGTTCATCAACCCTGCAATACTGTTTCATGATACCTCATCCACTATCACTATATATTAGGGTCAGGACTAGGTGCATCAAGGAGTCCAGAGACATGATCCAAAAAATGGACATGACTTGCATGAACCCAGAGGACCAGGGAGGCAGTTCTGTGAAATGGTATTCAATCTAAAGAGAGAGAGAGTCAGAGTGAATGGTAAAAGGCGATAGATACATCGAAGTCCAGGTCAAATCAGGCACCTGTCAAAGTGTTGGAAAAGCTGCTGGTCTCAAACTGGCACACAGTCTGTGAGTCTGAGACACTAAAGACATCATCTGCACATGTTGAGGCAGTGGGAGGAAACCAGAGTGCATGGAGAAACCCACACAAGTCAGAGCCACACAGAGAGGACGGAGTATGTTCTGAACTCAGAGTGGATACGAACTGATGCGGCAGTCTAAAGCATCATTTGAACCTGGTGCTCATTCAGGAATGTGAAGGTCAATAGAGGTGATGTGGATGAGTTTAATATAAAGGATAAATTCAGCTCTTCCTCTGACACTTTAAGAGCCCAGACCAACTACGTTTCTGACCTAAGGAAAAAGACAGACAAACTTGGTTGAGACAGACCTGCAGCCTTTAGCTCCGAGGCCTCCCTCACATGTGGTGAGGTTTACAACTTGACTGCAATGATGCTCCTGGGGCATGAACTTTTGAGGCTCCCCAAAAAAATCTCACTGCATGGATTGTGTTTTTGTGTGTACATGAATGTTGTATTCAGATTTTGTTTTGGAAATTAGCCTCTTGAAAAGCATTTCTGATGCAAATCGTTCCCGTTTTTTGAGAATCGTTTGTCGACCACCAGACGACAAGAACACCAGCAGCTTTCTGGAGTTCAGAGGATCAAACATCACTGTGTGCCATGAACTAAACCTTCCATTGTACTTTTGCTACTCAACACTCATGAACTTGTTCTCGCTCTGGAACCTGTCAAAACGCTGTTTGTACTGCCCCCTGCTGGTGGGCGCACCTCTGTGAAGGGAAATGTTAGTCAACTCCACAAAAATAAAACAAAAATGGTTTATTATACAAGCCCTTAAAAAACTAAAAATACGGTGATCACCAATATTTGTATTTAAATATGTCATGTGATCACACACACACAGAGAGAGACAACACAAATACACAGCTTGTGAAAAAAAGAGCAGCGTGAGACTCAGTTTAGCAGAAATGAGTCCAGTTCAGTTCAGAGAGGCAGCTTGGCTGCGTCACATGACGCTGGAAGATGAGCTGGTGAGCGAGCCATCCAGGAAGCCGTCTAACGTCATGCAGGACGTGGACTTGGCGGGAGGCCGGCTCACCTTTTTCCGTTTGGCTTTCATCAGTGGACGAATCTCTGCCAGGGGAGACTGTGGAGGACTGTTAAGGACACAGGTCACAACCAGCTGGAGAGCATCTGCATCATCTTTGGACGTCAGGTGGCATGATTCTAACACCATAACAATGCTCACACAGGTGTGAGACGTCAAAGGTCTGTGTGTTGTCATCTCATCTCCCCCTAGTTATATCGATAAATTGACTGGAATCTAAAGTGGAGTGATATGCAGCACGGTGATGTGGTCACAGAAAGGATACGGGCTGGATGAACTTGGTTCGTCCTCCTAACCCATCGTAACCGGATCTCACCTGGAAAACAAGGCTGTATTATCCAGCTCAATCAATCGATAAGACCACCGTGTCACTTCAGGTACGCACAACTCCAGGCTTCTGCTGGGGGTCCAGCATGCTGCCGAAGGTTTTCTTTCGGAACAGGAAGGAGTTCCTCAGAAACGGATCCATGGAGGAATCCTCATCTCGCACCTGAAGCCACGAACGCAGCACGTTCAGGTTTGGTCTGAGAGAGCGTCACATTTCAAAGAAGAAGGAAAGAAGCAGCACCTTGCTTGATGCTGAAGCTCTCTCCTTGTGTTTGGACATCATCGGCCTAAACAAAGAAATGTCCTCATTTAAAAACATGAAGCACGATTACTCAGAGCGATTAGTCCACGATGCTGAGACTTGGCCAAATAAACCCAGCAAAGCCTCTTCTTGAACTAATCCAAGCTTTCACCATGAACCACACTGTTATGAATAGCCTTCAACATTCAAGTCGATAAACAAAGGCCGACTCACATTTGAGGGTCCAGCTTCATCTTTTGCGCAGGCCTTCTGTTCACATCCTCTGGGGTAGTGATGTCGTAGGTCATGTTGAGGTCAATGTCCTGGCTGTCTGTGGGCTGGTGCAGGTGAGGATGTTTCAGCTCCAGGGGTGCTGGGCTGGAGAGGGACTTTCATCAACCACAGCGCGCGGGTGAATCAACATGACGGTGTGGTCTCACCTTTCGAACACCAGGCGACTCAGGGCTGCATTTGTCCGTGTGGGGGTGCTCAGAGTGTTCTGGAGAAACTCCACCTTCTTCTTTAAGCTCTGCACGCAGACAGATGCATGGAGACTCCGGACACTTGCCTACATGCCTTTTTTTAAAAACATCGATCAAATGATTTTGTTTACCGTTATCTCTTTGTCAGCACTGGTCAGTTCACTCTGAAGAGACTTCATGTCTTCTTTGGTCTGACTGACCTCCAGAGTGGCTTTCTGCAACTACAAACCCAAAACACACCTTTAGTTTCAGCACCAAGAATGCCATATGACTCCAGTCAGAACCTTGCTGTTTGAAGTCAAAACTTCAGCCTTCAGCTTGTCACACATGTCGCTGGTGTACTTCAGGTGTTTCTTCAAACCTTCGTACTCTCTGGAACATGGGAGGACAGATTAATAAAAGTTGTTGTCTGACTTCATCTTCATCCTTTTTGAAACATACTTTTTCAGGGAAATGCAGAAGATGGCGAGCTGCTCTACGGCTGCGTGACCAACTCCCATGTCTTTTACCATGGACTCCACCTCTGACCTTTGACCGTCCAGCAACACATTAAGCCTACAAGCACACACACACGATCATATATAAAAACAAGGCAGTGCATGCGTGTGGAGTTGGAAAGGGACAATGTTGAAAAATAAAGCAGTATGAATGCGAACATCTTTTACTCTTTCTGAGTGAGGCTCCAAACTTTTCGACATCCCCTCGTACCTTTCATAGGTTTGCATCTGGGTCCTTAGTCTTCGAGCCTCCTCCTTGGCAGCTTGCGCTTCACTGTTCTGAGTCTCCATGTAGTCCATCTGTTTCTGTGGGACACACAAAGAAGCAAATGAGAATGTTGAGGTGAAAAGGTTGAACTCAATGACGAACAGAACTTTTACCCTCAGTGTAGAACACAACATGTCCTTCTGGTTCATCTGTTTCCTTGCAGATTCCAGCTCCTTCTTGTGTTTGCTCACACTCTTCCTCAAACCTTCCACCATCGTTTCCTTCTCACGCCATTCTCTCTCTATTATAAAAGAAAGCAATAAAAAAGACTTGTTAAGCTTCTCAATTTTTCTTTTTGTCAACACCAGTAGCTCAGTTTTCTGTTTTATCTGTGCTACTTAACATGGTCTCAAAATAGTTTTAATTTAAAGCTATATCTACATTTGTTCGAAGAAGCTGCTTTAGTGTCTTTTTGCTTGACCTCTGCCTGCATTATGTTTTGTCTGCATTTGTCTCCCTGTCTGTTAGCAAAGTAACTCAGATGAAGGGTTCACAAGATTTGATTAACAGTTTATTGCATTTTTTTTCCTGTTAGGATCAGCAAAAATGTGTTACTGTTCACACTTGACATTGTTTAAGGATTGCTTAAGACAACACTCAAGACTTGATAAACCACTTGAATGCAGCAACATCATTGGGGGCCAATAGCCAATCATGAAAGAATACAACCCAAATAATTTGTCTAAATACCTTTAGAACTCATGAGGGCCGTCACTCGATCAAGCTCATTCTAAAAGCACAAAAAAAAGCAGCATGAGATGAGAGTTGGAGTTGGAGAAGATGACCAGATATGAAGTTGATACCTGCAAGTGGTCTGGGTCGGCTGCTGACTCTTCCACTCCACCGACGTCAAAGAAGAGCTTGCTGATAATGTGTCTCGTGCTGACCTACGAACCCAAACATCACAGCGGGATCAGCAGTTTTCAACCGTGACCACCTCAAGCATTTCAGTGTGACGCCTTCAAATGTCAGAAGCACAACTGAAACATTTCAATGAAATGCTTCTAGATCTGTCACTGTAGCCAACACCTCTCAAATGAAGGTCACATCACATCAAAAATCCGATCAAGTAAAACAAAAAAAGTGTAATTAAGTTGTTTTAGTGAAATTAGTTAATTAATATATCGAATATATATAAATGAATAGCCACAACTGAATCAACAAACGATTGCAACAGGGTAAGTTGAGCACTTAACCAGAAACAAACAGCACTTCGTGCCAATGTTTGCAGTGATTTACAGTGTTTTAGAAATTAGACTTTCAAATATATTTCATCACAAAACAGTATACGTCAAGAGACATTTTTCCAGTGTGGTAATCCTGCTGTCATCACCAAGTCTCAGTTAACCAGTAAATGTCCTTACATTATGGAAACATTGACACTAGACCTGTTTACTGTACCTGCTTGCGACATTGGGGGCACGTTTTGGTGGGAGCTGTCTGGAACCACTGCTGAAGACTGTGATATACAGAGTAAATATCCATCAGAATATGATTTTTCATTCAATTACACGAGATTACTTTCGTTCTTTTTTACCAGTCATGGTGGAAAGTATGTCCACAATGGATGGCAGCGACGTCTCTGGAGTGGTCGAAGTAGTCGGAACAAAAAATACATAATGCCCGGATAGGCATCTTAATTTCTAAAAAGTGGTCCTGTTGAAAAAAAAGCGAACAATATTTTGAACCTGATTCGTTTTCAGGTAAACGAAGTGTCATCAGCGATTGTAGTTTAAACATACATACTGTATCGTTTTTATCGGGGGGGTTTCTTACCAAAAGATGGGATCATGCAAGTGTGCACTTGTTCAAAACGAAGCCAAACATGCTTTCGTTACCTAAAACAAATAATCTTGATCAAAAATCCATACTTTCTCGTCAGAATACCAACTGTGCTAACTAGCTTAGCTTCACAAAGCTGCAATTTACCGGTTGTACTTTGAAAGTAAGCTCCGCCCACGCTGGTGCGTTTAGGGCCCCACATCAGGGTCGTAAAAGAGTCCGAGGGACGCGTTAGGAACTCTTTGAGTGCTCTGTCATCTTTGAAAGGCAATAGAAAGTACAAGGTTTCACCCGAAAATAAATTAGATCTTGGTTTGATTTTATTTGTGTTATTTATTTTTTGTACATAAAACTGTAGAATCCCAAAAATAAATGGTCTGATAGCCTGAGGCCCTTCCCTCCTTTTAACATAGTCCTCTTGTGGTTTTCTGGGTGCTTGTATTGGTGAGATATGAGAGTGGAAAGATCTATGTCATCAGAAATGCAATAAGTGCAGGGTGTGTTCTGAGAAATCATATCAACAGTTTTCTTTTTTTTAAAACTTTCACTGCAATGCGGAAATCGTTACTATTAGCCGAAAGAGCCATATTGCCAATAATAAACATCTCTAGGCTATTTTATCACCAACCACTATATAATCCCTCAACCATCCTCATGCACAACTTATGAATTTGTATTAACTCTTCCAGGCACTGCTGAGAAAACAGCATATTTCAAAGGCAGTGTTGCCTTTGGGCAGTTGGGGAGTGAGTTCCCTGCTCAACTCTGGCAGACTAATGAAATACAATAAATAAAACACAAGGTTGGCTCTGCTATATTTGCTCTGTCGAGAGGGAGTTGTGAGGCTGTCTGATGATATGGACAAGACTGAATTCAAGGCAGACTTAACCCTGAACTGAACTATTCATCTTTGCATTTGTTTCACCACTAAGTTGAATCGATTTGATTGTGCCTCCAACCTGTAGATATTGAGTGTGTCAATCCATGGAATTTTCAGGACCATGATTTTAATGCTTTGATATATGATTGTAATATCTTTGAATATAAAAATGTGAAGGAAAAAAACAAACTTGAAAATATGTTGCGAGACTACTATCAGCTTGAGAAAAACATACAATTCCTGTAATCATCATGCACGAAGACCACATTCTAATGACAATATAGAAAAGGTAAATACCGTTACAAATACTTAAGATTGTAGTATAGTGAAAGGATATTAAAATAAGGGCAGTAATCATGTTTTTTAAACAACGCTGTTAGTGATATAGAAGCCGACAGAAAAAGCACTGTCCCTTTAAGAGCGAAGCTAGTTGCGTCACTTCTTGCGACAGCAGTTCCAGTGCATAAACTTTTAAATGCCTATATTCCCTTAAACCTTAAGCACGGTCGGTGTAAACATTATGTATTTTATTTAAAGAAATATTAATTAAAACCTATCCCATTTATATGATATTTTCGAACACCGGAAACAGAGCTTATGTCCCACACACACTTCCGCTCGCGAGCGCTGCACTTTGACAGGAGGAAGAAGTGTTTCCTCTTTTGCTATTCTTCTCACTTAAACTATTATGATCGAGGGCTTGCTTCCCGTTCCCCGGAGATGAAAGGTAATAAACAAAGTGTGAAGTGAGAGGTGTGTGTTGTTTGCATGAGGTCCGTATCACCGGTGTCGGCGTGTGTCTGACAAAGTTGTGCCGGACAAAGTTGTGCCGGCGACTTCAAGTTGTGCATCAGCAGATCCGACCTCTGTGATGAGAAGCACGAGCAGCGTTGTGTGTGTGTGTGTGTGTTTGTTTCCCCAGCTCGAATCGAAGCGAGGCCTGTTTTGTGCGGCAAATGTCGGATAACCTTCTGGATACGCGACTTTGCGTACCACGAAATGCTTGTTGTTTGTCTGTTTGGCTCCAAGCGCGACTCGCTTGTGTTGTGTTGAGTCCTAGCTCTGACTTGTGTCTGCGTTTTGGCCAGGTCTGTGACCCCCAACCTTCTGCAGCAGGATGGAGGGAGACTCCCAGAGGGCCGCCGTGGCCTGGGACGCTGCGTCTCTCTCTGTCGTGGAGCGACTTCGCTCTGAGAGATCCGAGAGTCCAACGCCTGGTCTCGTGGAAGGAACGGAACCAGGTGAGCTAGTAAAAGAAGGCATTTAATGTTCGCCAGTCAGGATTAAGTCAAAACAAGGGGACTTTGCAAACATTAATCTCCAGCAATGGCAATGTGAAACAAGACCTGCGTGGCTGGTTCTCTACTGTTGGACAGACTGTCAATATTTGGGAACTGACTTGTGCTGTGTGTTTATTCGATTAAGGTAAAACAACCTGTTTTTTTTTTTTTTTTAAATGATGTGCGTTTGATGGGTGTGATTGCTGTAAGGCAGAAGTGAGCGAATGAGTTTGGGCTTGTCTTTTAGACAGATGAGTTGAAGCATGCAGAGGATAGAACTGTGAGAGAAGAAGACCTAAAAAGGTTTGATGATTAACAGTCATGTGGAGTCAGAAAATCATTTTAAATTGTTGGCATTCATCTGCAGCGGGACTTAATAAAATAAGCTGGATCCACGTGCACTTCATTTGCCCAGTCTGCTGAATGAAACCTGTGTTTTGAACCACCTTCACTCCAATGAATAGCTTAACAACGACAAGCTTAGCAACGATTGTTGCTCTGGAATTGTTGAACTTTTATCTTATGGCTGTGTGAAGCTTCTCTGCGGATCGATGACTGCCAATTGATTCGTCTTGCCTCAGACCTTTAGAAAGGTCATGCATATTCACTGCATTCCTGCTTGTTGCAGCCTTCTCTCTGGTCATTTTAAATAGACACCATGAATGAATACTTTGACTCGTCTAATGACTGTGCTGACCTCCAGCAGATGTGATGTGAAGGTAGCAGGAGAAAAAGTCATGCCCCTTACCTCCTATATATATTGGCCCTATCGCAGGTTTTGTTTGTTCACATCTTAAAATAAATAAAGCTGTCGTTAATGCCTTGAAATTAAAAACCCAATAACTATCCAACTCACAGGCGCTGGACAGCAGAGTGCAATTTTTGTCCATTCCCAGTCCTTTGAGGATTTGACTGCTGAGACTGATGAGGAGGTACGCGAAGAACCAGGGTCAAGCCAGGTTGAAGAGTGTGAGGAGAAGCTCCAAGTTTTGGTGCTGGACCAAGAAGTTGAAGAACAGCATGCCAACAACATTTCACCTGACATCAAGGCTAAGGATGAAGACATTTCCAGCGAGGCGTGGAGGAGTCATAAGAAGCACATGTTTGTCCTGAGCGAGGCCGGGAAGCCCATCTATTCCCGCTATGGCACAGAGGAGGCTCTTTCTAGCACCATGGGTGTGATGATGGCTCTTGTGTCCTTTGTGGAGGCTGAGAAGAACATCATCCGCTCCATCCATGCAGGTGAGAATAGATCTCCATCTGGACACGCGATGCTGTACATACATATATGTCCACACGGTGGCAGTAAAGTATTAGCTTTTTAAAAAAATGTCATGAGCGCTTGTTATTTTTAAATTTATTAAAAATTTATTCTACGCCATACGAAAGGCACAGTGAGAGCATGAATTATTGAAAAATATGGAGGAATTGCATTATTATGGCAGTCAACGTATAACTTCATCAGATATTAACACGACCAATGGTAATAAAACAGTTGTTCAACCGGATGATTAGAATAGAAAAAACTCTATAATAAATGCACTTTGACATAGATGATAAGATAAAACAATTCTTTATTGGTGTTTCAGGTAATAAAGTTTAATTATTACAGCAGAAAGAGTTTAATTTAGCTGCGTATGACCAACTCACAATAATTTGACATTCGTTTTTTGTTATCACCGATAGAGATTTACATAAAATAATTTCTTCAACATGTACTAATTCAAACAATGCTGTAAACAGTGGCAAATATGTATTTAATTTATGTACTTTGTTTTTCTGACATCAAGTCCAGCACAAGTAAAGAAAATCTATCAGTAAAATTAATGTACATTTTGGAAACAGACATCACTTAAATTGTGTTTAGAATTTGCATGAAATGAGTACCTTGCATTTGAAATGTGAATAGTTTGAGGTAAATGTCAAATGAATGAAATGTGCTTCTTGTTTTTCTAGACGGGTGCAAAGTGGTGTTCCTGACCAGAAGCCCACTGGTTCTGGTGGGCGTGTCTCACACTTGCCAGTCAGAGAAGGAGCTCCTGCGTGAGCTGCAGTACATCTACTACCAGATTGTCAGCCTGCTCACTCTCACCCAGCTCAATCACATCTTCCAGCACAAACAGAACTACGACCTACGGCGTCTCCTGGCCGGCTCCGAGTACCTCACAGATAACCTCCTGCATCGTCTGGACCGAGATCCGGGTTTGTTGCTCAGTGCTGTCACCTGCCTGCCTGTGGCCAGCTCTGCCAGAGATGTGGTCTCCTCCAGCTTGCAAGCTGCCAAGTCCAAAAACTTGGTGTTCTCAATTCTGCTGGCCGGAGACCGTTTGGTGTCCCTGGTGCGCAAAAAGGACCAGTTCTTGCATCACATCGATTTGCATTTGGTCTTCAACCTTGTTGGTTCTTCATCATCATTCCGGGAAGGAGAAGGCTGGACGCCCATCTGTCTGCCCAAGTTCAACACTGCAGGATTCTTCCATGCTCACATTTCCTACTTGGAGCCTGCGTCAGAGCTCTGCCTGATCCTCGTCTCCACCGATCGAGAGGACTTTTTTAACATGTCCGACTGCAAACAGAAGTTCTTGGAGAGACTGAGCAAGCGCAGTGCCTACCAGACTCTGAAGGAGGCGCTAAAATGCCCCAGCTATTCTGTAGATCAAGTTGGGATTCCAGAGCTCCGGCACTTTCTTTACAAATCAAAGAGCTCTGGCTTGTACACCAGGTAGGCGAATGAAGCACTTCTGCTTCAGCAGATTCTGTTGCATGACTTTAACTTCTTCCCACCTCACTTAGCCCGGAGTTTCCTTTGATGTATGAGTCAGATGAGGAGCAGGAACGACTCTTGGGTTTGTACCAGAACCTCCATAGCTGCCTCCATCATCCAACCAGACCACTACGCACCTTCTATCGCTGTGGAGAACGAGAGAACATGATGGCATGGGTAAGCAACACCTGGGAGCTCTTACTGTCTTTATACTCTATTAAAACATAGTGAGAAAACATCATATACTGACTACAAATCTTGGATCTTTTTGCAGATGACGAGTGGCTTTGAGCTGTACCTCTGCTTCAGCCCCCTGGGGACAAAAGCTTTGGCAGTTTCATCCGTCAACAAACTGCTGAAGTGGATCAGGAAAGAGGAAGATCGTCTCTTCATCCTCAGCCCACTGACCTACTGAGTTTTTGCTGCTCCTACAACTGCTGAGCTCAAACAAACACTGGATCAATGAGCTGCTAAACAACTGACTGCATATGCCGTTTTAAACCATGTCACACTCCGCCTGGTGTCGCAGATCATCTTTTTTAGACTGCTTTGAATCGGTCCCTTATCAAGTACCTTTTTATAGAAATTCATTTTCAACCAAATTGAAATCATTGCTATTGATTGTGCCTTGTTTTGTTTTCTAGCAAAAACAAAGATTTCTCGATCAATATTTGATAGAAATAAGATGAGTTCAGGTGTTACATCAGTGCGCATGTATCATCAGTGCAAAACTAGTGCATCATCGTTCATCAGCATGAGTCAAAAATAGACATGGGATTTTCTAAAACAAACACACGGCAGGCTTTTTAATAACTTAAAGACGCTCATACATACTGGATCTTTTATCTTTTTAGATAGAACATTTTCATTGATAAAACAAACTCCATGTTATAAAAACTCAGCTATACAATTCTGGGAGTGTCTGATGGTGCTAGTGGAGGAATTCACAATTCTCATTTTAAACTTGTGAATGACCTTTATGTTTCAGTTATTTGTATTTGTTTTATTATTAATTATATAATCTATATCAATCTCTTAATTTAATAGTTTCATTTGAGCTATCATGTTTCGAAATGCCAACCAAATAAGTGACTCATAAATATCATGTGCCGTAACTTTAATGCATTTTTTACTTCTGAAAAGAAGTTTTTCTCACCAAAATATGCACAGTGTAACATGCCACTGTGTTTCAGCGCTTCTTCTTCTTCTTTGTTTAATTTTTAAGATTAAGAATAAGAGTATTTTCACTAGGTAATTTGTTCAGTTAGTTTATCAAAATGTCAAAAAGTGCAATCATATTTGATCCTGCAGCCTCCAGACAGCTGTTAATTTATACTGAAAATTGCTTCAAAAGCCAAATCGAGCCTGAGCACAACTATGGTGCCTCTAATGACTGCTGCGTCAAGCAATGAAATAAAATGTTTTCAATAACACCTGTTCTTCTTGTCTGATAAATTCTCATACCAGTCCTTAAAATGTAATTTAATAATGATCAACATTTAAGGATTGGTGCGTGATTCCATAAACCTTTTTGTTATCTCATATCAGCTGGACGGCCAAAGAAATTCAAGTAACTTTGTTCCATTTTTGACATCTAACTTAAAGAGTAAGGATTTCAGTGAGTTGATTTCCTCTTATTTCAAAATGATCAAAGTGCCGTGGTTTCAGGACTCATGATCATATGTAAACATTCATGTGCCTGAAGTAAAACTACACATACAAAGACCTTGTACTCGAGTCAGTCCTCCCAACTGTAGCGCTCCCTCCTCTGTGAATCCTTTAAAGCCCAAATTACTCAACAAGACAACTGGAAAACCATGACAGCATTAAAAAAAAAAAAAAAAAAAAGAAAAAAATAAAAATTATATATATATATATATATATATATATATATATATATATATATATATATATATATATATATATATATATATATATATATGGAAGTATTTGTAGTATTATAGAGTTGAATTCATGTCCATGTTTTCCAAAAGAGGAAAGTTGAAAAAGACATAGTTTGATCAAAAGGAGATAAATGATAAATGTAACATTTAATACTACTACTCCAACGACTACTACCATTTGTGCATTTGCTTGTTCAGAAGTCAACTCAGTGGAAAACGATAAGCATGTTAATGTTCTAGTTATTGACCATTTAATATTTGGACTGTACATTGGTTTACAGTGTTGATGAAACACCTCCGGGTGATATTTAGGTGACCAGCATGAATGAGCCCTAAACACTGGCTTGTTGCGCAAACAGTAGCCAGCCAGCGGAGCCGACGCTGAAACGACACATGCTGAATTTTGGCACGTTAATATTCGCCCTGTAGTTTCGCTAACTGTAATAACAACTGTGGTGCGTTGAAGTCGGCGAGGGGAGGAGCTTGCTGCGACACACGCGCGCCACACCGAGAGTCTTCTCTCTCCACCTTCAAGCCGAAGATAACGCTCCGTGCGCGGGGAGTCAGTGGGCACCGTTCGCTCCATTGGCTCCGTGTTGCTTTATTTCAATCGCCTCTAAAACTGAGTGGTACACCCCTTGTAAACAAAGAGAGTGACGCGGACTCACCTGCGCAGGTAAGATCACGTCTGAGAAATGTAACAGCAGCTTTAAAAACCGCCTCCAATTCTTTGCTACTAAGTAAGTCTTTGTAATATTTATTAAAACAGGATTCTGACTCATAAAAATAGCATCATCCATGACTTCCACAAAGTCACTCATTGAACGGGTGTTTCTGTAGTTCCGTGTGTTTTTCTAGCCTCTAGCTTCCCTGGTTTGATGCAGCTGCTTGTTTGTGGATTGCAGAATGTTTAATTTGGTGTGATTTATGATGGTGTCACCTGACTGGAATGATGACTGCTCCTGTAATGTGCTGCCGCGCTCATAAAAATACCTATTTACAGGTGTGATTTATGATGATTTCCCATCATGGAATAGTGAGCTCAGTCCTAAAAATATAAATCTGGAAACATTTAATATCACAATTCATTTAAATGCCATTATCAATTCTCATTTTGTTTTCTTGTTTGCAGTGGCTTTCTGTGTACATGTCTTTTTTTTCAAAATGTTTACATTTTTTTTTTATCTTTCATAAGCTAAAAAGGCACAATTTAAGGGACAAACCATTTGCTTATTCCTGAGCAGACTCATGTTCCGCTGTGCTTAAATCAATACAGAATCCTTTGGGAACAATCACATGGAATATTAAGGGATGTTCCACCCTCTGACTTCCCTTTGGGACTATGAGTATCGACTGGTGCTCATGCCGCTGACCAAAAACCGATTTGAGCCAAATAGCTTGTTAAAAGTGAATGGCGCCTTTTGGTTTGTTCATATATTTCCTCAAAAAGATATGAAACTTCACGTTTGACACACGGCCACAGTGTAAAGCTGTTATGAAACTCACTCAACTTGTCTCAAAGCAAGGCCACTCCAACCAACGCGTGGGTCTCCAAATAGCGTAATGGATGGAAACACATTTTCCACCATTTGTTTTATTAACCATGAGCAGCTAATCTGTGCCATTACTATGTAGACCCATGTCTGATTCGCATTTAAACTCCGAGCCACTTTCACATGGACCTGCCTGTTAAATTGTAACACATCAGTGGAATTCTATGAATTATTAATGACCCATGACACTTGATCGTTCCAGCTTGAATATTCCATGTGGCTGACCATTGAAAGGGAAGTCAGTGGTTGTTCCAATGTCATCCTCCAGTGTCGATAAATAATAGCGAAATAGAGATGAAGAAATTCAGTGACACTCTCTCACATGGGACACACAGGGGCAGTGCAGGCCTCTTGACCACCAGCCCGTGGACACCTTTCCCCCTGCAAGGCACGTAGTGGCTGTGACAGGAATGCAAAGTAGAGGGACCAGGGGTCATGACAACAGCCTGTCTGCGATGTGCCAAGTTAATGATCCACCCAGCAAGCCTCCACGATCCAAACAAATCTTAATTCAGTTAGCTGCTATTTAGAGACGGATCAAGATGGCGCCTTCCGCTTTTTATTAGATACACTTCATGCATTATATTCCATTAAGCCTGCGTGACGCCGGCTGTCGTCATTCATCAACAGGTATGACTCATGTGTGGCCAGGAGAAAATGAGACATTTAACAGAATAAACATGTCCAGCCAGAGATTACTGACCTGCTGTGACACATTTCAAATATCCTGAACGCTGCAGACAGAGATGGCCCGGGCGATGAACGCGACACTTCCTGTCACTGTTTGCTGTGAGTCACTGAAAGCTTGTGTCTTCAAAGAAATGTCATTAAGGAAAGGTTACTCCTCGGATGTAGGCAGGTGCCACCTACTGAGTCTGGATTCACGAGCGAGTTGTTTCGTTTGTAAAACGGAGATGAGAACTTAAACCTGCCCTTTGGTTTTCAGGAGTCTGCAGCTGTTTTAAGGATGCTTTTATCTCGACGTCGAACCTTAAGGTAACCAGACGTCACTGCTCTCATCGCTCTCTGAAGCCCGGAGCGGAAATGGTCTGCTGGACCAGGCAGTGGGGGACATGTGTCTGGCTCCAGACTTTACTGGCCTTTGCCTCAGCCAACTGTCCCTCACTCACCCCCAACCCCGTCAACTACTCCGTGGTCTACACGATGCCCTTCTTCCAGGCGCGGGGCCCGATCCAAAACATTGTCAACAACACGTTGTACCAGGAGGTGTATGTCGCCTCTCAAAATGTGATTGAAGCCGTCAACAGGAGCTTGGAGAAGGTTTGGGAGCTCAAAACTGGGCCGGTGGGAAGTCCGGAGTGTGAAATATGCGACTTGTGTCAAATTGACAAGGATCCCAACTTCCTGGAGGACACCAACAATCAGGTCCTGCTGCTGGATAATCTCTTTATGTATTTATATTCATGTGGGAGTTCTCAGCATGGTGTGTGCTATTTTCACCAACTCAACCCCGATGGAGAGCCTCCTTCTCTCTCCAAGTGTTTATTCAGGAAGGATTCAAACTCGGCTGCCTACTGTCCTGACTGTGTGGCCAGTGGTCTCGGTACCAAGGTCACCATGGTGGAAGAGGGGCAGACTGTCTACTTCTTTGTTGCCGCCACAGTGAATGACAGTGTGACTCACCGGTACGGTAGAAAGTCCATATCTGTCCGGCGCCCACTGGCAACAGAAGATGGGTTCTACAGCGATGTTCGGGGCCTGACGGTCCGTCCAAGCCTGCGAAGAACATACCATATAGAATACGTCTATAGCTTCTTCACTCAGGAGTTTGTCTACTTCCTTTCGGTTCAAAGAGAAAGTCCTGATCAGAACTCTTCGCCGTTTCAAACTCGTCTGGGTCGTCTTCCCCGCAACGAATGGGAGATGAAGCGGTACCGAGAGGTGATCCTTGAGTGTCGATTCGAACCCAAACGCAGGAAGAGGAACGTCGCCAGTGAACCCTATAAAGATGTTGTGTACAACGTGGTCCAGGCAGCCCACTTTGGCAAGGCAGGACGGGAGCTGGCAGATGAGTTGGGAGCTGAGGAAGAGGATGACATTCTTTACGGTGTATTCGCTGTGACCGGCGATGATGGGGTGACGGAGCATGACTCTGCAATGTGTGCCTTCCCCATGAACAACGTGAACAAGGCGATCAGTGACGGCGTGGACGACTGCTGCGAGTCTGGCCCGGAGCAGCTGTCCAGAGGACTCTGCCACTTCCAGTCCTGTGAGAGCTGTCCACATGAGGTGAGTTTGAGCCACAATAATGATGTTACCAAGAACCTGCCCATGGTTTGGTTTCATGGTGTGTTGTCCAAAAACAATTGAGTTGAGTTCGTCGAAAACCATGACTGACTTTTAAATGGTCGTCTTTTGTTATGAAAAGAAGACTGTGATTCAAACTATTTGACTGAGTAGACTATCGGTTTGAGTGGAGCGGAGACTTGGGTGAGGATGGGGACAGTGTTCCAATGTAAGCCCTGTAACCTAACATACAAATACAGCAATAAATTAAAGAGTAATAACACAATAACGACGTTCTAGAGCACTTCTAGTGTGCCAATGTTGTGCACATGCCACTCCTGTTAGTAGCGCTGTATCTTCTGGCAAAGAAGAATGAGCACTCATCCAGCTTTTTGCTCCGTAGAACATTGTGTTAGTCAGTTTGATTTTGCGGTTGAATTGTGAGTGAGAGAGCACCTGAGTCCTGCAAGTTGTTTGTCGCACAGGTAATGGACGCTACTGAGGAAGACATGCACCAACAACTGTTGCAGTTGTTTTAAAAAAACAATTAAAAAAATGGTACTTCGCGGGAGACGTTGTCAAGACAGGGAGCGGTTGATGTCAAGGGTGGCGCCTGAACTATACTATATTTCCTACATATACTATATAGTGGCGAATAACAAGGTGTGGATCAAGGTGTGTGCATATTTAATTCCTACACAACAAATCAACTCCATATTTTCTGGCACAGTATAATATTGAGGTGTGTGAGGTGACATCCTCCAGCTCGCAGTGTGAACATGAGAACACAATAATCTATAAACACAAACAGTTTAGTTCACAATGTGGAGTGAGGGAGAATATGTAATAGCTGGATTGCATGTTTGTGGTTCCATGTAATGTTGGTCGGTGAGGTTCCAGTATGTGGTTGTGCAATCATGTACATTCCTGCAGTAACACATGAGAGGGCAGAATGAACAACTTTGATGTCAGTGTGAATATGAAAGTAAAACCTTTCGGCTGCTGCACATAAGTATTAGTTTGTCTTTTTCTTTCTCAGCAAAAATCCTTCATTCTTCGACAATATCTTGTAATCTAAAGATGTTTCCTGTGTTTGTGTTTTGATAGAGTTTTATATTTAGCTGACAGATATGAGGGGGTCGTCGGCCTTCCAATTTGGGCCGAGGAAGTAGATGTCAAAGATACTGACGTCTTTGCTCAGGATATTTACATGGAGACCATGTCAAGTCATTTAGGAACACTGGAGGAGGGATGAGAGAAGGAGGGAGACAACACAAAATGTAACAGTGTCCCTTTCAGAGGTAAAATACTGTATGTCACATGTTGCACTGCATCATGTTTCATATGTATCAGCGCTGCAATACTGTTTCATAATACCATCTAGCCATCACTAGGATTCACCTAGAATGAAGTGTTAAAACCACAAAAAAACAAACAAAAAAAAACCTTGATAAATAATTAAAAAATTAAGTAATGGAGACAAAATGAAATTGATGAAAAAAGAACAGGCACAAAAAACAAACAAAAAAATACAAAAACATTTCTATGGTAAATGCAGAGTTGGACAGAAGGAGAGAATAAGTGAATGTACTTTACTATTAAAAGTATGAAAATGAAGAACTCTCATAATTCCCTTTATTTATTCTTTGTCTTTAGATATCATCCTCTCCCCTTTTCCAACAGGGGTATGTAACGTAGTAGTGTTTTCTGTGGTGTTTTTTCCATTTAAAAAGCATTTGACCCTGCATATCTGATATTATCTTGTTCCCTTATAAGGACACTAATGATATGACTTCACTTCCAATGACAGACTCGTGGATAGTAGCCATAAATCACATGGGAAGCGTATGTTCTTCTGATAGAAATCTCTCACAACCGTGTATGTGGATGTTGTCTGGACATCCAGTGCTCTTTTCCCAAAATAGTTTACTTAAAATGGATGCCTAATGAAGTCCTGACTGTTGGCTTTTATTAACAGTGAAATTGTGACCCTGAAAGTGCCTCTTGCTAAACCTTTGAAAAAACCCCCAGCAACAATAAAAAGCAATGATGCGTCACTTTTTTTTCTTTGTGATCCAGGTGTGACCTAAACTAGCACCAATAATTACAGGAAAGAGGATTTTATTTTGAAATCATAGAAACTCCAACAAAAATGTTTTGTTCCATTCAGGAAATGTGTGGGATCCAGTCCAACTCTTTCCTTATTTCTCTGGTCATTACTGTTTATTTGAGGTGGAATATATGCACTGAAAGATATGTTGTATATCATTCAAATTGTAAAATGTATTTTTCTATTCTTGCTAAAATTATATATTTTTATTCAAGCACTACACAACAGAAATGTTGCATTCAGAAGCATCCATCTATTGTGTTTGCTGTTTTGGAAATGCGGAACAACATTTACAACCGCTCAATAAAGATTATCATACGGTGTGGGCGCGGCAAAATGCTGCTAAAGTCTGTGTATAAATGACAGGTCACCATAAACTGTGTTGCCTTGGCATGTCGCACGATCGAGTGCCAGGCAAGTCGGACGTGTACACAAGCGCTGTTGAGCCATCATCTGATGTGCTTCACGTTTCTTAACTGAAGATCAGATTGAGCTTTAAAGCAAATACCCGGAACCATTTTCATATTCATGTAATAATGGTCTTACACAATAATAAACTGCATATGTTGTGTTAGTTACCACACAAATTGTGTTACCCAACAGTTGACAGTGTGATCATCGTCCCTGCACACACCTGTCCTCTTCACGTCTTCTTTTACTTTGCACATGAATCGTGCTGGGAGAGTTTGAGACATTATCTCCATTTCCACATTCCTCAACCGACGTGTTTCCTCACCATGTGTGCAAGCCATCTGCTTCAACTAACTTAGTCTTCAAACTTCTCCACATGAGCCGTCACGCTGATATACTTCTTTCTTGTCCTTCCTCATCACTCCATATGAAAACTTGAGCATACATACATCCTCAGTTTCCCACGGCTTAGTCCTGGATAGGGTTGCGGGAACTGCTTGAGTAGATCCCAGTGGTCATTGGGCAAGAGGCAGGATTTCACCCTGGACAGTCTATCGCAGGGCACACACACCATTCACACACACACACATAGAGGCAATTAACCTAGTGAGCATGTCTTTGGGCTGTGGGAGGAAACTGGAGTACTCAGAGAAACGCCCTGAAGGCACAGGCAGAGCGCGCAAACTCTATGCAGAAAGGTCCAGAGCTGAACCCTGAACCTTCTTGCTGAGAGGAAACAGTGCTAACCATTGCTCTACGGTGCCGCCCACACGTCTAACAGCGCCTCACTGTTGTGGATTCACCTATGTTGTCATCTGCTTATTCCTTTATTCTGATCCCAGCTACGTACATATGAAGGGACGCCCAGAACTGCCCATCTCTATCACACACGCTCCAGACATTTAGAGTCCCAGATTGACCTCTGTTTGTTTTTAAACTATGGGAGGAAACTGTGTGATGAGTGCTGCTGGAAACCAGAACTTCTGATAGGCCTTCTGATAATTTGGGTCTGACAAGTCTCTGGCCATGTCTTCATCTTCCATCTTGCTCTGTCTTGTGTCCAGAGCATGGAAAACAACGCGACCTGCAGAGACCATCCCACCATGGTTTCCAAGCCGTACTACAGAGTGGACCTGTTCAACAGGCAGATGACCAACGTGCTGCTCACCTCTCTGCTGGTCACAACCATCGAGAACAAGACAGTGGCGCACATCGGCACATCCACAGGGCGTCTGCTGCAGGTATACAACACCTCCTCAGGCTCTGATTATTTGTTCTCCTGTGGTGCTCACCCTCCTGCCTCTGTCTCTGTTCCAGCTTGTGTTGACAAGATCCAGCCCGGTTATTTTTGCCAACTATTCCTTAGTGGAGAACCAGAGGGTGTCGCCCATCGCTGCTGTTTACTCAGAGTATCTCCTCTTTGTGATTGGAGACAAGGTACACAGAGGTTCAGTGGTTGAGATGGTTATGTGGTGGCAGGATCAGGTCAAACACACTACTGGTGAGGTGTTAGAAGTAATGATTAAAGTGAGACTGATAACCCAGTGACTCTCGCCTGAGGACTGAGCACTGGCCATCTGACCCTGAAAACCCTCAGTCAATAAAAACAGAGATCAATACACTTAATAAGAGGCTGTGATTTATTGGTAGGTTTAATACCTGTGAGAGTTATAAAGCACGTCTAATCTGTGTCTGTAACATCAGAGGCTGAGCTCAATGTGATCAAATTTTAATCATTAAATGTAGTAATATTCATGGCTTAATATGGATTTGCATCAATTTAAATTTGAGTCACAAGCTGAAATGTTTTTCACTTCGATCAGCATCACAATTCACTCCACTGAAAGGAAATTGGGAACAATTATGATGCCGTTTGAAGGTCAGTACAGACAAGAGAAAGGAAAAAGAAAAAATAATGGCTGTAAAGTAAATGTAAAGACGCAGAATTTCACTGCGCTCATATAGAGACCTAGCTTGGGGTCTGTTTGCTACAGCAGCAGTGTTCTAACTCTGTGCCTCTTCAGATGATCCAGGTTCCTCAGCGAGGTCCCGGCTGCCAACACTTCATGACCTGCGCCTCCTGTCTGACCGCTCCGAAGTTCATGGGGTGCGGGTGGTGCTCTGGAGTGTGTTCCTGGGAGAGTGAGTGCGACCGTCCCTGGAAGAACGAGTCCTGCCCACCAGGAATCACAGGGGTGAGGTTTGTTCTCAACCTAAAGTCTCAATATGTCGCGATGCATTTCATTTGAAGTTGGTGCAACACACTCTGGTCTATTGACGCAGTTTTTTCCCCGGACTGCTCCCCCTGATGGTCAAACAGAGCTGACAGTGTGTGGATTCGAGTTCCAGTCACCCATACGACCCGCAATCACATCCAGAACCCACCAGGTTCGAATTGGCTCGACGGCCTGCACTGTGCTTCAGGCCAAGAGCAACAGCACGCAGTAAGTTATGCGAACATCTTCTCAGTTGTTTTTATTTTTGTGTATCATCTCTCAAAATAATATAGAATATTCAAACACGTAGGTCATTTTGAACATCTTTGTTGATGTTTTTTTTCTCTTCAGTTTGGTGTGTAAGATCCGCTCTGGTGACACAGACCTCATGAAGCCAGTCAACGTCACGGTGGAGGTGCACGAGGGAAAAGTGGAAGGACGCTACTCCATTGATGGCAAAGCAGAAATGCCCGGGTTCACATTCCTGGTGAAGGTCACACTCATCATCATGTCTTTGTTCAAAACGCTTGCTGACAACGGTGTCCGTCGCAGATCCCCAACATCACGGAGATCCAGCCCAACTACGGGCCTCGTGACGGGGGAACCCTCATCACCGTGACGGGGCGTCACCTGGATGCCGGCAGCACAAGAAGAGTCACGCTCAATTATGTGCCCTGTCCAATAAAGAGGTGCGGGAGTGCAGTTCTGTGTTTTAATGAAGGTGTCTGTAGCTGGCCGCCTGCCTAGAGGCTGGATGATCAATAGATGATGAGTTAACAGCAAGGATACTTTAACATGTTTAAACGTGAGTCAAGACTCATGATGGCTTTGGAAAGTATGCGCCATCCTCATGTGTAGGTCTGGAAGTCATGAGTCATCGTGTCTCAAGGAGTCATTATTGAACTTAAAAAAAGTCATGTCTCTTCTGTAGAGTCACCAGGCCAAAAGGGAACGTGTCCTCCATCATCTGTCTGTCACAGGCCATCTCAGAGGTGAGGGACGTCCCCCTCAGCGTCTTCATCGACAAGTCTCCGGTCCTGACCACAAAGGTGTTTTACTACAAAGAAAACCCCAAAATCACAGCGGTGCACCCCGACTGTAGCTTCGATAGGTAGGTGGATCACGTCGGTGGGATCTGGCACCGTCACAGGCTGCGCAACAGTGTTCTGTTTGCTGTCCAGGGGGTCCAAAATTGTCATCGAAGGAGAGAACTTGGATTCTGTTTACCGCACCATTGTGCGCTTCAAGCCCAACGAGAGCCACTTGAAAGCTGTGACCAAGGTAGAGAGCTGTGTTACTGTGTCGGTGCACATTTCATGTCACCACAAACTGTGTTTCAGGAGTGCATCGGCAGGTCCTCGTCAACGCGGATGGAGTGTGTCACTCCAGTGTTCAGCAGAGACGAGACGGAGGAGGGTGAGCTCTCTTTCGACATGGACGGAGCTGTGGGACTCTGGAACAAGGAGTTCTCCTACCACCCGTACGGGGAGCCCATCCCCTTTGAGACGGAGGGCCATGTGTTGAGTCTGTATCCCGGCTTTGATGAAGTCTCGCTGCATGTGAGTGATGTGAACCACAGAGACTCAAATCCTGCGCATCATTCATGTTTCACCTGCCCTTCTGCTCGCAGCACCAGAAACTCAACCTGGTCAGCTCCTGTATGACCATCATCATGACTGTGGCAGGAGTGGACTGTGATGCCAAAGTCCTGGATAATGAGATCACCTGCAGGATCCCCAAAAACATGACCATTCCCAGCGAGGGGCTGCCTGTGAAGGTGAGCTTGTCAGAGGACCGGCCATTGTTTTTTCCTTTCAGCACGTCTCATCCTCATGTGTTGTGTTTATTGATGGACAGATCTCCATCAACGGGCAGGTGCACAACGTCGGCACGGTGGTGCGGGTGAGCAACCACTACATGGTGGGGATCATCCTGGGCATTCTGGCCGCGCTGGTGGCTGGAGCCGTGCTGGCCTTCGTCGTCATGAAACACTTGAGAAAGAAAAAGAAAGGTAGTGGAGGTGGACTTTGATCTGTCGTGTGTTTGCTCAGTCCCTCAACTAGAACATCCTCAGGCTAGTGACATGTGTTCTTTGTTGATGATTTAGAAACGTTGTGAAATATTTTTCTAGCCTCCATGGTGGAGACACGCTTGTCCCGCAGTGTTGCCCGCTCCAGGACCAATAACGTGGAGATGTCGCCTACCGGGGACTACAGACGAGGTGACACCATTCAAACCCCCCACGCCTCCACAACAACACTCATCTCAGTCTCTCCACCAGTAGTCTCCTTGAGTCCTCCGACACCCCTCGTGGGACCCGTGGTGTTTTCAGGGAGGGGTTTCGCTGCCCCACACAGGGACGCCACGCTCACCCCTCTCATGCCCACAGAGAAGATCTCCATCTCCAGCTTCAGACTGGAGCTTCTAGAAGAAGTGAAGGACGTTCTGATTCCTGCTGAGATGCTGATCGTGCAGCGCCATCGCATCATAGGAAAAGGTGAGCGACAGCCTTTTCCAACATGAACCTGCCGCAACTCTGACAATAAACCGTCTCTTCCAGGTCACTTCGGAACAGTCTACCACGGCTACTTCACGGACCACAACGACAGAGAAATACACTGTGCAGTCAAGTCCTTGAACAGTGAGTCACAGTTCCATTTGAGAGGCGCATCTTAAAAGGAACTACTGAATCATTTAATGAGCCGTTTGAAACAAGAAATTCGACTTAACGCAAACATTCTTTGTTTGCCATGTCTGTGCTTTTCGACTTGTTGAACAAGAGTCGTCCAGGTGTGTGCAAAAATCCAGATATTCAGAGCAAACATAAGCAGGGCTAAGAAGTGCTTGCTTCTTCACCAGTTTATACAGTAGCAGGCTCATCCAGTTCCCTTATTCACTGCAGTCACTTGGACAGTCAGTGACCTGGACTAGCTGGTAGTTTGGTTGTTTCATGACCTTTGGTTTGAGACTCTGAGGGAGGAAGTGTCAGAGGGAGTGCCCCAGATGAATAGGACAGAAAAAGGAAAAAGTGCGAGACAACCAATATGGTTCATACATGGGATCAAAGACAGGTGACTTGTGATATATTTCATGAGCGTAAAATCAAAGTTGTATCGTTTTTTTCCAAATATCTGTTCATTTCAATGCTGTTGAATGCGTTCTAGGGATCACGGATGTGGAGGAGGTGGAGCAGTTCCTGAAGGAAGGAATCATCATGAAGGGCTTCCATCACACCAATGTTCTGTCCCTGCTGGGCATCCTGCTGCCACAGGAAGGGCTCCCCCTAGTGGTGCTGCCCTACATGAAACACGGAGACCTGAGGCACTTCATCCGCTGTGAGAAGAGGGTGAGAGCCTTTTGACCATCGACGCCGAGTTCGAACCCCTCCCCAATACTCATCGCGTGATTCACACAGAACCCCACCGTCAAAGACCTGATCGGCTTCGGACTGCAGGTCGCCAAGGGAATGGAATACCTGGCTCAGAAGAAGTTTGTCCATCGAGATCTGGCAGCCCGTAACTGCATGTGAGTCACAGTGAGTGCGGAGTTGAGGCGTGCAGTTTGAAGACTTCCTGTGTCTGCAGGCTTGACGAGTCTTACACCGTGAAGGTCGCAGACTTTGGGATGGCCAGGGACGTGTTCGATAAAGAGTACTACAGCGTTCAGGACCACCGCAAGGCCAAGCTGCCGGTCAAGTGGATGGCTATCGAGAGCCTACAAACGCAGAAATTCACCTCCAAGTCAGACGTGGTGAGCCACCAGACATTCTACACACATCACTCTTCCCACCTGCTGACACGGCGATCTCCCGCAGTGGTCTTTCGGTGTGTTGATGTGGGAGATGCTGACCCGAGGGGCGAGCCCTTACCCAGAGGTGGACCCCTACGACGTGACTCACTACCTGCTGAAGGGCCGCAGGCTGCCACAGCCGCAGTACTGCCCACACCCTCTGTGAGTCCGGTGACTTGTGCAACTCACACACTGTTACTTGTCCACTACCTGTTTTTTTTTTTTAGCAAAGTTAATGTGTGTGTCTGTGTAAACAGGAGAACTAGTCATAGGAAATAGATGAACCATTCAAAGCAGTTCTCAAACAAAGTTAATATTGTGGATCCTTGAGGGACGTTTTGTTTCATGGCTGGGTTGTTTTCACTGAATGAAGTCTGAATATTCAAGCTTTGCTACAAATTATTCTCATCAAATCTATGAAAAAAAAAAGCGTTGTCCTCATTAATCGCCCGACTGAGGTCAAAGTGTCGGGCAGTGACGGGTCGATGAAGTTTCATGACGCAGTATTGAAGGGTTGATGAGGTTTCATGAAACAGTGTCCTGATTTGCAGGTGCCACCTGTTTTAGACATGAATGAACCCTTACATCAGTTTTAAACCAAGAGCGCCGTCTAGTGGACACTGTTTCAGAAGACCTCGTCTACCAGTGTCTGGAGTACGTCACCTAGTGGGCGAAGAGAGTTATGGCAGGGGAAATGCAGGTTGTTCAGTGGCCCCTGACTGGTTCCCCTCCACAGGTACAACATCATGCTCCAGTGTTGGGACCCCGACCCCGAGCTCAGGCCCAGCTTTGCCACACTGGTGTCGGCCGTCTCCTCCATCATCTCCAGTCTGGAGGGAGAGCACTACATCAGCCTGAACGTCACCTACGTTAACCTGGACCAGCCGCGTCCGTACCCGGCTCTGACCGAGTCTGACGAGTACGACTCCTCAGACTGAGACGCCTCCTGCTCACTGGCAAGCGTGGAAGTGAAGAAGGGACGGAGCAGCCAGCCGTATTTATAGCTCTTACCAAAGTTATGTTTATTGAGGCACTATTTATTTTCTTCAGTATTGAGAGAACCTAGCTCAGTTAGCTCAATCCCTCCAGGATTTTGTGATTTAAGCTTTTAATTTCCTGCAACATGAACTGCATTACCCCTTAAATCTACTGTTGTGCTGGCGCCGCTCAAAGCAAGCAAATTATTTCCAAACTCGGCAGCAGAAGTTAGTCATTCTACCTTGTGTGGACCCATGTAACGCGTGTGAGAGAGAGAATCATCAGGTGTGTAGAGGGACTGGTTGCATCTGAGATGTCAGTGACTTTTTGTCAGAACGAAAAGAAGTTGCTGAATGAATGTTCATGTTAATTACTTCATCACTCTACAATCTACTGTAACATTTTGTTTTAAAGCAAGTGATTCGGGAAATCCTGGAGGGACAGAAAAGCGAAGCTACAATGCAAATAAAACACATCACTACCTGCAACCCAGCGTCCTGTTACAGTAGCAGAGCAGTCGTGTGACGAAACTGACACACCTGCAGCTGCATCTCATCCTCATGCCATGGTTTGACTCTGTTCCTGCCTTGTTTGGAAAGAAGTGTCGCCTGTCACCATGCTAGCTGTCTGGACCAAAGTCTCTGAGATGGTGTCGCAAATTAAAGTATTTATTTGTTTACAGACATGTTCGACTGTTTGCTTGTGCATTTTTAGAAACACCTGTCGGCTATTTCACAATTTCATCTTTAAATTTACGCTATTTATACCCTCTTCATTTGACATTAAAATGTAATTATTATTATCATTATTTTTATCATCCATTTTTTTCTAATGCTCTGAATTAAAGTAAAAAAAAAATTCACAATTTAAATGGAAGACTATCTTGATTGATTCTTTTAAGTGAAAATCCACTCATAGGACTAAGTGTTGGATTTAGAAAAGATTGTGTCATTGTCTTCTGTAGCAACACATTGTCTTCTAAGAGACACCATTTCCATGACATATCTCATCATTTATTTTAAAATAAATATTTTAGCTTTACTGTCCACAAATTAGTTGTATGTATTTACATTTTTTATTTGCATATTGCATTTTCTGGAAAACAATGTCATATTAATAATAATAATAGTTGTTGTTGTTGTTATTATTATAAAAACATTAAAAACTCTAATTTCTTTAAAGTGGCGAATCACTTCTAAGTACTGTGTTTGTTGACAGAAGTGACGACCCCAAATAGAAAACTATTTTCTTTAAATCTGCAACTCCACCAACTCGCCCCTGGATGGCGCCGTTGCACAAAGAAAGGAAACTCCAGTGTGGCACCGTTCACGAGCGAGGCGTTAGCTCGTCCTTCTTCTTGCGACCAGCCTTATTTTGGTTATTAATTACAGAAAACGCACTCGGAAGAGCATCCTTGCTTCCTTATCTCCCATTAGCTCGACCCACGGAAAAGGAGCGACAACATTCCCACTCCATCCGCGTTATACGTTTCATTTTAGTGTTCAGTTTAATGACACCGTGGAATCGACTCGGTCGCCAAAAATGCCCCGGTGCTGCTCCAGGCTCCTTCAAGTTGAAAGAGCGGACCTCACTCCACACCATTGATGCACTTGATGACTTTGGAACTAGTAGGACAATATGTTTCGAGCAGTGTCTGATATAATTGGCGCCTCCAGCTTGTTCTGCTAATATTTCTGAGTCGGATCCCGCCACCACACTCGGCGCAGCCTTCGTTAGAAGAGCAGCGAGACGAGGTCAATGCGCAGCTGTTGGTCTGCGTGGGAAAGTCCAGGCGTCACGCGCCGCTCCTTCAGTTACTGCGCAATGTCAATAACATGTGGATCTGCGTTACGCGAAACTAAGAGAAGTGGTTTTCGGAGAGTCAAGCATGATTGGTGACGCTCAGTCTTTTATTTTACATGTTTTGATACTGAGATAATGAAATATTAAATATGAATATGAAAAAAAAAATCAATATTTTTTTTACCGGTTTGAACAAGCCAATCTTCTGCATTCCTGCCATAAATCTAAATATAATGGACCATATGTACTTTCACCAACAGTATAGTGTTTTTATTTGGAAGTATTCTTTTTCAAAATACCAGGGTTGGACAAAAATAATGGAAGCACCTTAAAGCTTTAGCCAAATATTTCTCGTGGCAGCAGCTTTCTTCTGCTTGCTACATGATTTCGCTGCAGACGCTGCAGGGTCCAGAACAACTGCTGTCGTTTCGGGACAAAGATGGTATACAATAATAATGATAATAATAATCAGAAACTTGGAAAAAAGTACACAAGGGGTCATGACAAATCACAGTGCGAGGGCTGTATAAATGACTTCTCACCTTCTCCTACCAGATTTGGCTCCTTTGTTACATGCAGCGAAGCATATTACTTATCGTAGCTGGTGCACAAATCCTGTTTTTCACACAAACATTAAGTGAGTCAGCTCCTAAAGGCGTCAGTCTGAAGAGCTCATCTTCATTTACATCATGTGAAATCTTCAGTACCAGTCGATTAGCATCTAGTTTGAACAGACTTTCATCTCATATGATCCAAAGTTGTAGACCTAGTTCAAACTCAAACATGAATTTCCCAATTTCACTTCTGAAGTTAATCTGGATGAAACACACTCTGATTTCTAACCTTCAAATTTCTGCACCCGAACTGCTGCATGTCAAGTCACAAGTAAGTCAGAATGTCACTGGAAAATAAGTTGAAGATGCTCAGGTTTGATGGGTGCATCAGAGGGACAGCTCACTGAAGTTGGGCGACAAAGCCAGCAGGCCAGACTCGTGGGGAGGATGGACAGAAGACATGTTGGAGGAAGACCTTTAGAGATGGACGTAAAGAAGAAGAGGGAGAAAACATGAAGGATCATGGATGTAATAAAGGGGGCATGAAGAGGGGAGTGACTGACTGTATCATTAATAATAATAACAATAATAATAATAATAATAACATCATCTTCATCTTCATCATGGCCTCATCGTCCCAGTCTGCAGCAACAGATCACGAGGGTCAAGTCAAGTCCCGGTGAACAGTTCTGACTTGAACCGAGCGGCTGATGAGTCTGCTGCTTTTGTTGCCTCACTCATGACACTTCTTCAGCACCATCTAATCCGTCTGGCCTCAGAGCTTCTTCCTGAGGAGGTCAGAACCTGAATCCCAGGAGAAGCGCCAGCCTTCAACTTTCATGTCAGCGCTTAATAATTCACTCTCCTTTTTTTGTGCAAAGAAGAGAACCGTTTCTTCTCTCCGGCCGAGACTCACGGCGGCGCGGTGCTGCAGCTCCTCAGTTCTCAAACACAGAGATGTTAAAAGCTATTGATTTTACTGCATCACTCTCCTCTAACTTCACCTGCTCACCACAGAAGCAGGTCAAGACTCCCCTCTGATGTTTTGGACAGCAGAGATCGGGACGTGGCTTTAAGAAGCAGAGCGAGAACCAAGTTTATTTGGCCTTCTATCACGGAAAACCTGGTGAATTTGAGATTGTGGTTGTCATGCCAACATCTGCAGATGGATGAATAGATGAACATGGATAGATGGATGGATCAATGGATGATGGGTGGATTTTGGTTAAATAAATCACTGCTGATGAATGTGGGATGAATGAAATGATGAAAGAAAGAATGATTAATTCTTAACTGGAAGGCTGAGTGAATGGATAAATGTGATGGTGGATGCATCATGAATGAATTAAAATATACTGAGAAGTCGGTCACTGAGTTCTGAATAGCTCATGGCAGATTGGACGGTGAATGAATGAATGAACAATGGAAAAATATAACAGAATGATGGCTGGATGACTGAATGAACGGACGCTAGTTGGATGAGCGAGTGATTCAGAAAAAAGACCGACGACAGGATGATGACTAGATTGATTGATGAATGGAAAAAAAACGGGTCAGTAAATGAATGAATGAATGATGAACAGATCTCTAAATGAGAACATGAGGATGGATGGACGATGAATGATCAGTTGATTGACAGATACAGAATAAAAGAATTAATAAATACATGTTGAAAACTTATGATGGATACATTTAAGTCTCAATGAATAGATGCACAGATGCAATAGTGATGGGCAGATGAGGCGTCATGAAACAGTATTGCAGGATTGATGAAACGGTGTCTTCATTTTCTGATGCCACTAGATGGCGCTCTTGGTTTAGAAATGACGTGAGGTTTTCATGGTCCAAACGTTTTACTGCCGACTGCGCCATAATCATAATAAACAGACTGGATGATTTTGATTTTATTGTTTGGATAGAATAGAACAGAATAGAATAGTCTTTATTGTCCTTGTACAGTGTACAACGAGATTTGAGCGCTACTCCCTTGGTGCAAACAATGTAAAAAGAATATATCAAAACAATCATGCATGCAGAAAACAACAAGTAGGAACAAATAAATAATATATACACAAGTAGCAGCAGTAAAAAGAGCGTAATAACAGAAAGTGTCACTTATCTGGATGTAAACTTGAATGATTTGTTATTGCACATAGTTATTTCTTATTGCACGATGATCAGTATGGTCAGTAATGATGAGTTTTGTAGACTCTTTTATCTGCTTTTGTTGTTTTTGTTCACTACTGAGATAGCTTTCGGGGAGAAGCTATGTCTGAGTCTATTTGTCCTGGTTTTGTGTGACCTGTACCGTCTGCCTGACGGCAGCAGGTCGAGCAGAGAGTTACTGGGGTGGGATGAAATGAATCAGGCAGTCATCAGATAATTTGCTGGATGAATGGATGAAAAGAAAACCATGACCAAATGGATGGAATGCAGGACACGGAGATGAATGAATGTATAACAAGATGAACACAACATAAATGGACGGATGATAAAAATGAAGAGTAAAAAAGAATAAAAAAATGTATGAATTAATGAAATATTAAAATAACAATGTGCCATTTTCATTCCTTTCATTCCAAACATTTGGAGCTAAGCGTTTCATCATGGGTGTAAATGTCTCTCACCGTCTGCTCGCTGATTAATTCTTGATATATAAATGATCATAATTATATTGCTCTTATCAGTGAAGGCATCATCGCAGCAACAGTAAATTCTCTAACCTTTGTTGATTGTTGTTCCAACACAGTTTGGATTAAAGGAAAACCAGCGTGTGAATACACTTAACCCGCCAGACAAACGCTCATGCTCCTATTTGACCAGTTCAGACACTGCTCGCTCTCTTACTCTCCGGCCGAACTGGTTTGCAGCATTTGACTTCTCTCAGCTGAGAACATTTGGCCAAAACCCACAACGTTTTGTGCTGCTTCCAACCAAAGATTGGATCCGGCATAACGGCTCATACTAATGGCAGAATTCACTGGAACATTTTTTTTCAAATCTCAATTTTCGGAAACAGCTGTTTTATTTGCATTTTATTTGCAACAGTTGTGAAACTCCAGCTGCTGTTTCTTCACAAACTTCATGATTGTATTTTTCTCTTTCAGTTACTGAGGACAAAATAATGGGCATATTTGTCCGCAGCTCCTTCGCTTTACAGGGACACGGGACACACGGGGAGTGGCCTAACCAAGTGGCGTAATGGCAGCGTTGCTGCACTTCACTGCATTATCTCCGATAGAGACGTCTGTTGGAGCAAAGGATTATGGGAATTTAACTGTAAAATGGAAACATAAAGCCCTTTACAGGAAGTTTACAGAACAAAAGCCGCAGTTAGCTCTTATCTGGTTGAGACTTGAGGTGACCGTCCTCTGCGTAACTGCCAGTCAGAATCTGTTGGAGCCAAAAGTGGCATGGCAAGTTGTGATGCAAGGCGAGGTGTGCCGCAAGTTGGGGGGAGCCCCCGGGGCAGACCCAGCACATGCCAGCCAGACCATGAAAACCTGGCTATTGGACCACAAAGGCGTCCATTTCTGAGGTAAAGTGGGTGATTTGAAGTGTCGTCTTGTTGACATGATCTGCTGCAGCCACCGCAGCCACAATAACCCAACGCATGTTGCGGCATCCATTTGCACAAGTGCATTTATGTTGAAAAGAAATCTGGTCTGCGTAGCGACTTCATGTAATATTCAGAGAGCCACTACATCTGTCCTTCACTTTGACGAAAGCCTTGAAGGAGAATGGAAAAGGGGACGTGGATGTCGCCATATAGGAGCTGATCACATCACTCTGTGGGGGGAGAGGAAGGTATTTGCAGCAGTTGTCATGTTGTTAAAGAGATTCAGCAGCAGTCACACGAGAATCATGTCTGAATGCTTTCAATTCTCTGTGTTTGGATTCCAGCAGGGTTTTTAATAATTCAGTGTTTCCTCGCTGAGCATCATCCTGCCCATGAGCAAGCTGGACTTAATGATGCTAAGTTGTGTGAAATATCGACCACCTTTCACCAATCTATTCTCGAACTGCTTCTGCTCGAGCAAGAGAGAGCGAGAGAGTCTGAACGACACCATGCAGCCACAATGTTTGCTCTGGTTTGGCATGGTTTGCTGCCAGTATTTGGTTCTGTGAGGTTGGAGGCGACGAAAGCTGCGCAGAAAGAAGGTCCAGGGTTTGACTCCATCTGGAGCAGACGTGACCAATTAAATCTCCGGTGGAGACGTATTACTAGTGTCACTGTTGTGTGGTGTGGGAAGTCAAAATGGTGTTTATTATTTTTATTTTACTATAGGAATATAATAGATATAAGGACCCAATAAAATGTGATATGAATTTATATCATCTCAACTGTATACACAGATAATGCAAATGAGAAAATGCAAATACATTAATAATAAATAAATGAATGAATAAATAAATAAAACAAGCCTTGAAAAGCTCCATTAAAAAGTAGCTGATTTATGTAAATAAATAAAAATAAAAATAGAAAATAAAATAACCAGGAAAAATTTAATACTATTAAAAATTATTATTATAGTTATTATTTGTAATTATGAATAAAGTTCTGTGGAAAAGACATGAGCATATCAATCAGAAATCACTGGCTAAACATGAGAAACTTGAAACGGAAGCAGCACAAACTAAGCAACATTTCTACCGGTTGACACTCATGAGGGCTGTAACTGCAGGTGGGGGACACATATGTCCCCTGGGTCACACATTGCACAGGTCTGATCATGGCAGACCTGTGTCACTGTGGTTGGACTGGTCCATAGACGTGTCATAGCAGTGGTTGTCTGTCTACATGTGGCGCCCAACGTCTCAAGAAGCTCAATCCTCTGCTTGTAAATAAAGGTCGAATAAATAACCCAAGGCCCCAGGGCCACACGGGGCCCATAGAAGTACTGCGCCACATTAGCAATAATGTGTAAACATGTACATTAATGTACAATATGTATTCGGTATATTTTCTATATTAACATCTATTAACATCTCAAGAAGCTCAATCCTCTGCTTGTAAATAAAGGTTGAATAAATAACCGAAACATTTTAGAGAAAGGAATCATGTATTTATTCTAAAACTCCTGACTTTTTGTGATAAAGGAGCATAAAAAGCAAATGGGATTTTCTATTTATTGAAGCTGACTCCCAGTCGAACCTGAGAATCCAGTTGACTCCAGCCAACATATCAACCGAGCTCCTGCAGAAGGGTTATTGTTCTCCTCACACGAAAACCAAAATCGACATCCTGCACACAACAATTTCTTCTTCTTATCAATCATTCAGCCATCGACAGGCCCACCAGTGAGACACGATCCGAACTGTGTGCAGTTCATCGTTCGAACATCAATACACCAGGAACAAGTGGGACAATAGTCCGGCGCTGACAGCCGCAGTCTGAGGTAAATTATAGCCGTCTTTGTTTGTCTTGCTCTTGAGGTTCATTGTGTTCCTCCTGAAAACAGTGGAACTAATGATACGTCCATTTTCTGGGGCGGGGGGCGCCAGATCAGCACGAAGTGTCGGGGGTGGCAACTCTGGTTGGACTGTGTGATTACCACTGTTAATAATAGTTGTCGTGGCAGTTCACTTACTTGGAGAGATTTATTTCCACTCACCCATCTCTGCTCTGCTTAACAGCCCTCGTGATGAAGAGCCCAATTTCCCCCTGTAATCATATTATCATAGCATATTCATCTTCTTGGATACGTGAAGCTTAATCTGCCATGTGAGGGCTGTTGGGAAACAATCAGCTCTGCTCTTATTGAAAAGAGAAAAGCTCTGAGATTCAAACACTGGCTGCGGCTGAGTACAAGAAATTATTGGGAGTCAGATTCGGATGGGTGTGTTGCCTCAAGGATTCCACAGGGGGCGCTTGTCCAGAGAGCTGCCATGTTTTCGATCATAAAACGGATTCATTGCTCTCATATCAAGACTTCACTGAAGGAGCTGAGAAGGTTTTGACAGTGAGGTTTCGTGCAGGGGTTCTTAACCTTTCTGATCTCCTTTCCTAAACAAACCCAAACCTTGTGAAATGACATAAAAACCATGTGATCAGTGCCAAGATATTTTGTCATGGAAAAGTCCAACCAGCAGCAGAACCAACTGCAAGTCAGGTTGACAAATATACTAAAGAAAAAAAGAAGAAAAAAATACACTTGGTGAAATATTGGAAAAACTGTATGTCATGAATACATTTCTGTAATTAAATCTAGTAATGTCTAAATCTAAATATTTTCTTTTACAAAAATAAACTCTAAAGAACACAAGAAAAGTGTAAATGAAAGTATCGTCATAAAATGTAATTTTCAAAACTGTTCCAACTGTTCCATCACTTTCTTTATCATTTTTTTTCCCCAAGAACGTCTTCATAGTTGGTAACTATCAATTCAATGGCTCACTACTGCCACCATATGCGGCAAGTGTATTAAAACTGAGCATCTCACGGCCCAGAGGTGTAAAACGAAAAACTTCTAGCGGCCCTCCAGGGTGCCACTTGTGACCCAACCATGGGCCTCGGCCCTGTGGTTTAGAACCCCTGGTGTAAAGCATGTAATCGTCCTCCTGCTGTGTGAAACAGAGCTGCTAACCTGACTCTGCCTCTCGTCTCACGCTGACGTCAGTCACTCGCTGCACAGCGATGCGTTTCACAGAAGGGCTGCAGACTTGTTGACAACAGCCCACCAAATGCTCGTCTTCTCTCACAGTCGGTTCTTTGTGATTCTTCTAACAGCCCTGTCAACGATTTTATTCAAAATCTTCACGGTTGCTTCAGTCTTGACTTGGATACCAACCATTCAGTGATGAGCTCCTATTCACCGGTGTGTCAGGTGTCGTAATCTCACCGATCCAGCCGCTAGATGAGGTTTCTTCATAGACTCACTTCACACTTAAGAACTAGAGTTGTTGACAGTGAACCACAGTTCAACATGACAAGGCCCCAGGGCCACACGGGGCCCATAGAAGTACTGCGCCACATTAGCAATAATGTGTATACATGTACATGAATGTACAATATGTACTGCACTATTTTCTATACTAAGGGCAGGCATTTTGTGTGATTTCCCAAACATACTTTTTTTCATTTTCTCTTCATCAGTGACATTGTAGTAAACTTCTTTTGGAGTTTGTCATTGCCATTAACTTTTGGCTATGGGACGCTCCCCCCTGGTGGATAAACAAGAATAACGCAAGGAAGCTCCTCCTCAGTTGCTTGTCCCAAGCTTCCTCCAGGGCCACAAGACTCCTGACATCCTCCTGAGCATCCTCAGAGCACACAGAGGATCTGTGGTGCTCTGTCTTGGCATGAAACCATACAGCTGCTCACTGACTTCTCAGTCAACCTCTCCTATGACACCACTTCCTCCACTCATCTCCCTCTCAGCCTTCAAGATCATTCAACAGTCTGGTTCAGTCTGGTTCCATCGTGCCTTTTTCTTGATCCCTTGACAGGTGAAACACAAAACCACTGACCACTGTAGAGCACTTTCAGGCGCCTCCCCTGACATTTTCCCTGGGTCAGCAATACACTCCAGAAACTCAAATCTGTCCTTCTAATCGAGGAAACTTTGCTCGAGGAGGCCGAGCTGTGGATACAAACGCCGTGAGTCAGCGGCATTTCAACAGAATGCAAACTATCCCCCACCTTCACACGTGGTTGAATTTAATAAGGAGCGGCTGGTTCCAATCCCGACAGCTGTACATCAGCTGCGGGTCTGCTGGGATTCAGCATTAAGGAGATTTCAACAAGTTCTCATTCATCATCATTTGCAAACGTCCTCGTTTTTTTTTTCCTGCCGAGCTGAGGAGTTGACAAGCACCTGAGACGCGGCTCCTGAAGAAACCATCAATCATGCAAATGCTGCGCCGGGATGAGCGCGTCTCCCCGCACTCTCCGCTCACTCAACATAATCAATATCCCGCCAATAACATCCAGACAGCAATCTCGCTGGCTTTTTTTAATCTGACTGTGTTATGGCACCATCACGCTGACGCCCGCAAACATCAGCATCCATTTTTAATCGGGGTGTCGGGCCTCACTGCTGCTCATCAAGAGTCAGAGTGTGGGCTCGCGCGGCGGGATGAGAGATGCTCGACTGTGGAAATAGATCCTGGAAGTGCCCACCTCTCCTGGTCCATCTGTGGAGTGTCAGCGCGGTGTTACATAAGACTTTCACAGCAGCCTGACACAATGTACCAACATGTAATTACCAAGCTACATTGCTCTCTTGTTCTACCCATCATTATCATTACACTCGGTGTCTTTTTTACCCACTGAAAAGTTCTGTTGAAAACAACTGAAAAGTTTTTGCAGAAAAAAGTTTGACTCTGTATAGTGGCACAGCCTTGCATTTCCACAGGAACCGCCATCAGCTACCAAGTTATTCCCAGGTCCGCAGGAGAGGAGGACCAGTGTCCTGTAGGTCGACTTCTCCTGAGCTGCAATACTCCAGGATAAACTCTACATACACAACTCACTTAGCAGATGGATCGTCCACTTCCTGTCAGACAGGAATCAACAAGTCAAACAGGGGAAACAACCAGACGCCGATCATCTCCATCGCTGAAGGCAGTGTTCACTCACCATTGCTCTTGTAGCTATACACAAACAACTGCGCCTCAAGTCAGTGTGGTGCAGACAACCTGCAGATCAATGCTCTGAAGACAGTGGAGATGATCGTGGACTGCAGAGCTCCACTCACTCCCAACTGACTCAAAATCAGAGGCACCATGGCTGAACCTGTGGAGTTGATCTGTCAGCGAGCTGCATCGTCATCAGTCCTGGGCATTGGTCACATCGTGAAGGAGGCCCAGAAGTGGACGTGCTCAAAACAAAACTACTCTTCCCTCATCTGGTGCAGATGTAGTTCTACATGACCTTTGTGGAGTCTTCTATTACTGTGTGGTAGCTGACTACAGTGGTCCATTATGAGGAGAAGACCATCGGCTGCCATCACCATCACTCTCGGACCTGTAGGTCGCAGGCGTGAGCCCTGACCCTTCTCAAGTCGAGAGACCTTCTGTTTGAACTGCCCCTCCTTCAGATCAACCTCAACTGTTTTCACCTGTCTGCTGTCTGAATCATGACACGCCTCTGAAACGACAATTTTATTCTTTTTTGATGCCAGTGACAATGATCATTGCACTAATGCAGCTGCATTGTTTGATTATTGCTGACTCGTATGTGCTACTTCGCACATTCGTGTTTTATTTGTCTTGATTTATTGTTATTATTGGCACCCAACAGCACAATACATGAATACATCCTGGTTCGTTTTTACATCATGTACAATTCTCTGATTCTAAAAACTGTTTTTTTGGATTTGGAAATCCAACTTTAAGCACAAAACAGCCCTTTCTCTTCTAAGAACTTTAGATTAACCGCTCAAAATGCTTTTCTAACAAACAGTTGCTGTGATGAAACTCTTCAAGCACTCAAAAAGTTTCGGCCCAATGAAGTGGCTCTTCTCCTCGTGGATGTTTCCTGATCCACTCCACGCGTCATCGGTCTGTGTGGAGCAGCAGCAGTATAACTTTGAGAGACATAATTGGACTCTCATGTACAATTACACATGCACAACCGACATTATTGTCTGAAGCTAAAGCACAACACTGCTTAGTCGAAACTGACAGTAACATGGCTGCCTTCCACACCTCTGCCAGGCTTCAGTCGTTCAGTCTTTTTTGTATTTCTTAAAATCACACTCATTTAAACCAGTTAGTGAAATACTTGAACTCAAAAATGAAACCTATGGAATGTACATATGTGTCACATGTCATTACATGTTCCACAAGCAATGTAATATAACAGAAATGTAGTTAGTTTCTACTGATAGAGGAGATTGAAAAACAAACTCCGATGCAGTGGCGGAGCGTGACATAACCGGAAATCATGAGCATATTTATGACAAAAGTGAATTTCATTTTGAATGTATTTTCCCAAAATATATTATATATAGTATATATATAGTAATCATATTCATGTCGTAGTATATCTCAGTGTTGTTTTTATAGGTTAGAGTATTTATCCAATCAGAATTCAGCTGGCGTCATGTCCAAGGCCTTCAGCAGCAACAGTGCAGGCGCAGGTGCCCTCAGAGTGAACACATATAGTTGATGGATATTTGCGAGAGCCATTCAAATCGCGAGTTGCGGGCGGCGAGGCCTTCTAGCTGGCTTCACGTTCAACGTAACCTGAACGTGTCCGGTGATTGGATACTCATACACTCATTTCTGGACTAACCGCTACTTGTTTCTCGCTCTCTGAACCCTGCGTCTTTGGAACGTCTACGGAGTTTTATGGGCAGCTAGCTTCAGAACAATGAAACCACAGAAGTTTGGTGACATTCCAGTGCGTATCACCGACGAGATAACCAGGTGGAGGACGTTCGCCACCTCTGTTCAAGTGGCTACAGCAGGCTTAAAACTTGGTGAGTGCAAACATTTGAGATATTTATTTTGTTCATGTTTAACATGTTAACAACGGGGCGCACCGGCGCAGCTGTATGATTCTACTCTGGCATGTTTCTTGTGCCGCTGTTGTCCTGCTCTACAGAGCTGCCCTCTGTTCTCTCACTGTAACAAGCCAGCAGAAAAGGTTGACAGAGACTCCGTGTGCACAGAACCCAAGTGCGAGCGGTAACCAGCAGCACGGAGACTCAACGACAAGGATGAAATGTAACAATCCATGAATTCACGAGGGAACACAGAGGCAGATAAGAGGAGGAACCGAGGGCTTCACCGAACCAGGAACAGAGAGAACAAACAACAACCAGAGCACACAGAAGGAAACACTGAATCCCACAGCAGTCAATCACTCGCTTGTACAGCGCAGTGAAGTCCGGAAAGAGAAGATACACACGATGGCCTGACTGCCAGTCAACTTCCAGTAAAATACGAAAGATTTGTGGTGGTGAAAAACTCATCCATGAAAAAAGGGAGGAAATAAGAACAAACAAAAATATGAAACTGGGAGCCTGTGGCAGAGCAGAGCTGACTAACTAGTGGAGCTCAAGGAAGCCAGCATGAAGACAAAAAGGGAGCAAAAACACACAAGGGAGCACCAAGTTACCTGCATGGGAGTCAAACAGGCGCACAACACTGGAACAGCAGAGCTCATGAGCAGCGGTGGACGTCACGTAGCGACAGATCTTCCCCCCTCTTTAAGTCTCGTCCAGATTCCAGTAGTTCATGTAACCATAAATCTTTCACCCTGAACAGATTCTGAACTTACTACTTTGCATCAGAACATCCACTCAGCATCATCATTAAACTTTTACTGTCCACCAATTTTAGATGGCTGCTTCTGACTTACTGTCCTGACGTTCAGTCGTCCCTGGTCTCAAACTCACCTGCAGCAGTGGAGCACACAGTGGAGGTAGAAATGGCCCGCGTAACCAAACAGACCATAATAATCATCTGGACAACAGCATATTTGAATACCCAGCTCTCGTACTGCAGGGTAGCATGCATTATTGATCAAGTCACGTCGTATAATCTTCAGTCTAAAATATACCAAGCACAGTCTGACTCACTTTCTCTTCCACTGAACAGGATTTAGGTCATCTGGACCTGGATGCCTGATGAAGATGATGCAAGCCAGACTCTCAGATGAGTCAGTGATGCGCTCTGAAAGAGCATCTGGAGAATAATAACAATCATAAAAAAGTATTGTTTCTTTCATCTGGCTTCTGATGAGATCAGTTTGAGATGATGTATTAAGCAAAGCTGGCGATCAGAATTTAGTCAGTATGTTATTCCCAGGCTCCTCAGGAGCAACACTCTGGAAAGGATTTACGTTGAGTTCTATAAGAATAAATCAATGCAAATCAAATGAGTGTAGGTCACTGCACTCAGCTGCATTGGAAAAGCATTGGGACAGCGTAAACCTCCGCCATTAGAGACTCGTTTAAAGAACAACAACTTGATTCCCTCAGCCGGACCCGAACCCTGGCCACGGTGGAGAGAGAGCACCACATCCTAACCCTTAGATCACCAGGGAGTTTGGAGCCCGAGAGTGTGTATACAAGTAACATCCGACTTACGACCTGCTCGACTTACGTCCACCCGTACTTACGACCACGGCCAGCAAATGCTTTTTTTTTTATTATTCAGTGTCTGGCATCGCAGCACGTAGCAGCCTGGCATCGTGTACGACAGTTACAGCAGCACAGTATCCCAGCATCTCACTCTCACACAGCCATCTACCACTACAGTAGCACCTATAACCCTCGCCTCGGCTATTTTGAATGGCATTCGACTTAGGTCCAACGGGTCCCAGTCGTAACTCGGATGTTGCTTGTGCTGTTTAGTGAATTTAACACTTGAATTAGTCCATAAAAAATATCTGGATCAGTCCCAAAATTGAATCATTTGTTCCTCGTCCCATTTCAAATCCTTTCTGTCTGTTCATAACTGACTTTGAACATAGACAGACAAACCAACCAAGGTGGTCGAGAACATATCCACTGCTCCTGAACAGAGGAGCCAGTTGTGGTGTTTGAGTTATCATGTCGGTACATGGTGAGGTGTTCGGAGTCTGTTCAGTGGAAGAAAGCACCAGAGTTGAGGCCAGACATACTGGAAGGGTTACAGCTATCAGTTGTCTCGCAGTCCAACAGGAGGACAATGAATGGAAGGACCCGATCAGTCTACCGTAAAATCCAGATTATAAGCCGCTACTTTTTTTTTTGAACCTTGCGGTTTATATAACAATGCAGCGACTGTGGTGTTGGGACTGTGATTTAATGTAAACAAAAGATCTGAATTATATTTCCGGCATGGTTTGAGCTCAGATGTTGCTTCGCTCCGATGCTGGACTCTGTTTCAAAACTAGTTTAGAAGTGAAGTGTTTTGAAGTCAGGTACATGGATATCACTGACCTTTTTACGACATAGACAGCAGCACTGCACCCTCAGCTTATAGAACAATATAAGAACAAAATCTATTTTCCTTCTTAAATGTAGTGGGTCTGGCTTCACAGTATATGTGGTTCACCATGAGAAGACCCTGGCCAAGAAAAAGGGTTAAAGAGAATTGAACAGCTGTAGGGGATTTGTTTGCCCCTGACCTGGTAGTTTTAGTTGTGCTTAATGTAGTTGGCAGTAGGGGGCAGTGTCCTTCACCCCATTCCTGTGTTTTAGGGCATCGTTCCACTTGACATGCATCACCTCCCCTAAAACACGTGAATGACACCTCACGACAGTGAGTTACAAAGGGATTAAGCAACTCATGGTCCACCCTACCCCCCCAAGTCCAGCATCAGCTGTGAAAATGAAGAATCAACACCAGCGCGCAGATGAAGCCAGAATGTTTCACACTGATGCGCGCTAAAATCAACCACACAGCTGGACACTCCAGCTGTTTCCCTCTGGATGCTGTTTCGTCAGCTCGGATGTCAACGTTCCGGCTTCACTGATGCATTTTGTCTCAGCTATGAATTACATCAGTGCTTTCTCTTCTTTAAGTTATTTTTTACCTCAGTTCACCTGATATGTCTGAAAAGTCAGTTTAGAGATGAATCTGAAATTCATCGTTATTGATGCACTCAATAGTACAGTACAACTGAAAATGAACATTTAACAGGTTTGGAAGTGAATGTGTGCAAGTTTCGTCTCATCCTGAATGCGTGAGAGAGAAGAGGAATTGGAAAACGCTCTCGAAAAAACATTCTTTTACACGTAAAATATTTATATAAAAATTTTGCTGACTTCAGGAAGCAGTCAAACCTCTCATGAACAGGAAGTAACACAGGCAAAGCAGAGAAATAACATTCTGATGTATTATTTTTTTTATTGAAATGAATGTTTCAACTAAAGTGGTTACATGACCTTTTATTGAAAAAAAAATGCGATGACATCATCATCAGGCAGCACATTCTCTAGTAATATCTGATCAGTGAAAATCTACTCTTTTCTTTTTTCTATTTATCGAGGGTCATTGGATGTGTACACCGAGCCCATGATGATGTCCGTCCTTCAACATTGCCACAGCCGTTTCGCGTTAATGTGTCACTCAGAATCTCATTTCAAGGTCTTTGCATCTCATCGAACAGGCAATTCTCCGACTCTGATGTCTCCTGAATCTTTTCATGATCACTGTAAACGCAGCTGCTGGGTGCGAGCAAATGGCACTGGCCCATTAGCTAGTATGGGAAAGACGACTCAGTGTTAGGCACAATGAAGGGTTAATGCTATCTGTACATTTATGCACCCGCTGGATTGTCATTTAGATTGTATGAGGGACACTGGATCAGATAAGAGGGAGGACGAGCTGTGGCTTTCAGCTGCAGTGGAACGATCTTTTCTCTCATGAATACTATTCATAGCACCTTCATCTTTCTTTCGGTGAAATTTTCTGCATTTTTCCACTCAGCTTACTGATAAGGACCAAACAGAGCAGTACCACTGGAAACCATGGGGGGCAGTGTTGCTGTTACTACTCGATAGACATAGACATAGACATAACAATGGCAGAGATTCTCTGTCCTCCAGCCACAATACATATTTAAGGGCCTCACCGACCACCGCCTCCTACAGCGCTGCCTCTGTTTCCTCTTTTGTACGTTAATGCTTCAATATACTGCTGATAGCAACGTAAAGAAAGTGTCGCTTGAAAAGGAGAGGTACATTTTCATGTGTAAAGGGAGCATCGATGGGCTGTTACCCTGCATGCTCAGGTGCGATAAGTGAAACACACGCCAATGAGAATCCTTTTTCTTCATGAGGAGATCAGGAAGGATAAAAATTATAAAAGTTAAGTGAAGACTGAAAGTCAATGAGGCTGTTCCTTTGCTCACTGGCTGCATCCTGTTGAAGCCAAGAGCATGTAACACGCATATGACTCACCTTTATTACCGGGATGACAACCAACGCACCTGCTGTCCACCTGCAACACACTGCAGCAGTGCAGACCCAAGTCTGTGGAGCTGTGGTATATTCAGGCCTCACACTTCCATTGCATGTGCAGTCGACACGATGTTTGGATTAGAAAGTATCTCCACATGACAAGAGGTGGCCGGCCATCGCTCAAGAGGGGAATGAATTGAAATGAGTTGAAAGCTTTTAAATGTGACAATGAACAAACTCTGCTTCACTATTTCCTCCCGGAGACAGTTTGACGTGGACACATAACAAAAGAGGACATGAGCTCAGCTGTGTATTCCATCTCCACCTGCTTCCCAGTGTTCACAGAATCTTGATGTCCTCCATGGGATCCAATTAAAACACAAAACGCTTCCTTCATCTCCAGCTTCTGCTAACAAGCTGCTGTGGTGACGCAGGGAGCAAACTGAGGTTGCTTTTAAATTTGCATTTTCACTTTCCACTTCCGGACGTGAACAGATTGGTCTCCGACAATGACTATGAGTCCCTGTGTGCTGTGGTGAAATTTTCCAAACTGACTTCCACACAGCATAAATTTCCATAGGAAAAAAACAACAACAAAATACTAAATCTGTTTCTCTGTTTCCTTCCTTCAGGAATAGTTAGCCATGGCTAATAAACTGATCCATGCAGGGGTTTCCTGCTCAAATACAAATACAAATCTGGATCCCTGCTCTGCATTAACTTCATCTGTATTTCTGCATATTTCCACAAAGCTTACAGACATGAACCAAACGGAGCAATTCCCCCGGAAACTGTCGGGGGCAGTGTCGCTGTCACTGTCGGGGGCAGTGTCGCTGTCACTGTCCAATACTTATATACATATAATGAGTCATGAAGAAGACATAACAATGGCAGAAACATTTTCACCGACCACCGCCTGCTACATCGCTGCCTGTCTTTTCCTCTTTTGGCCAAGATGTTCATTGACAATACTTCTTACATGGTTGCCATGTTGGTTTTGGAGTTTGTGGTTGTCATAAAATAAATAATATAAACCATATTGCCATATAAACTGCATTGTTTGAAAAGGACAGGTACATTTTCGTTCATAAAGGGAGCATAAATGAGTATTTGGTGTTAGTGGTCACCGCATCATCAATCCCATGATCCTTTGCATGTAGCACAAATGAGTAACATCGGTCCTTAATATGCAAGTGCAATATGCAACTGTCGGCAGAAAGCTGCACCTGAATGGAGCGTTTTTTTAATGTGCCACATTTGGCACTTTAAAAAGAAATAACTCTGGAATGGATTTACTTAATTCTTTCACACTTCAGTATATGTTCAGGTTTTCATCTTACTAACACTGTAGATAAATATAAACATGTGAAACATGTGGAAAAGCATAATAGGCCCCCTATAGTTATTTATGGCTAACAGTATGGCTTCTCTCTGGCTAGCTTTGAAACTTAAAACACGATCTGATTTCCTCAAACACCAACCTTCCCATATCACATAAAATTCCACTTTTTTGGTGCACTTTGAGTTGAATACCTCATGCGGGCCACTGAAAATTCCTTGGATCTGTGCCTTGAGTTCGGTGGATAGAGCTGTTGCAGTGCATTACGGGACCTTCTGCACTGGGGCCTTGGGGGTGCTTCCTGTTCTGTTAATGAATTCATATAAAATCCTGTAACCCCAATAGTTTCTTAAACGCAACAAATAATAATTTAATAATTTATTTTTGACTTAAATTGTGTCAAACCAGAGATATTCCAATATTTTATTCATATTGAGATAAGAAGAGACGTTCAAAGTTGATCGTTGCTTGAAGTTCAGAATAACGTCTACGACAATGAGGTCAGTGAACGCACCAGCTGATGTGTTTATCTGCCTTTGTACTACAACGCAGCATTGAGACGTTTGAAAAAGGAACAGAGCAATGGAAACATGGGGATTGTGGGAAGTTGTGTTTGACAAGCTCACTCACTGGAATACAAATGTTTGGGCAAAAGATTTGGACAAGTTCCCAGCATGTGTGTCATGAAGATGTCAGTAAAGCGACGATGCTTTTAGATTGAATATTAAACTTCCCCATGGACACAGCTGCGATAACTATGACCAATATTTTTCATTCACCGGCCTCTTTTACTTCACTGTCTTCAGAGAAGTTATTATCCTGCACCAATATTTACTGAGCCATCACTGCGGTGGCATATTTTGGGTCTGCAAAACAAAAAACAGGAAAGCAAGAGAACAATAACAGTGAAATCTTTTTCTTGGACCAAATGTGCCCTGAATATGTCACACGGTCGTAGTAAAATGTGTCCCTGGAGATTTGTGCCGGAGCAAACTGTACAAATGCGATAATGAAAACCTCGCAGAGCAAAGAGACCTGAGCATAATCATGCAGGAGGAAAACATGATGGCTGACAGCTTTATGACAGAGTAATTCTACATGTTGTCCCTGTCACAAAACAATTCAGAGATGTCTCCGGAGGCTGTGGCTCAGACCGAAAATCATTTCACATTCTACGGCTGGAAGGTTGAGATTACCGAGATACGACGCGCTGTTGTAAAAATGATTCAAGCGTGACTGCCGGTGCCAGGCGGAAACAAATATGCAACCACATTGTTTTCTTCTCTTAATCCCCATGATACAAATTTAAAAAACAACTTGTGGAAATATTAGCAGCTTTTGCTACAGCACTAAACCCAGAGTAACCACAAGAAGACAGGACTGGACTCTTGAGAAAGTGAGTTCAGTTGTTGGTATGCAGCCTGAGAACAGACCTGTGGGGGCCACAGCTCACCCTCTGACATCACCGGACCGTGGATGTCAAAATTCGGATAACGGGGAAAATAAATGCAAACTCACCGCTTTTATCCAGAGATCTTTATGGACTGGAACAAGAATGAATCTAAGACATTCTATTTTTATTGGATTTTTGTCCACATTATATACTCCAGTTTTAGTATTTTCAAATGATTATTCGGATATACAGTAGCTCACACTATTGGCACACTCTCTGTCCTTGTGGGGACCTCTCATTGCAATAATGCTTTCCACAGCCTCTCACCCGAAACCCAACCATCCCAAATAAACGACTAACCTTAACCAGTACTTCACACAAACCAATTTATTTGAAGTTATAGAGGGTCATTTTGAAGGTTTCATGGTCAAATGGAGGCTTAACTTGACTGACAAAAATGTGCCCACAAAGCTAAATGTCCTCACAAGTAGCTGCGTTAAGAATTATGCATGGTGTCATAAAACTATTTTTATTTTGGTACCATTGATTTATAATCTCCATTAAATTATAGAGTACTTTAATTGAGTTAAAAAAATAGACCTCTCCCCACATCCAAGTCTGAAAACCTCATCTGGTCCGGGATTTTTTAACCAATCACAATGAGGGGGCGTGGTCAAGAGGCCTCACGATGACTTCAACGACAGTGACCTGTTGCAAGCGATGTAAAAGGAAGACGCAACCAAACTGTTGAAGAAGAAAATGCTCATGAACATCGGTGGCTCCTTCTGGAAATGGAAACAATTTTGGGATTGTCTGGGTTTGAAACTGGTTTGTTGCAGAAATAAAACGTGCGTGTGTGCGTCTGATCGGAGGGCCTCAGAACTGGCAGTGTAGTGACCCTGTTTGGGTGAGACCCGGTTCAGGGTGGATGAAAACCATCAGCATTGCCATTCAAGGCATCAGAAATGTTGCTCCCAAATTCAGCTGGTCACAGAATAAATCTTGGATCACATTGCAGGACAATACCAACAGTTGAATGAAGACATTATAAGGATGAGAAATTACAATCCATAAATGATGCCCTGCACAAAGCGGACCACAATTTTTGAAATAATGGTACTCAGTGATGCCAGGATCATCACCTGGAGAACAGGCCTTGGGCATGTTTCAGGTTGGACATCAAATAGGATTATTGCCAGGTGACATGGCTGTCATCTTCCCACCATCCCAGAGACCATTCCAGGTCCCATGAAGCAGGAAACACCTCTCACCATCTCACCCTGTCCTCTGCTTCCTCTTCTCTAAAACCTACAAACCTCATGTCCTCCTTCACCACCTCCATAAATCTCCTCTTTGGCCTTCCTCTCCACCGTCTGCCTGGCAGTTCCAACCTCAACATCTTCATCTACCAATGTACTGGCTCTCTCTCTCCTCTGTACATGTCCAAACCATCTCCATCTAGCCTCTCTGACTTGGTCTCCTAAACACCTGAGCACATGTGCTGTCCCTCTGATCCTATCTATCCTGCTCACTCCCAGAGAGAAGCTCAGCATCTTCATCTCTGCTACCTCCAGCTCTGCCTCCCGTCTTTTCCTCAGTGCCACTGTTTCCAAACCATCCAACATTGCTGGCCTCACCACCCTTTTGGACACTTTCCCTTTCATCCTTGCTGACACCCTTTTCTCACACATCACACCTGTCACTTTTCTCCAATGATTCCATCCTGCCTTCTTCACCTCTTTCTCACACTCTCCATCGCCCTGGACAGTTGAGCCTAAGTACTTCAAACCCCCCACCTTCTTTATCTCTGCATCCTGTAACTGTCCACTCGGCTCCCTCTCATCCACACACGTATTCCGTCTTACTGAGGCTAGCCTTCATTCCTCAAATTCATTTCTCTCTCACTCTGTCATTAGGCACAACACTCCTGCCACTCACAGGAGCACTTGCAATCCTCAGCTCGCACATTTAACTGCACCTCTCTGCTTGTTATAAATACACAGTTTCACATTTTAGTCAAAGCACGTTCACACACATGAACAATCTTTATGAATAATGGGAACAGCTGTGGTTCCAGATGAGCATATGTTGACTGAGGCATACAAGCTCCCTCCGTCATGATCATCTACTGTAACTCACTCACAGTGTACATCTGTGAGAGGAGTAAAACTGCGAGACACATGAACGGACCCTTCTCTCCGTGTGAGACAGAGGAGATGACGGCGAGTGGCTGTACAGTAAATGTCCTTGATTACATAAACCTGCTCCACTCCTCCACGGTGCGGCACGGTTTTGTTTGTCTCCCATCATGCCCTTATTGTGGTGAACTTGTTACCAAGGTAACAGCTGTTTTCACAATGAGAATGTGTAGGACGCCAGCAGCGATGCCAGAATTCGGTTCATTATAGAAAAACCTCGTCTGCAGACACGATCTGTTTATATTGAGAAGAGCGGCGTAATAGTAAGTAGACGCGGGCGAAACGGTCGACTTCTGAAGGAATTCTTGCTCAAAACAGATCAAAACGCTTCTGAGAGGAGAGGAGATGTTGTGAATTATGAATAAGCATCAGCGTGAGGCATCCAGCTCTGTATATTGTACGCGGACAAGCGCAACCCCAGGCTAAATAATAAAGGCTCATGTGAACAAGCGATACGCTTTAGTGGGTCATGAGGTGCCACAGTACTGACAAATTTCAAATATTGGCTTCGACAACACGAGAGGAAGCACTTCCCGTCATAAATAAAAGCTCTCATGTATAATCTCATTCATATTTCCACTGCAGAGGGTTCAGTTTGTCAGTCAGCAAAACTCTTTTCATCATGACGTCAAAATAGTGCTAACATTTGTCTTCAGTTTGATGTGAAAAAGTAAAACTATCGCATCTTAGGAGCAGTGAGAAAACACTATTATTCTGATGAATGTGTGAGTTGGACGTGAAAGTAGATTGCAAAGCGTGAACATCTTAAAAAAAAAAGAAGTGGTAAAGAAGCAAAACATACACATGAATCTGACTGAATAACAACATGGATGTGGTTTATTTCATGAACTTGAACTTATTGTGATACATTTGTCAAAGGGGCAAAAGTCTTCATGCTGTTCTGAGTTGCACAACTAATGACAGTACTTCTGCTTTGGTGATTTTCCATCAGAGGTCGGCCTCCTCCAACTTGTGGCTCAGTCAGATTACACCACATCACCCTGATTTCACCCCGAGTTTGTTGATACATTTGCATCATTGGATCAGATTCAAAAGGTCGCGCATGACATTGACTGAGAGAGAGTCTTGAAATGTGACATACTTTCCGACCTGTCACTTGTTGTTTGCCATCTTGAACGTCAGAGTCCACCGTGGACATCACAGGCCCAGCTGTTGCCATGGAGATCATGAACGCGCCAAAGAAGCCCAGAGTGAAGGGAAGGTGCACCCATGATGTCGCCACCAGATTTGTGGAGACATGGTGAGCAGTGTCCAAACCTGTATGATAGAAAGTGTTGTGACTGATGTTGGCAAGAGATATCGCCGTCAGTGGAGGTGCCAAGCCTCCTTCTGGTATCCAACGGACGATTGTGATTGTGATGGAAAGTGCAGAATCCATGGTACAGTGCAAAAAAAAATCGCGATTGACCAAAATCATATAGTGGCACCTCGGTTCTCGACCACAATCCGTTCCAGACGGCCGTTCGAGAAGCAATTTGTTCGAAATCTAAATTGATTTTTCCCATTACAATGAATGGAAAAAGAAAGAATGTGTTCCAAGCCTTAAAATAGGCCACTCTAACATGGTCCAGTGCGGAGACAGGAAAGGTTTTACACCTCAATATGAAGAAAAAACAGCCAGTAAATGTAGCTAACGGGACACGTCTGCATACAGAGGCTGCGTTATACACAATAACAAAGCGTGTCGTGGGTCACAGCGGCTTTTTTTGGGGGTGTTCGAGTTCTGGATTTTCGCTTGAAATCCGAAGCAAAAAGAAATTTTTGTTCGAACTCCGATTTGTTTGAAGTCTGAGACGTTCGAAAACGGAGGTACCACTGTATATTGTGGCCGATCGGGCGACCAACAAGACTATCATTGGTATAACGTGGCTTTCTAAACAACATAAAGAAGGTGCTATCTGACCAAGATCTTCCCTCATGTCCTCTCTCCACGACCCAAAGCACCACTTCTTTTCCGTTAAGATGCAGGAAGCCTTATCAAGAGCAGACTATCAAACCCACCAGCTGAGACCAACAGGGTCACCTGCACCTCCACCAGATCAGGAAAACGCTGAATAATTCAACTCAATCATGCAGTTTTAAACATTAAAAGGTGAGTGGGAGTTTGCGCCGGACCCTCCCCGGGGACGTACACTGGAGGAGATGCGTGCGTAATTGCTATCTCTTGTCCAGTCTTTAATTAGAGTTCGCTGAGTGTGCTGTTTTTTTTCCAAGAGACCGGCCTGTCAGCCTTCGGAAAGTAACACAGAAGGCTGTGGTGAGGTGTGTTAATAAAACATGGATGGGTGCAACTCTCGCCTGCGTGAGTGAACCTAATGATGATCAATAGTCAAGACCGAGTTTCTAACACGTATCTCTGCCTGAAAATATGTAACAGTGTTTCACTGCTCTAAAATAATAATAACAAGACATGACACAAGCTGCCGACAGTTTCCTTAAAACACACTACCCTAGTATAAAATCTAGTATACTTGGAGTTCATTTTACTAACTGTACTTGGGTAAGTTCACAAGTATACTCCAAAGCATATACTTGAAAAAATACTTGTTTAATGCTTCTTCAGACGACATTATAACATTCTTATATACTTACAGTATATACTTACTGTAACATTCAGTAAGCATATAGAATTATACTATCAGTGTCCTAAGTACACACTTCTCATCCACTATTTCCAATTTAGTCCACTTAAGTATACTTTCAAGAATTCAGTAAGTATACAGAATTATACTACTAGTGTCCTACAGTAAGTATACACACCTGTCATCCACTGTTTCCAATTTAGTCCACTAAAGTATACTTTCAAGTATGCGTTATCTATTCAAGAAGTATACTGCTAGTGTACTCTTCCACATTTCAAATAATCAGTGTATATTTTACACTTATGCTATTTATAGTCAAAATCTCTGTAAATCATGTACACCATCCCAAGGAGTACACATTCACCTCCCAGCTGCGGACAGTTGGCAATGTGAGTATCGCGCTAGTACATCAGAAACTAATGACTATACAGTACAACACATGCCATCTACGGTTACACAGTTATTGAGTAATAAAATGAAAATACTATTCAACCACAGTTAAATCAGAACAAAACAATATCAGACCAAAAATATCTAACAATAATAACAAATGTGTGTTTCATGCCCCGAGTCACCCACGACTGCAATCCTTTTCACAGTTTGCTTAGGGATCAATAATGTACTTGAAAAAAGTAGGATATTTGAAGTGAACTTTATTAAGTATACTTGGATATAAATATAAGTATACTTCAGTGTGAAACTTATTAAAAGTAAAAATATAAAAATATAAAAATATAAAAATATTTTTATATTATATGAACCTATGGTCACGAGCTTTGGGTGATGACCGAAAGGATGAGATCGCGGATACAAGCGGCTGAGATGAGTTTCCTCCGCACCCTTAGAGGGGCGCACCCTTAGAGATAGGGTGAGGAGTTCGGTCATCTGGGAGGAGCTCGGGGTGGAGCCGCTGCTCCTCCACATCGAGAAGAACCAGCTGAGGTGGCTCGGGCATCTGATTCGGATGCCCCCTGGACGCCTCCCTGGGGAGGTGTTCCGGGCATGTCCTACCGGGAGGAGACCCCGGGGAAGACCCAGGACTAACTGGAGAGATTATGTCTCCGGTCTGGCCTGGGAACGTCTCGGGATCCCCCGGGAGGAGCTGGAGGAGGTTTGTGCGGACCGGGAAGTTTGGGCTTCCCTGCTCCGAATGCTGCCTCCGCGACCTGACCCCGGATAAGCGGTAGAAGAAGGTGAAGGTGAAGGTGAATATGAACGTATTTCAAAGTATGTCAAAAGCTAAATTCAAGTATATGTCCTCAGTTTTAGTATAAAGTCAGAATGCTCATAGTACACTTGAATAAACATATTTTTGCACAGGGCATAGTTCATGACTCTATTAAAGTCTTAAGTGTTGAAATAAGGTGTTTTTTTAAGGGCTTGCAACATATCTCTGGTTATAAATTTAGCTATCCTATGCGTCTTAACTTAACTTTGCGCCAGGTGGAAAAGATGAATATAAAACTAAAGCCTGCTTTAACTTATCATAAAATAGTTTTTAAAAGCAAAACTTTAGTTCACGACTCTGGGTCCATGAGGATGTTTTCCTCAGCAGCGTTTTTAGAGGAAGGAAGCATGAAAACACTCATTCTTGATTCTAGTGACGTGCAGCCAGTAAAATTGTGTGGAACCAAAAGATTGAACTGAACTGAAACGCTTTGTCAGGGGATTCACACGGTAATTTCTGGATCTATAAAATGATTATCATTTTTTTCTGGCCCTTAAGAAGGCTGCAGGCGGAGCTCACGACTCTCCCAGCAACATAGAGTGAGAGGCAAGGGACACCCTGGACAGTTGGCTCCAACCTACATATCACACCTCCTGGGAGGAAACTGCAGTGTCCAGAGGAAACCCATCTAATCACGGGAAGAACACATGAATCACTGTGCAGCACTTGAACATCACGTGCACAATTGTAAACCATCCCTTAACTCCTCGCACACATACTGCACAGACAGCACACTGGCAGAGATGCGGTCATTGGTCTACACCGTTCCTTGATTCCCTGCGCGGTGGAGATAAGGTCAAGAGGGTCAAGAGGTTATCATAAAGAAAGAGCTATTTCCTGATAAATAGCACCTCATCGTCACTTCACCTTCACATGACCTTGCAACGCAACCGCTTCAGCCATTCCAGGTGTGGTGGACGAAATAAATGGCCGAGTGGACATTGAGCCAGTGAATGGTGAGATGCGATGGAGAGCTTCAGACGTCAGCTAGAACCGGGTATAACCATGCACAGAAGCAGGTCTTTATCAGAAGAGATCAGGACCAAAACAATGTGAGCCCTGCCCTCGATCAGTAGGTTTACACCAGAGGCTGATGAACCCCCAGCAGGATCACCAACCAAGAAACCCAGCTCAACCTATTAGAACCTATGAAGCAGACCTGGCAACGTGTGGCCTGGGGCTCATATGCAGCCCCTTGCCTCTGTTTTTGAGGCCCTCGTGGGGTCAAACTAAAACTATACAACTGATAAGTTGTCATTTTCTTTAAATCCTGTTTATGTTTTAGCAAGTCAAGTCCAACAGTAAATACAGCACATTCATGACTACATTTTTGTTTCTGTCATTTTCGTGTTTTCCCCAAAATCCGTAGAAAGAAATTTCAAAATATAATTTGAAATAAATTGCCTTTTCATCATAGTTTTATTATGATTTCGATTAAAATATTTTTTGGGGGGGTTCTTATTGGGTTTTTCCGTCATATTTGTAGTCATCGGCGCCTTTCCTTTGGCATGATGGCGCCTCACAATAGTCACAGTTTGTAATTTAACTGCCCACCTCCGGTATTATTCGTCACCTGACCTTCACCTGACCTTATAACACAACTGAAGAAGCAGCAACCTCTATGGGTGCGTGACATTCAAGGGGACTATCTCCATGGAGAGTGTGTTGCCTTCATTGTTCAGGGAGGGATGTGGTGCGCTCTCAACAACAGGTGTGCTCTGTCCAACACTTCATCGCCACCTTGTGATGGACTGAAGATTTTTTCAGTAAGCTAACCTCACTTGCTTTACCTTTGAATATCAGGTGTCACCGTTGACGCAATGCACTTCACGTCATGTCCTTGGACTCACTTCCTGGTCTTGACAAAAGGTGTGAGGGAGCCACATGGTGAAGAACAGACAGATCGGCAGACGACACATTGAGATCATACTCTACCATTGCTGGTCTGATAGCTGCCTGGTGCAACCCACACCTGCGTGGTTCTGGGCGGTGCTTATTTAATGGAACTGTCCATGGTAGCTGGAGCAACGGTAGCAGTCGCCTCACCTTGTATTGACCCTGCAGGTTGAGACAACAAGTTGGAAATGGCTCACCAGAAGGTTTTGACTCCTTCATTTGCAATACCTCTTTGCAGTACTGCACTTTGCAGGCCCCCAGAAAAACCAGTCACAGGAGGAGCCTGGCAGCTAGTGAGGCGGACGCTAGCCTCACTCATTCGTACAGGGGCAGCTCATAGCTCCCCTCCCAGCCTTGTTGAAAGTCATGCAGTCAGCCACAGTCTGCAAAAGCCATGGCGACATTGCCGCTGGATACAAAGTTACTCACCTCTGTACACATAGTTTGGATGCTTTTGACCTTTATTTTAACAATAAATGCCTCAATTTTCCCCGCATTTAAATAATATAGCAAATATTGTGTCGTCTTCCAAGTTGAATTTTGCTTTTGTGTTGAGCAGACTCTTTGTGCTAAACTCTCAATTTGCCCTTTCAAAGGAGTAATTTTGGAAATACAACCAACTCTTTCCTGTTGTTTTTACAGCCACTTTCTGTTCTCTCATACAGGATGTTACTGGAATACTCGCTGAGCTTTTGCACAGGCAAGTCATAGCAGGAGACTCATTTTGTTCATTTATTAATACTTTCAGCTGTGTTTTTCCACTGCCTGCTGTATCTATGGCAACCAGCCACGATGCAAGAAGAGAGTCTGGGTCTATTGAGAGAAAAACAATCCTGACAGAAAATAGAATACTTTCCACTAGAATCTTTCAGCAGATGTTCACTCGTGACTTGGCTGCTAGAAGGCGGCTCGACTTCTCAGTCAATGGAGGGCCTCTGATCTGCTGGAAGAGAACGTCCCGCCAAACACTGTGCACAGCAACCAGCAGCTTGGGATGGATGATGGAAGTATTTCTGAATTAAATCTGTAATAAATAGTTTACATTTGTGGCGTCACGACAGTCGGAAATTGGCATCAGAATCTCATAATGACATTGTAGTAACTAACCTATTTGACTGTTTGTTGGTGTTTTTGGCAACCTTCGCGTGAGTAAGTTCCTGTAGAAAAAATATTTCATTTCTCTTCGGAATTGTTATTTCAAAGAGAAATATGAGTCATGATTTGTGTGCTAATATAGTGCCTCCATGTTAGCAACTCCCTCCATGATTTATTACTTCCTAATAACACTCAAAAGCCATGGCAGCAGATAAGATTTTATGCAGGAGCCACAGTGTTTCTTATCTCTTCACAGAATGGATGTGAAAATTGGCTTTTTTAATAAAAGGTGTGGATCTTCAAGTTTTTTTTATTAGCGCACAGGAGGCTGCCCATTCTGCAGTGAACCATTGTCTTCCCTTTAACAGCAAGATTTTTCACACACGGACCATCTAGGCTTCATAAACCTGCCAACATGAACCAACCAGTCTATAAATAAAGGCCTGCATAAGTATGTTAAAAAGCTAGAGATTCAAATGATTTGTGTCCCTTCCCTCATTTGGAATGAAGATGAAGCAACTTCAACATCTAAACTTGATTGGAGCACAGTGACCTGGATGAAATCACACTATCGTGCAACACACCTCGATCGACAACAGGTTTCTTCCATCACCAGCTTTCATTCGTGCTCATTTCATCTCTGGGAGGCGGCAGGGGGCTGCGTCTGTCAAAGCAGGGGACTTGGCGCGCTCTCGCCTGCAGGTTCCAACAATCAAACCTCCTCTGGCGTGAAACAGAGGGGGGTCACCGCAGAATCCTAATTCAGATCTTAAGCAGTGACCCCCCACAGCTGTCATTGTTGCTATTGAATTTATTGATAGGTCTGTGGCCTTTTACCCGAGGAGCTAAATGTGATGACAACTGAACGTCTCTCATTTACATCTTAGTGCCGCTATAAATAGATTTCAAACAAATAATAATCTCAAAGAGGAGTTTTCTGCATGGACGCAGGTTGACATTCACTCCAGAGGAATTAGTCAGACATAACCTCCAATACTCATTTTGGTCCATTCTCAGCCCGACAAATCTGTTTTTGCTGCGAAAGCACAACAAACTCGGAAATGTTTATCATCTGCCCACGGCTCTGGCAACATCTCACAAAAACAATTTACCCATTAGCCTTCAGTGCTTAAGACACAGACTGCCTTTCAGTCTGCCGCTCTCATGTTTGTGCTCTGTATATGAGCTTAATAGCAGCCGACAGCAAAACTGAAAGAGTGGAATTAAGGTGAAAGGAGTTTCACATGAATCCATCACTGAGTTCAAAGGTTTTTTTTTCTTTCGAAAAGTCGACTTTAACAATAAATAATTGCTTGAATGCGTTGAGGAGGAAGAAGTTTCTTGCTCTCTGTGGTGCATCTTCAGCGCTCACCATTGGCGAGTGCCATGCAAGTAAGTTCTGGAACACTGCTGCCACCTGCTGGCCTAGCAGGAGAGCACACTCCTAGCAACGATATTTCAAATGCTAAAAAGGGTGGAGCAATAATGTTGGATTACTCAGAATGAATCTCGATAACAGCCAGGAGCAAGAACAAGACGGTAGACTCAAGTGGCACAAGATAATTTTCCCGGCGAGGTTTTTGACCTTGTAAAAATAAGGTAAGACTTTTGCATGAAGGTGCTACTGGAAACAGAGGAGACATGTCCACTAGAGTCTGTTGCACTAAATCACAATATTGTATATATAAGTACCGCAACCTCATAGAATTTCTGGAGTTGCAGGACAGCCTGGGGGGTAAACACCAATGGTGGCTAGTGGGCCAGCAATGAAAGTGTGAGACCACCAGGTCATAATAATGAAACTACATTTACTAGGTGTTAGGTGCCAGCAAGCCGACTGAGGTGATGCTGCTGATGTCCTTGTGTCCTGTGGGATCTGGGAAGTAATAGAAGGTGATGGATGATGATGTTTTTGTGATTGCAGAAACACCCGGGTTATGAATCTCTGTGTGTTCAGTAGCATCCTGGGGTACTTTGGAAGCGCCACAAAAATCCAATGTTTCCTCCTCTCCCTTCATTAGCAGCGTGTGTAGGGGGAAGTGTGCAAGTGTGTGTCTCGCCACAAGGCCCCTGACACCAGTGTTCTCAGTGGAGAGTGTTTTAAGATGCAGCAGGTTCTTCACAGGGACATGCTGACTGACAGTGTTCAGCCAGCAGCAGTTGTGCTCCATACTCCTTCTGGCTACGACTCTCTCTGGGTTAGTCCTTCCCTTCAACAGAGGAGGAGCTGCGTGGCACGAATGCAGGATGATGAATCAATGGTTATTTTCATCGAGCAAGTGTAATGACAGGTTACTACACGGAGCACGGATGCAGTAAATAAACAGCATCATTTATTCGTCAAACTTTCCTTTAAAAGATTCGGCTTGGTTCTTATTTCTGAACTTTCAAAACTGATGATGGTAGATCATACAAATTGTGTTGATGGACTCAAGGCTGGACTCAAACCGGGGACTTTCCTGCTGTGTTCTGGCAGCACAAAACATTGTCCCACTGTACAGACCAGCGTCTCACTTGTCATTACAGGGGCTAGTGATTCCTGAGTCCTTCATTCCGGGCAGGCGTCCGGTTATCTTTTGCAACCAGTGGTGATAGGTAGCTGAGGTGTCAGGAAACTGTACTGCAGGGTTGATGAAACAGTGTCCTCATTTTCAGAGGCCACTAGATGGCGCTCTTAGTGTAGAAATGGTGTGAGGTTTTCTTGAATTAGTTGTTCAAGTGAGTCATTTTAGACAGCACGTGTTGGCCTCTGAAAATGAGGACACTGTTTCATGAAACCTTATGAACAGTTCAGTACTGTGTCATGAAACCTCATCTACCCATCACTAGCATCCAGCACTTGAGTAGAGAGGTGTTGCGTCCTTAAAACATCAACTCTTCTGTGGCAAACAAGAAGAACAAGAACAAAACACAAGTCTAAATGAGAAGCTGTTGGCTCACAGTCCAACAAAGACTCAGAGAAGATCTAGAGAAGAATCACATCTTAAGTGGGAGGGAAGGTCCACACCAATGTGGATGCAGTTTGAAGACATGAGTGTGGAGATAGTGAAACTTTACTTTTGTCTCATTTTCCTTGTTCATGTGTGACATGTGCCTCATGCCAAAATGAGTCTCAGCTTGTTTATGTGATGACTCACGAACATAATTACTCTCAGCTCAGTGACGAGGAATTCAGTTCCTTCCAGCTTTTACTTTTAGAACCGGTTGAATCTCAATATTTGTAACTGACGGTTAATAATGCCGTGGCATATTGTCAGTCCCCCCACCGTCGCCATCCATGCCGGAAGGCTTTCGGCGTCCGGGAGGAACTGAAAGAGAAATCAGTGAAACATTTTAAGGGAGGAAAGTTTGTTTTGCTGTCTGACAGGTTAAATGCGCTCAAGGACAAAACACGTGGTGAAAAACACAGTTGTTTTTTCCTCTAAATGAAGCTATTAAGCAAGAACATGTCTGCTGTCAGCTTCATTTACGCACTATATTGGTTAACATTGAGGTTGTCTGGAAGTGCAGTTGTAAAAAGGCTGAATCTGCTTCCTGCTGACCTGGAAAAGGTGATTTCAGCCAAAGCACTCCTCAGTAAACACAGTGATTCTTCCATTACTCCGGGGGTTCCATCCCAGAATTTCACTGATTTCCAGACTAAAAGCAGCCACTTTTTTTCCCCTGGCTAAAATGCAAACATGCTTCTTGCTGGCAAGATATCAGACCAATGAAAACACAGACATTTTATTTACATTAAAGCCCTCAGTGCACCGTTTTTGCCTGACATACAATATTGTCCCACGACATAAAGAACAATTTGCAGTATAATTTAGCACAGACCGGTGAGATAAATCTGACTGCAACGGAGTGAACACCGTTCAAACGTGAGAACCAAGGAGCTGCTTTCAAACAGCAGGAACCATCGTAATCCCTGCGTCCTGGTCTCTTTACCCTGTCAGACCCAATTTAACGTTTATGCCTACAAAGAGGGATCAATGGCTGAGGGAATTACAGGCCAAAGCATTTATATTGCAGAAGGTGACACTTCACCTCACCTCTGCTCCTGCATGCTCCTCTATTCCCACGAGGAGTAGGAAGATGGATCGCACCTATTGTAGACGCTCTTTCTCTATCAATTCAATTTCTCTGATCTCTATAGAAATACAATAATGAATTACTGCCTTGCTCTTCCCTGGCGCGTGTGTGTGTATGTGTGTGTCAGAGGGCGGCGTACAGCATTATCATGGGAATTGGATTCAAGACTTGTTATTTGATCCATTATCTGCAACACTATTTGCTGGCGCACTGTTTCTACTCACAGCTGTAAGGGATTTGTTTAAGGAGGAATGTACGCGAGATTAGCTCAGCACTTCTACGGATGCTGTCATGAAGATGAACGTCCTGTGCCACTCATTCATGGAGGCGGACCAGGAGACCGGGCGAGAGCTCAGGGACCAAAAGAGAGCGATACAAAATACTGAAACACAATGCATTTCACTTGGAAGGAATCAAACTGGAAAATTCACAGACCCTACGTTGCCTTAACTATATGACTCGGACTTGAAGACATGTGGATCGGACAAGATGGTACACACTCACAGACGACACAAGAGGAGACTTGAAGCAAGAGCACAGGTGAAGGGATTTGGGGGAGACGAGACAAGGTGCACACAGGACAAAACCACAAGCCCTATCAAAATAAAACTGGAAGTAGCCAACAGAGCAAAACTAACAAATGTAACTTAACATAAACCCATCCAGTAAATAGCTCCTGTATAGTCAAGCAGAACCCCCAACCCCCAAATTTAGCAACATTTTACATAATGGTTTCTCACATTTTAATTGGTTTGGGTTTTTTTTTCTAATGTAAATGTGTTTTTAAATCTATGTTAGAGTTGAAGGTAGAAATATGAAGTGTTTGAGAACAACCCATGTATTTTTAATTATAGTTCACTAGCAATGGAATGTGACTTTGACATGAATCCCTCCATCTCCCTCCATTCCATCCTTCCATCGAAAGGCGTTGGATTCTGTTTCTTGTATAAATAGTTTAGTTCAGTTTAGTGTTTTAATGCAACAACTGTCATGATTTGCTCTGGTTTCTGTCATTCAAGTTTTGTGTTCCCTTCCTTGCTTGCTGTTTTGGGGCTCGTGGCTGGAGTCAATCTCATCAGCGCCAAGATCTCTTAAGCTCCTGGACTCCAGCAACATGTGCCAGATCGACTTCATTTGTATCCCTGTTAAATTGGCTCTCCTCGCTCGCTCTTGTTCTGTCGTTCAATTATCCGTTCGTTGACTTATCTCTTGTTCACTCTTTCTAAAACCCTTTCTAAGTTTTGTATTTTGCCTCCCTTTGTCTATTTGCTCCGTGTTGCTTCCTGCTTTTTTCTTTATTGTTGCTTTTCCCTCCTCATGCATTCATTTTGACGACCACTGTAGTTAGTTTGTGTATTATTGTTCAATGTGTTTGTTCTCTGTATTTACTGACTCTGCTCTGATTCGTTCTCCCAGTTTGGTGATGCTTTTTTATTTCGTTGTGGACTCATCCTGGTTTGGTGACATTTTGGATTTCAAACTTTAGTTTATTTCTCCCGGTTCCGTGACACTTTATGTTTTATGTATGTTTATGTTTATGTTTTTATTAAACTATTGTACTTGAGCCGCTGTGTGCCTCCTGTGAGTCTTCCATTACTGCAGTTGGGTCCGGCTGCGCGTCTTGAACACAACACTTTGATACAGCAGTTTTCCTTTCTGTTCATGAACTACATTTCTCGCACATTATTTTCTAAGCTGTTTTGTGTCATTTTTTTTGCACTTCAATAGTTTTTTAATTTATTGTGATATGTTGTGTACAAAGCATGTTACGAACACAATTTCCCTTGGAATTAATGAAGTTTTTCTGATTGTGATATCAATCTGTAAATTGTGTTTAGTCCAAAGTTCAAACTTCTACTGTGTTGGAATGGTCTGCAGTGGCTTCTGACAAGGTACCAAGTTGCCTCTTATTTGCCATCAAGTTTTATATTAAAAATCTAGTCCATTTGAGGCATGCATTTTTTCCCCCTTAACGTGCATTTTTATTGTATTTATTAATGTATCATGTATTTTTAACTTTGGAAATATGGTTGACAGCAATGACAGCACTGAGACAGCGGGTGGCAGTAGAGTTCCGGTGGCTCTGCATAGAGTGACAAATCCAAATATTTCTAGATCTAAATGGCAACTTGAAACACACCGACATTGAGTCGGCCTTGTCCCATCACCCACATGTCCTGAAGATTCAGTCAGTTCATCCTTTTTACAGCCAGACAATCAAACATTTAAGAATCATTCTTCACGTATCAGGGAATATTTCTGCCAAAACCAAAAAAAAGGCAAACGTATTCGGACAAATGACGAGAAGTGCGAAGTGAATGAGAAGAAGCAAATGATTGCAAGTGAACATGAGACTCTTCTGCCATGGCCGGGTGGGCGGTTTCACAATGAGTCACTTATCGATTGTTGTGTTATGAGGCAGGTTTTACATCCAGTCATCTTGGGGGAGACAATTAATCACCACCAACTGGGAATAGTTCCACACCTCTGCTCCTCTGTTCAATGAACTGATGGGTCCTTCCCTCTGAGTCAAGAGCTGGTAAAGGCTGCGAGCACTTAAATGTTCAATACCAAGATCATGAGCGTCCACAAGTGCTGCATTTATTTATTTATTTATGTACACCTGCCATGACAAGCAACTTTCCAACTGCATTACTTAGTTGCAAATATCTGCTCACACATGATGCTTGTAGCAGCTCCCCTCTGTCAAGGACCGTAGTTCTCAGTCACAAAGCGCCGGTTTATGGTCTGCCCCCCTGAAGTACCTCGGGACCGATGGAGCGTGGCATTGAAAGTTGGATCAATGCAGCATTGTTAATCATGAGGGCTCAATCAAACTCAGTCTGAATCCATTCATCACCCGTGGTCACACACTTTTTTGGGGGCATATGCAACCTATTTTTAGGAACAATTGAAAATATTTTCTTCAAATGTATTTCTCTGTTTCAGCATCACTTACATACATAGGACTGATTCTTTTTTTTGCCAGTGTTGCTGCACTACCATATGTAAAATCAGTGAATGAAATACAGAAATTAATACCAGAAAAGACACAAACACCACTGCTCCCATTGTGAGTCGGACGAGAAACACTAAAATATTCATGATTTTTCCTGGAAGTATGTTAAAAAAAAAAAAAAAAATGCTGTACTTTCCTCTGTCTGACAAAAGGCTGAGGATGCATTCCAGCAGCTCGCGGCGCAGATGAGGAACATTTCTCTCGGAGGAATTGCCGGCAATTAAGAGCAAAGAAAGTGTCCTGCTCTGAGGTTGGCCCCGCTGCTCCCTGCTCCCCAATAAATCCCCCTCATATTGGAAACACAGCACATATGCACGAACACACTTTTTAATCAGCGCAACTTTAGCTTCTCGCTGCGCAGATTCCGGGTGTTGAAGTCCGTGACGGGGAGATTGTGGGAAAGACAGAAAAGAGTGTGAAGACTTCTCATAATAAATCTCTTCGAATGAATAATTCCGACGGATAATGAATCAAAACATTGTTGTTCCACTGGCTTGAATTAGAAAATTCAATCAGGGGTTCTTTTAATGAACAGCAGTGATTATCAGATTTGAAGTGGGTGAAGTGACGGTCATGAGTTAGCGCTGGTGGTGGAAGTGGCATTTATACACTCTGCTGCCCTCCCTCCCGACCCCCAGCACCCACCCACACGCTCTCTTCTTTGCACTCAAACAAGCTGGCTTCTCTTTCTTTCCTACTACTCTCTATTCTCTCTTTTCCACTACGTGCGTCACGGCGGCGGTTTGAAGATGTGACAGTGTTCAAACACGTTTTATTTAAGGAGCCAGCAGATGGCTCTCACAGGAGACGGATTCTCAGGCTGCCGAAGTGCTAGATGTCATTTGCAAAGTTTCTAGGCAGATATGCAACATACACTCATTTGGTTACATTGGAATCTTGCGGTACGACAAGCAGTTTTGGGCCGCGAGGCCTCAGGTAACACCCTCCACCAAAGCCAAGGACTTAAAAAAACGTGTTTCCTGGTTTACAGCAATGCAGGTTTGGAGAGACAGGTAGCAAGGAAATGGTACTGTAAAGACCCCTGTCCGCACAGAGACGGTCATATGTTCTTTTTAATGTGTATGCGCTGTAGATATATTCAGATGTTTCTTATATTCTATTCTATTGTACTGTGATCTTAACACTTGGTGTGTATTGCCTTTATTTCTTTATTCCCCCTTCATCTTAGAAGGAGGAGTTTTTGTAATGAAAAGCAATTTCCCCCTGGATAAATAAAGTAATTCTGATTTGTGTTCAGTGTCGGACAGGCCATTTGTCCACGTGGGTCCCGTGTTTTCAGCATTCTTTAATTATAATGAGCAGCAAACCATCGATGTGCTGGAGTCAGGTGAGAAGCCCACGCTCTACAGAGAAGCCGTTCACAAAGATCAAAGGTTTATTTCCTTAAACCACAATGAAGCAAGAAGATGATTCATGAAGAGTTGCGATTCATGCTGAATGCTAGTTTGTCGGTGTCGATAGAGAATGTAGTATTAAACGCTTCATGAGGCTTCATGAACCTTTGTCCTGGTTTTCAGAGGCCACCAAATGTTTGAACTTGAACAACTAATTCAATGAAACCTCATATCATTTCTAATCCATGAGCGCCACCTAGTGGCCCCTGAAAAGTAGGACACTGTTTCGCGATGCATCACTAATGATTCCACATGAAACTTCCTTAAAACATCATGTTGGGCCTAAAACCTTTTGTTTTGGAAGCTAACAAATTCTGATGAGCATATTTTGCATTCAAAATAAAGTACTTGCACCATGAATCTAATGATTTCTGAACTGTTGTCAACCACTGACACAAGCCGCCATTGACTAACCCATAGGGTCTATAAACAATGTCTAAAAATATTCATAAATAAATGAAAAGAAGAGGTGAAACGAAGCATGAAAGAGATGGATCTGATCCTGCTGCTGGTCCTCTGACAACGTGACACTAACACGTTTAGATTTGCAGAGCCACTGGCTCGACACCGTTCGCATGATTCACACATTGAACCAGTATGAAATATACAGCGTGAAAGGGTCCTGCTATGATGTACAGTGATGATCGACATGGAACCTGGGCCTTCAACAGGAGCGGCTACGGGAGGCGGAGCAGCAGTTGGTTCCCACAGGAACGCTTTATCAGTAGTGTGCTAGCAATGCCACCGACTGCTTCCTCCTCCGCCATGCTGGCCCAACTCAAAGTTTTCCACTGCAAGTTAAAGCAAAGCAACCTTGCAAAGCCGTGACGCTGCATGTTGCTCTTCTGGTTGCCATGGCAGCAAAATAATCATTGGATTTATTCTCTCATTACATTGCACATCACTATAATATTCATCCTGACAACTAGCGATTTATCATAAAGTAAAAATTGTGGCTGTGAGATAATTTACACTCACAATTGGTTTTTCATTTGAATTTCATTTAGCTTGAACTGTATTTTATTTTTAAATCACTTGAATAATTGAAGACGGTGTGGCTCTAAACACTCGTGTTGCAGCTGCTGAAGATTTAATATGAGTGTTGTCGAGAGCTAATAAAAAATGGGTCTAAATGAAGCCATGCAATACACCATCGTTCCGCACAATATCTGCTTTTCTTTTTCAATAATGCATGAAGCTCCACCTATGTCAGGTGTGTGATTAATGGTGCTTGTCATTGAGAGACATTGCAGGAGGGGGTGGGCTGAGACGCAGCTCCAGCTCTTCTACCTTGTCTTGCTTCATTTTTTTTGCCTTGTTGCAATCCACGCTCTGAAGCGTACAAACTACAGAAAGTGATTTATATTTCATGATTATTTTCAAAAATAGGGTTTACAGCGAGTTGTGTAGCTGATGTGAGGATCTTTCACAAAAGAATTGTTATCCTGCAGAGTTGGAGACAAGGTCCTCTTTAAAATTTAAAAGCTAGGAGATGATGGGTAACAACAACCAACAGCCTTCTCGCAGCCCAACGCTGGGTTATGGCCCACAGCTGTTGCAAACATGCAGAGTTTGTAAAAGTGTCCATGAAAATGTTTCACATTATTACGTCCGAAAAGCAGTTAGTCATATAGCAGTCAAAAGAGGTTGCCATGGAAACCATGAATCTGTGATGCACCTGTGTTGGTGAGGGAGGGAAGACATCACAACTCTCACATACAGAAAGTTTCGGTTTCAGCTGTCATGACTCCAGAATCATGAGCTCTGCCGTGGAAGGGGGAACATGAGCTTCAATTGAAAGCCTAATGTGTCAACATGCAACGCTGAAGGCTGCTTTTGGCGTCACTATACGACGCTAAAGTCCACTTTCCCAACGTCAGTAAATGACGCCATGGAAGTGAAGATGCCTCGGGTTTGCAGTGTTTTTTTTAACTGAAAAATCCCAAGAGATGCATCATAATAAATGAAAGGTTTGGGATCACTGCGCACGGAACGAAAGTTGCAAATCCAACCAGAGAGTAAGAGACAGACTGGGTGAGGATGTCTGTAGGTCGGAGAGAGATGTACTTCTCTTGTTTAAAATGAAGCGATTTCATTGTCAGCAATTCAATAAATGGCCTCAACATTCATGGCATATTTATGAACTGCATTGGTCATAGCAGTGCTACAGCATAACTATGAAGAATATATAGAACTATGAGAATGTCGTACACAATGGACAGATTAAAGGTCCAGACGCGTATTTTCTGTGAGAATATTCCGCCCAATTTTTTTTCGAACCTACTGTTTACTTCAATGCAAATGGTGTTTATTTTTTCAAAGTTTTGCTTGCGACAAGATCATATCAGACCAATCGTAGCACTTGTTGTTGACACCTCACATACCAAAACTTTCAACACAGCAAAGCACTTGATCGTGTTCATATCACAGCGCCCGGTTCTTTACAACTAAACTCTTAAAAACCTGCACGCTGCAAATATCATGTTTTTTAATCGCGTCGCACCCAATGTGCAAAGACAGCCGTGTTAATATTTATGTCTGAATTTTCCGCAATTTCATGCCGTTTATTCTGTGTACAAAGACCTTAAGAGTAATGACAATTTAATTATGAATTATCCAATCAGAGAAAGTGAATTGAATGAAAAGCAGTAATGGGTCAATGCTGATCTGTAAACATGGAAAGTAAGACTCATTTTGCATCTCAGAAAGCAAATCCCGGCTGTAGACTGTACCATAAATATTAAATAAATATCCCTTTCTACGGCTCGCACCTTAGACAGTGATTTAAACTCCGATTCGGGCTTCGGTGAGGATGGTCAGCCTGTTCAGGGGGATTTAACTGCAGATCCTCTTCCAATCCTTGTGGGTTCTAGAGCTGTCGCTTGGCAACTTGAAGCTTCTGCACCCTCCATAAATTTTCCACAGGATTGTAGACTGGAATCCACCTTGGCCGCTCTCTGACCTGAACGTGCTGGTGTGTGTTTTTATTTCATTGTTGTTCCAGTACCCATCTGCTGGCTGAGGGAATACACAACCATCTGGAACACCATTCCGTTTTCGCAGTCGAGAAGCAGCAATGCAAGGAAAGGTGCTTGATAAACCATTGCTTCATATAACTACTACAAAAAGTTGATCATCTGTCTAGTACAAAAGTCAGTTGCTGTAATACGAGCAAGTCATATTCCTAACATCAGAAGGCTCAAAAGAACAAGCTTGTCCTTCTCATTAATGCGCCGCACTTAGTGACCTCACCAGTGATAAGGCTCCGCGCAGCAGGGGGCGACTAAATGAACTTATTCCCGGTGGATAACCTGTGGACGACGAAGGCGAGGATGGAAGAATGGTGTGTGAAATGTTAGGTGAACAGCAGGAATCATCGCTCGCGGACAGAGTGTTTCATCAGGAACAAAACTCCAACTGTGCTGTGACGCATCCTAAAATGTTCCTCTTCAACTCACAGGAGATGATGAATGCCTTTCGGACAGCGCTTTGCTCTGTGGGAGTATTGTATCCTTGATGCTCAGATAAGTGAACAGCCACAAATGTAAGCGCTGAGATTATGATCAGTGTTGATCTGGAGGTGCTGTGCTGAAGGGGCACTTTTCCCAATTCCCCACAAGCCTCCAAAATACATACATTATTGGTCAATATATTCTTTTACCTAAAACAGTCGTAATGATGATGAAGTGAAATGATAAACAGCTACTTGTTTTAAAGGGCGCCGTATGGCATTATGCAGGGACAATGAAGTGTGTGACGGCGCCCTCAATTGACCAGGTGCCACTGTCCCTCACCCTGGAGACTCAGGGTCGACCTCTAAAATTGCATTTAAAGAGTGAAAAAGGTCTATAGCCGAACCAAATAAATTTATCATTGCGTATATGTGGACCCACAAGCGTCTGTCAACGGTCTTCTCTCTTCAATCTGTGGCTCATTTCGCCACTGCATCTTCTTGTTTCCACTGTCGAGCATGAATGTGCCAGATAAAAAAACTTGGACTGACAACGTCTTAAACTCACCCTAGTTGAGTCTTTCCCTGTCCTCACTGAGACCGGGAGCATTGGTTTGCTGTTGAAGGATCAATCCTCCCCAACTGCCATTATTGCTGCATCAAACTCAACCCTCCGGAGGCGAACATCTAAATGTTACTGCCACCCCTCTTCAAGCTGCCCAAACTCTCAGAATCAGATCCCACCAACCAGGAAAGTGCTGTGGAATCATGTGCTGTCATGAACGTAAAATAAAATAAACCACCAGTGTGTATGATATTAATGTAAAGGAGACATCCTGATGAATCTCTAAAAGAAAGGTTTATTAAATACTTAAACCTTTTTTCTTCAGTGTTTCTCCTGAAAAAACATCCACTCCATCTTAAATCTTACTGTCTTCTGACCCATTGACTGGGCATGAGTTGTTCCTTTCAAGTAATAATAGGAAATTATGTTCCCCACCGACATTTGAAATTACAAATCAATGTGTATTATTATCCACTGTACAGGTAGGTGTGCAAATATTTATGGGACACGGTGAAGATTTAGATGATAAACAGGACTGCAGTGGTAAAAATATTCCTGATTTGAACATCCTCTCCTGAACGCTAACCTTGGCTGGGGAACATTTGGAACGTTGTGCTGTCCACTTCCGATCCCAGCCCCCCGCTCACGATCCCTCAGGACCCATGAGTAGGAGTTAGTAATGCAGTCTGACAGTCACCGTGTTCACTGGCTTCACCACGACAAACACTGCCATTTGCAGGAACATCGCTGTGATGTAAGAACCGCTGCCAAGCATCCAACCTGAGAGGTGGGCGGAAGTGCTATCCAGCAGTCACGCAGAAATGTGTGATGGATCTAGATGCTAGCATTGGGTGGCTTCTCCATGGTGTCATTTATTTCTTCCCCGTGCTTAGTGCTACTTTAGCGTCGCAGCAGTGAGAGGCAGCCATTAGCACATGGCTGACCTACTCTGGGGTCTGCAGATGTTCTCCATGAAGTACTCTTCACTTCATGTAGAAACTTCACACATACGGACCTGGGTCACACTTGGCAGGCACCATGTCGAGTTCTCTGTTAAAATTCACGTTCCATTCTATGATCAAACACTTTTACATGTTTTTCTAATTAAAGTAACACCTTCAAATCAGTTGATGTTTATCATAATTTTGCATTTATTTATTCATTCATTCTCTAAAGCTTTATCTTATTGTGCAGGTCCAGTCCAATTAATTTCAATATCTTTTTTTATGTGTATATATTTTCATGATTGTAAAGGGAGGAAAGAGGGTTCACCAAATGCAATGCAATATTATTGTGTTTAAAATACTACAATTAATAATAGTATATCTAAATAACAAGAAGAAGTGTACTACTACTAATAATAACAATAATAAAAATAAAAATACTAAGGATATCACAGATAACAGATGTTTATGATCATCTTTCTTCCAGGCTACGCATGACTTTGTTGAGGATTATACATATGGTTGAAAGAATTATACTTAATTTATATATGGTTTCACATGGAAAACGTGCTTTTCAAAATAAAAGTATGCTTTTCAAAATAAAAGTAGATGATTCGTCAGTTTAAAAAGTAAGTTAAAATCAAAACAATCGTATTAAGCAGAGAAACCAGTCACATTGATGCGCACCTCGTACACTGTTGTACACCCTCGGGTGGATCTTCTTTGGGATAAGGATGGAAAGACATGCAAGTTGTTGCAACTGACATATTGAGGAGACCCCTTTTGCGACACAATACAATCACGATACATAGCAATTCATTTATCTAGTGCATGTGGCAACGCACTGGGTAACTCACATATTTCAATATCAAGATTGAGAGAAAACGTGAGTGCAGTGTAAACACTGTATGAAAGAAAAGCTTCACCATATTGCTTTGTCTTTCCATGCCAAAAGCACCATCATGGAACCGGCCATGAAGGAGAAAGAGCAAATTAATTGAAATATATCTAAACCCCATGTTGGACCCTTTGGTGAAGCAGAGGGAAGATCAACACGTGTCAAACTGTGACACAAAAGGCTGACTTGGCTAAAGGGTTTGGGAAACTCCACCAAGCAAGCTGTATAACAACAGTGACCAGCCCAAAATGTTTTTTTTTTTTTTATGGAGAAGCCTTCGCAGGGACAATCTTCAATTCTTCAATCACAGATATCAAAGTGTACATTTGACCTTCTACTCCACACAAGGCATCACCTTCCATAAAAGGCCACGGTGGATGCGACCGCTGACTTTGCATAAGAGACTTCATTTATGAGCCAACTGTTCAAATAACAAATAAAAATGAATAGTCTCATTTGGAATCTCGCCTAAGGCTTTGGGATTCAGCGCAACAGAGCAGGAAATAAACAAATTGAGTTTGGTATAAGGCACAAGCCTGACAGTCTGCTCAAAAAACAGCACATATTATTTTTATCTGAGAATGATCGTCTTATCACCACGAAAAAAAAAAGTGAAATGGCAACAATACAAAGTGTATTGAGCTCATCCACCCACCCGAAACTGACTGTATCACACAGGAACCAAATAAGAGGTTATAAATAGAGCTATAAAAGTGAATCAGGGGCAAATTTGGCCCTGAATGAAATCACAAACCCACCATTTGTAGACATCGGAGACCAATTTAAAAATACCGAAAAATAGCTCTGTTTTCCAGCAAATCTGTGGGAGGAGATCACAGACGCTCACTGAGGATGAAGAATTCTGAATGTGATCTAAAAAAAATATTCTATTACCAACCGAGACAGAGAAGATGAGTTATGGGATAATAAAGACAAATGATGTGAGACGATGAGGCACCGCTGAGCTACAGAAATGCAACAAATTCCACAATGAATAATTTCCACTTTCATGCTGTGATGGCAGGCGGACAGAATAAACAGAATAAATCTTTCAGTTGTTCACTCCGCAGTCAGGAAACATAGGGCTGGCACCTTTGCTGTGGGGCAACAGCTAACTCCTCTGGTTCATTGCATTGCGATGGGAACTGACCACTGCAGAGTCAGTCTCCAGGTCCCTTCCACTCGGCTATACACTTGCATTCATTCATTTTCTACTGTTTGTCTTGACTGGGTCAGGAGGTTCCAGCCCATCCCGGCTACACAGGGTGAGAGGTTGGGGACTCCCTGTCTGGGTCACAAGTCCATTAGAGAACAGAGATACATGTAACTCAGAGATGGACCCTTTTTTTGGGAGAAAAGCTGCACAAGGTGCCAACTCAAGCCTAGTTTGGGCCAAACCCAGAGTTGGACTCCAACCTGTAATGGTTGGCTGGACACCTGGATTTGAAAGTGAATTTCTCGGATGAGAGAAAGAAGTTGGAGGGTTGCAGTGCCTTGCTGTCCAAAAACATCGAAACATACTCAGTCAACACAATGTTTACTACAAGTACCAGTCTCACAGATACAGGAGGAGACAAAAGAGTGCTGCACTGTGGAGCTCATGACCAAAAAATATGTGTGACATGTTGCAGACTCAACCTGAATTGAATATTTGGTGAAACTTAAATAGCAAAAAATAGAAAAAATCAGGTCATTTCATAGATTACTTTTTATGTATAAAGCAACAGTTTGCAGAAACAAACTTCAATAGTCGCATAAAAGCGACGTCTTTATGGAGCAGAACTTCCCATTGATGGATCCCCACAGTGGCCACAGCTACTCATTAATATCTTTCAAATAAAGTCTCAAAGCCTTTGACAAAAATGGGCTCACGGTGTTATTTCTGCGGTGTCAGAAATAGCCGAGAATCTTGGCACATCCTGAGAGAGGCTACCTGTCATAAATACACACAGACAATCAAAGTGCAATGGCAAACAGCCCTTCTTCTTGGCTCCTCGCCGGCGCTGAAAAAGCCTCTAAGCTCTGGCTCCTAAGACTCGCGTCGATCGCCTGCTGGATCACAATCTGCTTTCAAAGGAAAGAAACGCTTGTTGATGGTCTCTTCGATAGTGTTTTGGACCAAAAGCCAGACACATTATTCACCATCTCAAATTCACTGCAATCATGACATTCAAGTTTTGGTTTGTGTCAATACTCCTTTGGAATGGAAGAAATAAATATATATAATTTGTTAGTGTACTTCCTAAAACTCATAGTTTATTGGAAGGAAGGTTGACGTTCATTGAGAGTTATTATATATATATATATATATATATATATATATATATATATATATATATATATATATATATATATATATATATATATATATATATATATATATATATATATATATATATATATATATATACTTTATTTGAAAGATATTAATGAGTAGCTATGGCCACTGTGGGGATCCATCAATGGGAAGTTCTGCTCCATAAAGACGTCGCTTTTATGCGACTATTGAAGTTTGTTTCTGCAAACTGTTGCTTTATACATAGTGCAAACTAGATTCAAGTAGTCAACAACTACAACTGAAACTGAGTGAATGTTTGATGCTCATAAGACATTGACCATAACACTGCATTTACTTGAGCAGCAGATTTGAATTATTGACATCACAGACATCACTTTCCCAGTGATAAGGACAGACAATGAAACAAACTAAACATGATGGATCCACTCAGGAATGTAACTGCTTTTTCGACGAGACTGAAAACGTTACCTCATTTAGACAGGAGCGCTGACAGAGACAGACGGGGAGGGAAAAATGTCTTCGGCCTTTCTGGCCTCACCGAACTGAACTAACTAATAAACATATATTTCCACAGTACTTGATGGACAGATTATTTCAACGTCAACTACGCAGTGAGTGACCAGTGCCTCTGTAGTCTTGCACAAAGACTAACATAAGGATCTGTTCTGCAGCAGGTGCCGGCTCGAACAATTCTCCTTTGAATGCCAACGTCCCTTATTCACTGTGATGCCGGGTGCTAAAAAAAGCCTGGCTCAAGAGTCTGTGAGTGGATGGAACCACAGGCTTTGGAGAGCCGCTTGAGTGTTGCAGTGGACTCGTACATCTACCATGGCGTTGAGGAAAATGGTCAGTATGACTTGGAATTTATCCACCTCAATAGCTGAAACACGTTTTTTTTGAAGGAAAATTTCCAGGGAGGGTTAATAAGAAAGCTGGTTTACATCCAACAATTAAATCCCCCTGACCACAGCACAGAGAGCGTTGGGATTTTCATCTGCTTTTCACCGATGAAAACCAGGAAATGGAACAGTGATTGACGGAAGATTTTTATCAATGATTTTCATTTCCATTGGGCCTTTTTTATCCGTAGTCTAAAATGACCTCCATAAAATAATAATGTTTTATAATAGTAATATGATTTAATATGGTTTCACTGCAGTTGTAAGACTTCTGTGGTAATTACTGTGTCATAGTCATATTGTGAAATGAATTTCAAAATTTCCAAATTTTGTCAGTTATTCAGTCCTCTCAATCTTGGATGAAATACAAATATATATATATATAGTGAAGAAAGAAAACCTTTAATTGATCAAGCTGAGGAGCTCCAAAATCAAAGACACAAATCAATTCATAATGGCCAGAATACTGAAGGTGAAAGTTGTTTGTTTGTCCTGCAGCGATTCATTTATGAAGCTTGTTCTCTGATCTTTCGACATTCCTCGCCACATGCTTTTGCACCATATATTAAACTGTCGTGAACTGACCTTTAAAAATGGCAGTGCAGCGTCAGCCGCTCCCCACTGATGCTGCAGTTTCAGATCGTTTCCACTGCCGTCTTAGATGGCTCCTTTGAAATGCCTCCCTGTAAGTAGAAAGGATATGTCATCACTCGTGTGCTGTGGCACGGTTCAGTCATGGATATGAAGAGCGACATTGACGGCTCTAAAGAGACATTCACTTGTTACTGGAACCAGCATAATCGAGATTATAAAATCATCATTTTCTCATGAACAAACAGAGGGATATAGCCCATTCTGATCAGCCGTTGCCATAGCAACTCCAAATTGTACAGCGCGACGGTACAAGGCCATGGATGCTGTTGTGATATCAGGCAGTGAGACAGCACAGTCTGCGTGCCACCAAAAGTCCTCAGCAGGCTGTAAAAAGAAGCAGGAGTGGAGACTGCAGGGAGCCGAGAACAATCTGATCTAAATCTCAGATGAATGGGATTCGAGGGATTACAGCAGAATCAGATAATAGCACGGCGAGTCAAGAGTCACATCGCTGCTGATGTGTTAAGTGGAATAGAGATGCTGGAACATTTGAACACTTCAGGTAAGTCAGGCTCGCCATAGGATCCCAGTTGCAGCCACTACTCCATTCCAGGAAACATACTTTTGTGGCATTTATTTGAATAAAGACAGAGCGAGCAGAGGGGAGAAACCTGGGCGATACACCCGGGAGAATCCTCACCTCCCCAAGAGAGCAATTCAAGATGGCTTCCCCAAATGCAAACAGAACGTTTTGAGTCAACGAAATACGCCAAAAGAAACAAACACATTGGTTTCCTCTTCATCCTGCAGGTTATCAAGTTGCAAACGAAAAGCATATTTAGCAAGAGATTGCTCAGATCCAGACAAGCATAGGTATCCAGTTGTCATTTTCGGAGGCATCGTAACCCTGACAAACCTAATCACACCATCCACCCACAACCAAGAGGCGTTGGTCAGCACTTCGGAAATGAAGAAAAGCAGCAAAACCTGGGATCTAACTTACACGTTCCTGTAGACCGTCTCGTCTAAAAGAAACAGAATCCTCATTTATTTCAGCCTAATCAGTGAGCAAGCAGGTAGCTTGACCTACGGTGGCCTGAAGTGGGCCAAAAGTTAGTCTCACTAAAGAGTGATTCATGACAAAGAATAAATATTTACAGAAATAAGTAAACTTACTTAAAGCATGCAATAAGCCTGTAAGTCTTCGATAGGGAACCTGAGTCTCTGCCCCTTGCGGTCGGTCCATGCTGCCCAAGATTGAAAAAAAAAATGTCAATGAGGAGAGTTATTTTCTGGTCCACCTATTCTCATGCCCTGGATCCCACATATGCTGCACCTCAATTTTAATGATACATAATGATGTGACTTTCAACTATGCTGTTGAAAAAACACAAAGAGCAAAGAGGCTCAGTTGCCCCTCTTCTCAGAAACCTCCCAGTTCCCAATGGAGAAACTTCTTATGCAGAATGCTAAGCTAAGTGCTAATAAAATTGCTCAGCTACATGCTAACATGACTTTTTAGTCATGGTGTACATCTTTTGTTGTGATGCCTGGTGCTTGATCATCAAATATAAATCATTAAAATAAAAATATCCATCACGATATCCGACCATCAAACCCTGAGATCAACAAAATCCAAGTTTGGGAACATGAGTTCGTTCCATTATCCGTTAAGGTGTCTTTGCCTGTGTCAGAGTGAGGATGGTTCTCTTGAGGTTTCTTCCCATGGCACAGATGTTTCTGTTTGGTCCTGTTGTTCATATAAATACCAAGATGTCTTCCTTCTCGTCTTCTAATTGTAATTAAAACAGGTAATCTCAGCCCAAATTAGCTGCCACTGCGTTGAAACGCGTCTCCAGATCCAAAACCCCTCCAGGGAAATCATCCCTCTCTGATACCGGGGACAATAAACCATTCACCCTTGTGATCCCCTTCTCCCTCATCAGGAGAAGAGACTTGTTCGCCCCCAACATCTTTCTATATGAACTATTAGTGTTTCATTTGGCTCCTTTGATGGATGTTGTGATTAAAGCCTTCTCAGCTGATGATAAATTGTTACGGACAGGAACAACTTCCCTATACACTTCTATTATCTGCTTATTACAGGATGATTTTTTTTATTCTAAGCAAGTTTGCTCAGTCACTGTATCATTTCCCCGCATGTAAATCAACAATAAGAATTCACAAAGTCGGCAACCGAACGCAGCCCTCTTGGTGACAAGTAACCCGGTCTGGCAAGAAAATGACAAACAGCTTTGGATCCCAGTTGGCAGCTTGTCCAGTATGGCAGACCAGGCTCTGTGTGGGTGCAGATGGCACCCAGGGTGGGTCGATGTTCTGACCACATGACATCAAAAAAAACTCCCCTAGGGTGTTCATCTGCCTCTGCTCTTATTTTGCAATGATACCCTCCAAATATCAGTTTGCCACGCTGCTTATTCACATCAGTTCTGACAAGCACCATTCAATCCTGATAAACAGTGAATGCCAGCTCTCTGCCTTTAAACCGGCTTCCTCGATTAACTTCTGTCATCTTTCGCCGCTCATGTTTGACCTGGTGGCACCGTTGCATTTAGTTCGGCTCGCTCAAATCACTCATTAATGTCAGGCTTAATAGGACGTATTCATGTGCTAAATGAAATGCAAATGTGAAAAGGAGAGACGTACGAGTCATACAGTCACCATAATTGTGCTATTAGAACTTTCTGGTTTAAAGAAACTGTCGCAATATATAGAAACGAGGGATTATTACGCAGATATGGAGTGTGGATGTACGATAATTATACATCTCTGTCAAGAATTTCCATTGACATATGGCTACTGTCGTGAAGGGCTGTCGACCTATTCAAACTCGTGATCATTTATCACTTATTTCATCACGTGACAATAACTAAAACAAAACAAAAAAAGAAAAATGTCAATGTACTTTTGCAAAAAAAATGATGACAATGGGGAATGCATGATATTCTGAAACAATAATTTGATGTGCCATAAACATTTATTTATGACAGGATAGGACAGGAAATAAGGGAAAAAAATAGATATATACACATATCTAAATAAATTTAGTAAATAAATTGACATGCATATAAATACACGTTTTTACTACTGCTACTCCTACAACTACTATGACTAATAATATAATAATAATAATAATAATAATAATAATAATAATAATAATAATAATAATAATAATAATAATAATAATAATAATAATAGCAATTAGAAATAAATAAATAAACATGCAAACAGTGGGCTGTGGTTCCAGAGCCTCACTGCTTTTCTGTCTTATCTGCTTGATGTAATTTGGTGTTGACAGCACAGGGTTAATATACTGTATACACATTTTCTTTCTGGACAGGAACCGTAGCATTGATCACCAACAAATCCATGTGCTCATGCCTCCGGAGTGCCCCTCTTTTCTGTCTGTTTCTTCCATTGCTCTCTGTACACTTGAGGTCAGTCCTGTTGGTCACTTTGAGCACAAGCTTATCAACTTTCTCCAGCATAAACTCAAATGCAGGCCTCATCATGCCGTCAACAAAATACAAGTCCACCTCGCTGGCTCCAGGGGGCTGGACTTGCTCTCAGAAACCAACACATGCTGTTGGTAACATGGAAGAATAAAAGAACCCAGAACGTCTTTGGAATGGAAAACATTTCACCTTTATCTCTGTCTTCATAACAGTTCAAGCGTTTCCTCGTGGAAGGCAAAATAATGTATAGTATGCATAGTCACAAGTGAAATCCTAAAAGTGATTTGAAACAATCGACTTCAATTCATACTTGACGATAAATATACATGGTTTTAATTATCCATATAGCAAACGTATGGTTTGAAATCGTTTCACCTTTTTATTATTGACTATTTTGCCGGATTATTTTGTGGTGCGATGCGCGTTCCGATGCAGATGATGGCAGGCGACGGATTCCAGCGTGCGTCTTTGCGCGCATCCGTCCGCAGCCAGTGAACTCCACACACGCTGTGTTTGCGAGCATTAACGAGTGTCAGACTGATCCGTCACAGAGCGCTGCGTCCTGGGCACTAACACACCCTCATCATCACCCTCCTCCTCCCCTCCTCCTCCTCCTCATCCGCGCTGCTCCCGATCTTCTCCGCGCACAACAGATGGTCCAGTAGGAGCGACCGCAGGCGCGCGACAATTCCACTCTGAAGTTCTCCAACAGAACTTCACCGGAACGCACCGCAGAATTGGAGCGGGGGGCACCGAGACCACCACATCCCACTGACTTGGATCTACGTTCGGAGGCGCAATTTGGTTTCAAGGTAAGAGACGCTTCTTAAATTGCGCGAGGAATTTCGGGGGGTGAGCGACTCACTTCTTGACTCATGTTCAGAAACGAAAAGTAGTTTCACATTTATGAAGGAAAAAAAGGAAATCATAAAACTGCAGCACTTCTTCTTTCACAATTAAATCCTCCTGGAGCTTCTGCTCTGGTGCTGAGGCTGCAGTTGAGTCTCATGTCTTCACCGTCATTCTGTCAGTTAAAAACCTGTCCATCACTCAAACTTTTTCAATTGTAAAATCGACTGCAGTGAGTCGAAGGTCAGTGACGTCCACTGACCTGCGGTCAGGGTAGGAAGGAATTTACAACTCCCACCAGGGTATAAATCACCCCCTTTAATGTTGCTGTATTTATTTAAACCCTTTCTGCTCAAACAGTGGAGATGCTTCTTGTGTGTTTCAATAAGTTCCACCCCTGGAAAACAGAACCCCCCAGTTCGTGAGCACAACCTGATTCAATATAAGTGGGAGGCATTTTTTGTTAATTCTGAATACATGATGCAGCAGTGACATGTTTATTTTAGACTAGACTCATATGATGTGAGGGGAATAAATTCAGATATTGTGCCAGTTTAAATTAGTGCCATAAAAAGAGATTGAAGAGTGGGGATATGTAAAAATGACATATCTACAGTGTTGTGCATTTAAACTGCAATATTATTGATGAAAATGTAATGATGTTTCAACATCCACTCCTTAATATTGAAGCTGGATGTCGGAGGGAAATGATTCCTGATATAATTCCTTGAAGCCCCTTGACTCTTGTAAACAACACATCTAACCTGATAGACAAAGCTTGGGTGATATTCATAAACATTTGGGGACCAGCTTCATCATGGGGTGCTGGTCACTCATGTCACCTCCAAAGCCGCTGTAGACGGAGTGTTCCTCCTCTCAAACAAGAGCGCCACGGAGTCTAAATATGAAACCAATGTAAAATGAATGAAACCCACTTCCCTTAAGTTCAGTCAACAATGGAAGCATGAGCGTTCATAACTGTCACACTCGGATCTATGTTATACAGTGGTTGTCTTTGGTAAACAAAACCACTTGTTTGCAGTCGACGTGATAAATGAAAAACAGACTCACCATTGTTGGTTCTTCTTTTGTTGAACCACGTTTTATTCTGTTCTTCTCTTTTAGCTATTGTTATCTCAGTGCCTATATATATATATATATATATATATATATATATATATATATATATATATATATATATATATATGATCCTGGGATGACGCCTCTGTCTCCTCCCAAATGTGCGAATATATATATATATATATATATATATATATATATATATACTAACAAGTTGAGTTTGATATATATAAAAATAATCATAACTTACAACCTCAAAATATTTCTGAACGATTGTCAGTTATCTTCATCTCATCAGTTGCCTGTTGGATGGCCACACAACCGTTCACTGCTTCAGCTAACTGCCAGACGTTCCCTAGCCAGAGTGGAGTATTCACTAGCTTTTGTTTAAGAATGATACCTGGTTGTCATCGATATAAAAGAAGCACAGTAACATTACCAAGAGTCAAATTCGGATGAGCCCTTTTAGACAGCAGGTGGCAGCAGCGATCAGGAGCATGCACGAGCAACACGATTCACGAAGAAGAACAAGCTGCGCTTGAGCTCAAGTCGATATAGAGTCGAGTGTTTGGACCCTGATGGTAATCCGTACTGCTGGATACCTAGAACCAGACAACCTCTTATGTAAATGCATAGTACATCAAACGGATCCCAAGAGAATCTATAACTCGACTCTTGTTTGAAGAGCCACTTTGTCATTTTGGGCAGAGACTCTCTCCTTCAGCACTGAGATAAAAGAGTCATGTATTGATTATCACTTCACAAACACACGCAAAACCTTCTTAAGGCTTTCCAAGGGAGTGAAATGCCGCACCGAGTCCAAGCCAATGAGCCGTGCATATAGCTGCTTCAACTCTCATGAGAGCTCCAGACGTTCAGTGGTTGACCACAGGTGGCTGACAGAAGCAGCGGCAGAGCGCCACAGATGACCGCACTTCCTCTCCTATTTGTCCACAATTAGGTTGCAGGGGAGCCACTGCTTGGAACTCTGTGTTGCATCCGCTCTTGATTCTGTGTGAGCAGCTGGCATGACGAGGACCGAGCAAATGCGCGAGAAAATGTGACAGCAGATGAAGAAATCTGTCAGAACTGGTGAAATATGAAGGGTGATGATGATGATGATGATGATGATGGTGATGTTGTGTTACTGGAAACAAGCCATCAAGCAGTCAGTTGAGGACAAAATCACCAGGGCAAATGTGATGTGATGGAGACATTCTTCTGTTGAAATTACTGAGGTGCTGAAGATGCTCTGTGCCTGAGACTTAAAATCTAAAACCACTTTCATATCAATAACCAATACATACAAATTAAAAATATGTGATAAACAACATTACCGTTCTTGCGCAGATGTTGCTTGCTTGTCTTTTAATAGATCAGCATGAATGTGGTTTAGCATTCGAGGGTTACTGCAGCAGGACGTTTAATTCATCAAGAGACTTGCAAACTTGAATACGGGAGGATGAGCTTTTTACTCCAGTGCGTTGACGCTACACCCACCAGGGATTATGTTGTTGACTGGAAAAGCATCCTGAGATCAGACCTCTGCCAAGCGGCTCATCTAAATCCATGTTGTGATTTCCCAATGTTAATGCCCAACATTCTTTCCATGAATATGATTAGCTATTTTTTAATCCTATTGGGCAGATGAGGTTTCATGACACAGTATTGAAAGGTTGATGAGGTTTCATGAAACAGTGTCCTGACACTGTCTGCTGTAAAATGTAAGGAGTTGAACAACTTATTGAGTGAAACCTCACATCATTTCTAAACCAAGAACATCATCTAGTGGCCTCTGAAAACTTGGACACTGTTTCATCAACCCTGCAATACTGTTTCATGATACCTCATCCACCCATCACTTGTTGGAATTGAGGCTGTGTGTAATGGGACTGGAGTAGTTGCTGTATTATGTAGTAGTATTGTAGGGTTGATGAAACAGTGCCCTAGTTTTCAGAGGCCACTAGATGGCGCTCTTGGTTTAGAAGCTTTCATTTAATGACTTGCTCAAGTCCAAATATTTTACAACAGGCAGCGCCATCTGGTGGCCACTGTAAATCAGGACACTGTTTCATGGAACCTCATCTACCCTTCAATACTGTTTCACAAAACCTTGCATGACTAATTCCACTCATGAGGTTTCAGGGTGGTTTGCTCGGTAAGTTTTGCTGACTTGCAGAAGGCCTTCTTCAACTGTTTGAAATGTAGTGCGACGGTGATACAGTATGCCAACTAGTCTGGGTCTTGGCTTTTTGCTTCAAGTGCTCGAGTGGATGCTCCATCTTGCAGCGTTGATGTGGGCTTGGGTGTGGGTTCAGACGTCAGACGCGCTCACTCATCCAAGTAAAAAGTCACTTGTTATCCAATTATGAACGGTCAAAATAAGCAACGTAACGTGAGAGCACTCCGTCATTAGCTCGCAGGAGACCTAAATATTTTAGAAATGTTCATGCTCCGCCAGATTAAACTGCAGATCTGTCTCCATCAGACTAGACCGACGCGGTCCTCGCATGACACACGCAGCCGAGCAAGAATAAACATCCACATGTAAGCATTTTTTTGGGGGGGAGGGGGCTGTTTATTGCGCCTGTGCTCTCTTCATTTATCCTGGATCAATATCCCACTGTGAGAAACGAGTACGTGGAGGCTGAGGCGGAAGCTCAAGTGTATTAATCCAGTGGTGAGATACCTTCAGCAGTTCCTCAGCGTTTGTGAATGATCTGACATTAAGCTGCTAATCTCCACATGAAAGAGGGAAGGCTCACGTTCGTGGCGTAGATTGTTGATGGATCCCTGGAATGTGAACATTCGCCGACCTGTATTCCTGGTGCTCATCTCACTGCTTTATCATTGATCATCTATGTAAAGATCATTCACTTATATTCGCCAGGCTTCAATAGAACAATTATTTCAAACAGAAAAAAAACAGTGACTGGTGGGTGGCGACGTTGTTCTGATGAACAGAAGGACGATGATGTCATTCGAGCACAGAAGTCGCCTCAGTCCCACATGGTCCGCAACATGTTTGGATGGTAATGATTTGTTTGTTGTGAGGTGAATGCAATTTACTGCACAAAATCAACCCGACAGCTTCAGCCGGTTTGTTCCATCCAAACCTGTCACATTGGCGCAATAACAGACCAAACCTTTGTTCAAAGATTTTGACAGCTCGCTTGAAAAGCAGACACGTTTGTGGGAAACTTCTTTTCACGAACATGAAAAAGAAATGATTTCCCAAGTTGTTTCCAAAAAGAAGTTTTAATTGGAACATTGAGAATGAGCTGCTCTCCAGTCAAAGTGAACAGAAGAGACACTTCAGAGGTGCATAATGGGGGAGATGAGACATGAACACTGCTTGCATGTTACCTGTTGCATAATTCACTACCCGAGCCTTGAGCATACTTTGCTTTATTCCTTGAGTGTTTATTCATGTTTGCTCAACATTGTCTGGCCGAAACATCTCAGGGCTTTCAGGTTCTACCTGTGTGAAATCCTTCCAGATCGAGAAGCAAATGAATGAATCGGATACGTAATAAGGCATTTATATTTTATAGCTCATAGGCTCGGGGAAAATGGGTTTAAACCCAGAGTGAGTAGAATTCAAATTAAATGTATTTTATTTTTGCACTCATATTTTTATTTCTATCGTACATATGCATACCTTAAATGAACTTTTTCAATGAGACATTCCACTTTGATGTCACTAATTCTGAAGCGGAAGCTTCAAAATGGTTAGAGATGAGACGGTATACAATTCATGGGATGGAAGTAAAGTCACTCATCTAATTGGTATATTATGGCCAGGCGGCGGCCATGATGAATATGATAGCTTTTACAGATCTGACCGACTGGAGATACTCTTACTCATCTCTCAAGCAACAATGATGATGGCTACACATTCTGTGAACACCATCCGTTGTCAGCACCATTATATGTGGCCTGTGGACTGGTCACTAAGCGTCACTTTCTGTCACATTGTATGAGCTTCATCAGCGTGAATATTCCTCTTCAGAATTGGAGTCTGTCAAATTCACTATCTTGCTCGCTGTGATGCTCCTACTTCGAAAAAGGTGACAGAAACAAATGTTGCTCTCATTGAAGTTACAGGTCTCACCATCTACTGGTGTGAAGCAGGTACTACGTCAGGCTTCATATTTAGAACTTAGCTTACTTAAATGCTGCAAATGGTTCTTGTTGTCTGGAGTCCTTCTCAGACCCCTGAAGTACCTCATAATACATAGCATGCTCACCTGGAAACAAATGTCTCCATCGTGTTGTCGCCCAAGATCCTGCAGCATTCCTAGGTCCCAGGGTGTTGGTTTGTTTACGTGTAAGTTGGTTAAATATGGTTATGAAACACAAATTAAATCAATAGAATGAATCAGTTCTGTTACTTGAATGGGCCCCGGGTCCATTTGTTCTGGAAAATGTGGGCCCCAAAATCAAAACATTTAAGAACCCCTGTCTTGAAGTGCTACTTTGAAGCAGTTGATGACAGAAATGAAAACAAAATGCTCATAAAGCAGGTGACAAAGAGTTCAAGTAACTGAAATTTGAGGATCTGAAAATGACAGAAAATTATTTCCATAAATTGTGTCGCGAAAATTCACAGATTAGTTTGCCCTGTAAGCAAAAGCGAGAAATGGAACTTCACTTGATTCCCTTTTGCATCGACTTTGTGAGACTTGTGTGGTTTGGCTTTGTTACACAAATAGATTTGAGTCAATGATGGCGTTCAGAAATGGCAGAGATGTAGTGACTATAATGCCGTCATGCGCTCAGTGAAGCCGAATGCACACATTCAAGGTCTGGAATTTGAATCAGACATCTAAATGAGATGTCAATTCAAATGTAGTCATTCATGGCGATAAAGAAAAAGACAAATAATCCTGAATTCTACAAATAGAACGTATCCAGACTTCAAACCTACACATCTTCGGAGTGTCTCAGATGCCTCCTGGTAACAAGATGGAGCCAAAGATTCAACAAAGACATGTGGAGGGGAAGCAGTCTAGACAAGTCTCATCTCAGACAGAGTTCCTGGTGGTGACCATTATAAGACTTGTGTTCTCATCTGGAGGGTGGATGACTGGGAGGATTGTGTTTTTATGTGAGCCACTATAGTGTCATGAGTAGCGTGAGTGGCAAAATGAACTGGAATGGAGATGGATAAGAGACCTTGCCTAGCCTTAGAGGATTAAACACGATGTCTTGATGGCCGTCTCCACCTTTCCAAACAACAGGTTTAACTCCTGACAGACCCCCCCACCATGCACTAAAGGTTCAACATAAAGGTCAAAACTAGTCTGGTTATGAAGCACGCTACGCTTCAGGGCGAAACCAGAGCTCTCATTCCATCGGTTGTGAACAGTTGCTGCTGGCCAAGGTGGAAGGGAATCCAAGGCGGTGTGCTGCTTTCTCCAGTGAAGAATTTGATGACAATGTTGAAGAAGTATGACCTTGTCATGATGAAGATTTATGATGGCTTTATGAATCCAGACATTCACCCAAAAAGGTCTGGTAGCCCCTACCTTTGCAGACCCCTCAAGCATTGCCGTCTCCTGACCTTACCCCACTACCTCTGCAGGCAAGCATTCATGGAGACAAGTAGGGTGGCAGATATCTTCATGGAAATGTCATGAAAGACATCTACATTGTAATCCCTCAACACGACTGTCAACTGTCCAGTGAAGGCAAGTTCAAAACAGTAGCTGTGTTTTGAGCCCCTCAAACCTCGTGTTTAGTGGAAGGCTGATGTATGGCACCACGCAGCTTCAAAGAGCAACCCTGGCCAGTATCCACTAATAGAAAGCTGAAAGGGAATTTTAAATGGACATAGATTAATATTTCACCTCCGAATTGATTCATGCCCTCACTATAGGAAGTTTTTCTCGGACTGTGAAATTGTAGGCGTGTGGTGATGTTTCCGGAGCTCCAGTCTTGATCTGGCAAGTCTCCTCCTGTGATGGTTCTCCTCCCTGGATGTCATCACCTCGTTCCCAGCTCAGGTGAAGCTCTGTGGTGCAGCACAGTCAAATGGAGGTTTGGTGGTGGAATTGAAACACACAGCGGCGACTTCCAGGATGACCGCAGAAGAAAGATGGGAATGATCACCACAGTGGCAAACCTCGACCTTGTCTTGATATCTCGTTCTCCACGTTTGTCTCTTCGTTCGAGCTAACTTGTAGCACTTGCCCCAAGAGTTCCAGCCTCTGGCCCATCAAATCTGGGAATAACTCCAGCTAATCTAGTTAGCTGCGCCAAGCGTTGAATGCAGGTGTTGCCATGGCAACCTATCAGTTCCTGTCCTTCATATAATGTAAGGGTTTATATGTTCTCTCTTTGCTCGTATTGCTCCCAGAATTTCCCCGACTGAATGAATATGTACACAGAGTAAAAGACACCTCTGGCTCACTCATCTTTATTGTAAAATACTGAATAGTACATGAATTTACACCAATATTTCAACTTCAGTATGATTTGATGACATGCTAGAGCTCCAACAAAGTCAAAGATTAGATTAGATTAGATTAGATTAACACTGTGGCAACAAGGTAAACACAGTGGAAACATAAAAACGAATATCATAACAAAAAAATATAATAAAATAAAACACAACAAATTCCCAACAATGAACAGCCAGTCCAGACAACAAATTACCCTAAAAAGATGACTGAAAACAAAGCTATTTTAAAAAGTGGTTATTGATTTAGAAGCTCGACTCAGTCTGAAGTTGAATTTGAATTTTGAGTACCTTTGAGTCACACCCTTGATTTGGAACCTACTGTACTTCAGTCACTCAACACTTGATGCAAAGTTTGTGCAATCTAATAAATCTGGGGAAAGGTGTGAGAAATGTCATGACTTCTTCCGCAGTCTGCCGATGAAGTGGTTTATGAGATCTGACGCTTCTGTCAATTTTGTGCTCTCTTCATGTCGACCGCTGGCACACAGGTGAAGGACAGGGGAAATCCATTTTCATTAAACTTGCATGGCTAAGTCCAAACACGAGGACTACAATCGATGGGCCGTCGTGCTCATGCCGTTTGTCACTGTGGTGACGTCGGCAGCGTGTCTTTGCCCCTGAATCGGGACTTAATGAAGCAACAGTGTCACTTGGTGAATAGACTGCTGAGCTATTAGCAGCCGCTTTCACGGGAAGGGAAAAGGTGTTGGAATGATTTTTCTTTTTCAGTCTTGAGCTGGGCCTCAGCCGGAGGGCTTTAAAATAGATTGTAGATTTTGCTGTACTGAAAGACCACGGTCCTCACTGTGATTCAGTAACTTGGTTTGCTCTGGACTGCAGACGAAATTCTTCCGTTGTGTCAAACATCTTTCCCCCCTGAAACTGCCTCCAAATGACGGATCTCAGCGCATAAACAGGAAAAGATGATAGACAGCTTCATATTGGACTTATAAATGTAAGTCCAGTCAACTTTTAAAGGTTAAAGGGACTCTATGATTGACAGATATATATTTTATATCTGGCTCTCTGAAACCTTGTTTGGAACTGAATTATGCCAAGTTAAAAGTCGATCAACATTAGTGGTTGTGTGTTATGTGATCAGAGAATACTACAGTAAAAGGAGGGGTTTGGCCTGAGATACAGGCTAAATGTTCCCTGGCTATCATATTGAAATCCAATAATCATGTCATTATGTGCAGGTTTAAAAAGAAGTTCATTGAAATGTCAGGACAGAAATATACTGCAAACCTGAGGATTTCAAGCAGGACCTTGCATACATGACCTGGGGCTGTTTATTGGCGATATGATCCCAATACAATAGTGGTGATATGATACATTGCAAAATATATTGCAATACTGTAAGTTCAGCAATATATTGGAATCAGATAATGAAGTGCAATGATGTGCATGAAAACAAGACGTCAAAACTCCTTAGACTTTCAGTAAAAAACAGAACAAATCGCTCCTTGAGTCAACAAAAAACTGAAAAAAAAGAAACTGTTGCAGCAGCACAGGTCTCTATGTATTAAATATTAATGTAGAAAAATCTGTCCAAGATCGCAGAATCAAGTATCGTGTTATTTGAGCGTATTGCCCCCCTACTTAATAACCCATCAATATATCAGTCTATAGCTAGATAGAACAAACTGTGGAACACGCCATCTTCCAAAATCATGTGCTGTTGTATCCCAGAAGTCAGAGAAAAAGTGTAGTTCGACAACGATGAAGGTTTTCTCTACAAAATCGTGTCACAACAAGAGTCTCCCGGGTATAAACAGAATGCAGGCAAGGATCTGTTCAGTAATCCACGTGAATGATTTATACACTCCTGCTGCTTGAAGACGTAAACAAACCTAGCGAACCGAAAAGGCTAAATGTGGAGGAATGAGGAAGACAAGTCTCCTAAATTTAGCAGCATGCAGCACACATGGCCGACCCTCCTCCTCTTCGTCTCTACGTTGAACAGCACGGTACTACGAAGCCACACTGAAGGACTTTTGTAACCACGGTAACTAACAGCAGACTCAGAGATTAGTCATTGGAGTGTGAAGAGGATGCAGTTCTGAATTCTACATCCATCCAAAGAGCGAACTTTATTGCCAAAACATCCCATGTTATCACGCATACAATATCCACACATGAGTATTTTAAGTTGAACCAGTTAGAGCTGGAGAAACAGAAGAAAGTCAGTCTGAGACTGTTCCTTCAGTTAATGACAAGAACTGACCCCTCATCCATCTCACCATCTCATCACCTCCCATCATCATGACCCCCTGTCACATGCTCTGAGTCACCTGGCTGCACACCGCTCCTGCCTTCTCCATCACAAACCCAGTAAAAAAAACCCTCTCACGGGGAACACATGGAAGGCAGTTGAACTGAAAACCCGCCTAGACAGTACAGGAAAGCAAAGCATTGTACATTTGTGCACAGACTGCCACTATTGACTGGAGAAAGGCCTCGGCGATGATGCTTCTTTCATTGACGTGGGAGGAGAAGAAGCAGGAGTCCAGCTTTGAGCGCGATTGAAGGGTTTTGTAGTCTCCTCTTTCAGCTACATGAACTTACACAGGAAAGGCCAAGCTGGGGTCAGAGGGCCACAGCTTTCACACTACATTTTACACAGTTACTGTGATGAAGTGTTTAATTCTTATGGTCAGTGATGCTTTATTTAAAATAAAAAAAGCTGACTTGTTACTGGACTGCTTTTGATTGACAGTATTTACGTTAGATTTTTACGCGGGTGACGTATATTTAATGCTTGTCCACCTCGATCAAGCAAGGGGCCACACAGCTGAAGTCATGGCTCAAACAATATATACATAAGAGTCTTCACCAGGGAAGTATGTGCTCCACTATAGATTTTGAACATTAGAGGTTCGAGTCAAAACACAATTCTCCTACGTCACCTCTATGGAGCTCTAACATCTGCTTTCAACAAATTCCTTCCATTTTCACTTTCTAAACATCAATAGCCCCAGGCATTTTAAACACCACATGATGAAATGAAAATGAGCTACTTTTTCCTAAACTTGAATGGGCGAATTACTTGGTCTTGCGTGGTCATTACATGGCCTTGAGTCTGTTACATGGTCTTTAGCTTCTTATATAGGGCTGTATGGAGGTGGACATGATTATGGTGTTTTTCATCCTGAAAGAAATAACTTGAATCTGTTGATCGCTGAACAAAAGTCATGCATCTGGTCAGAAATATGAGGACAGCAGCATCAAATAAACACAGGCGAAAAGCATCCTGTAACAATAAAAAAAATCATGATGAATACAATATATACCAGGGTTTTTTTTTATCTTGGGGCCCACCTTTCTCAGAACTAGTGGGCCCCAAGTCTTCTTGCCAGATACGCTGTAGCTCATTCCTGCTGTGTATAATTTCTGTGTCGAAAAAATCTTTTCCTGATTCAAATAGCCTTAGAAGGCATCATAGTGAAGTTTCAAGGTTCACTTTTGCAGACTGTTTAAATCTAGCTTCACTTACCTCAAGCGTTATCGTCATAACCTGAAGTCGATGGCTGCAAAACAACGCCATCTTGGCTGTTCAAAGGAGCGCCGTGTGAAGCAAGATCTCACTGAAACGTCTGCAGATATGTTTAGATGCATCAATGCAGTTTGTTTCATTAGTCCTGATGTGTTGAGGGGACAGATTATGTGCAACATGATCTTGCTCTGTTCCACAAATGTCACTACAGCGTTACCATGGAGACAGGACTGTTCTCTCTCCTGCGTACCCTGATAGAACAGACAGATATGAAGTCACAGATGTGTCCCTCCAAATCTCGATGCAACAATCAGTTTACCTACACGCAGATGAGCAAAAAAAGGCAGCTGTTGTTGTTTGAGCAGCGGCTCTGAGCTTGGCAGCTTGCAGGATTCTCCATGAGTCCAAAGGCAAACAGCAGTGACTCAGTTCCAACTTTCATCAGCAGACTTCCAGCAAAGATTAGGTTACTATTCTCCTCTGGGATTCCTACCTTGGGATGGGCAGACTGCCAGCGGTGGGAGTTCTACACACAATATTGGCTCCTGATACAAAACTTCATTCTATCATCAGCCTGAAATATGAGCAATGGCCGTGTCATTTGGGAGGAAGTGGTACAAATGAGGCCAGGCCAAACATCCGTGGTCCATGGTTTGGGAGGCAGATGCGCAGCCTTCACTCTGGAAGCAGCATGAAATCATGAGCTGGACCAGAGACTCTGGACAAAGTCAACTCAAGAATGAAAAAAAAAAAAATTTTTTTCAGTTATAGTTCAGTTATAGATATATTGAAGAAGCCTTCCAGCATATGCCCTTGGCTTTCATTTGCTGAGCATCTGTGTGCATCTGATCAATGGCTGAAATACACAGCTCTTCCTCTCTGGATGAAATTACTGACAGAGATATTGAAGTCCACTGAAATGAACTTCTTTGTTTATTGCTCATAATGGAATTATTATCTGATTGAAATGTAAATTTTTGTTGTGTCGCTGTAGACCAGAGGTGGGAAATTCCATTTCCTAAAGGGCCACATTAGAAACTATAAGGGTTGTGAGGGTCCATCATGCCAAAAGAAAGACAGCGATGACGACAAAAGATGACAGGAAAAATATCCAAAATATATACTTCAGTAACAAGGACAAAATGAACCTAAGAAGATGAAATGTAAGTAAGGACAAGAAGTGTAAATATGCCATGAAAACTACTCAAATATGTCATTTTATATGCACTTGATTTGAATATAAATCAACTATGGAACTCGACGTTCAAGATGAACAATCAAAATATATTTTCAGTATTCGTTCAATGTATTTTGAGGAACAAGAAAAACACAAAAATGGCAAATAAAAAGAAGAACACTTTCGTCTTAAAACAAGAGCATGCTATACTTACTGCTGATATGGTGGTGATTAAAAGAGAAAGAACAAAAAAAAGGAAGAAAAATCAGAACATAAAAGGCCATGAAAATACAGGCATCTGGCCACATGTGGCCCCTGGGTCGCACTTGGCCCAGGTCTGCTGTAGGTAAAAATCTGAAAACCTGCTGATAATGCCAGAGTGGCGCCAGTATTTAAGATGATCACTTCTTGTTAGTGTATTTTACTACCATCACATGAAGCACCTTCATTAAGGCTGTCAATAGACTGAAATACGACTCTCAATGATTCTTCTCGTGGGATTATTTGAGATTAAAAACAGTCTATTGACAGTGCCAACTCTTATTTATTTATTAACTACGCAGCACGTTGAGACATTAATACACATTGTGTTATAATTTACATTGTAGAAAGTAAAATTTCGCAAAGAGGCGACGTGTATTGCACCAAACAAGACTTTTGTTTCCATGTGGTGGGATAGAAAAATGCATTTCCAATCTCTGAGTTCAATGTATTGTTTAACAGTAGCATGTAAAACAGGAAGAGTGGATTTAAAAAAGCATTATAGAGGATGTAACTCAAATAATATATCAATTTATAACTAAAACACTATCAAGAGTTGAACAAACAGCACAACAATGGAGTTCCTCCTTTCTACAGCAGCTTTGAAAATGAATTATTTCCAACTTAATGAAGTATTCAGCCGTACAGGACAGTTGTTATTCTTCAGTCAAAAAGCATCTTCTTCAACTGCCATCTCGGGTGTTCGCGCTGCAGGACTTCCTCTGGCTGCTGTCATATAAATGAATGGACAGCGGTTTGGCTACTTTAAATCTGCTTATTTTGACTTGGGTAAATGACTCCAGCAAACTCTGATGTGGGCTGAAAACCGTGAAGCGTGGCTGTTCCCATATGCACGTACGTCCACCTCCAAATCCTCATTGGAACATGCTCACACTCCGGATGAAACAACGGCATCTATTCATTGAGGGATTAATAATTTCAACAAACCGTCGTGTCCTCGTCTCTCATTGCAGCAACTGTGTGGTAAATTTCACGCCGCAGAGCGAGACAAAGCAGGAGAGGCTTTTTGACAACCACCAGAGAAAGTAACACCACCAGATACAATGTCATTGTTTCTCCTTCCAGGCCTCCATCCAAAGACAGTACGCGTTGTGTGTGAAACCTCCCGTTGATTCCTGACAGCATAATCCTTTCTTCACTTCCATGGTGTGTTTAAAACACAGTGAAGCATCACCTCCTGATCATCTCTGCTCCAGCATTCAGGCTGTTGTTTGAGCAGGTTTCAGTCTTCGTCCTCCATCACAAAATAATTCAAGAACTACAGCTTGATATCAAGTTCGTCCCCATGTCAAAACAAGCATCGGTACACATACAGTACTGGCCTGTTTTGCTGTAGTCGTCAAATACTTGCTCATGTTCCCGCATAACATTCCGCGGATTCAATGCATCACAGGATTTTGACATGGCTGTCAACTCTCACGCAAAGGTCGGTATGGTAGGCAACTGTATGTATGCTGTATGTCCGACTCGCTCCACTTCAAATTGGCGACGGTTCTATTTTTTACGAACATCCGAGCCACCGAGGATCGTTCAGACAGTAAATCATCTTGTGAAAAGGGACATGAATCAAACGTTATTTGCATTTGACAGTAAAAGAGATCCAGGCGTGCGACTGCCAGATGAGAATGCAGATGTCTTCGATCAGGTACAGCTCCAGTGGCTCTGCGAAAAAACAGATACTCTATGATTTTTGCCCCCAAGATTGTTGTTTCAAACATGTTTAATTCAAGAAAATGCTCAATAATCAAAATAGCAGTTATAGTGACTGATGTAATCTGATGAGTTGTGCTAACCCAGGGTTACATTATGGTGCTGCCACTTCCTTCCTTTATGGTGCTTCAACTATCGCGTGCGGTTCCCGAACATAACGCTGGCGATAAAAAGGAAAACTGTATCGCTAAACCTGTAGGCAGTAGCAGGATTGTGGATATTATATATGACTTCTGTTCCAGATTGCCCAAACCAGGGTCTTGTGCTTAAAAAAAATCATAATTTTAAATGGTAGTCATGGTATTATTCATGACTCGTATTAGTACTTGCATCAGCTAGTACTCAGTGACATACCTGGACAAAAGGTTTTTTAGCCACACTACTTTCACCCCTAAAGTCAAACCAATGCTAAGCTATTGAGGTTTGCTGCCCTTCCCTCTGTTCAAAGGTCAACTTAGAATAACATTACTTTTTTCTTTGTCTTTTGACATTTCCCATCAGGGAATAAAGATTTTCAGCGGTGTGAAAATGATTCTTAGAACTGGCTAAAACAATTATTAGTTGCACTAAGCACAATTAACGTCAAATTATTTGGACAAATATAATACAGTTTTTTGTCTTTGAAACATAGTAAATTTATGTTGATTATTTTTCATTTTTATTTCAAGCAGTCTTCTTTTCTGTGAAGAAGTAGGAGAGTTTGGCTCAATTCAAATTGGGGTTCTTGCTCAATGGCCTTTCAAAAACGCCGCAGCACATGCCCATTTTCGCCTGGCTCTGTAAAATCAGATGGAGTCTATTTCAGTCGCAAACAAACATTATGTAAAGAAACCAACCGCATCTTCATCACAAACGCGCTGCCTTTGAGCCATGTATTCATTATAGCACACTGAGCTGGAGTTCCACTGGACTTCAGACAAAACCATCCGCTTTGTTTTAAACATCAGGCGGGGGTGCAGCGGGACGGTGCCCCCCTCTTCTTGTCAAAGGCATTTTCATGCTCTCAACTTCCTATTTTCAGTTCAGTGAAAGGATGATATAAGACGCTTCCTCACACCATACTCATTCAAACTGAATGAGGCAAGAGAAAAGAGGATGGAGCCAAAGCTGCACGGCAGCGACTAATAAGAGCATTAGACACTATCGACCGTCTCCACTCACACACAGAGGGAGGACATGACAACAGCTGAGGGGAGGGAAGATGCTACATTTAAGGACAAAACATTTGATCCTCCTTTGGTGCCTGTACTTGAAGAGGATGACAGCTTGACATGCTTTCCTCTTTGATTCGATGGTGTTCAGAGTCTGTGGGAATGGATGTGTTTTAAAGGATAAACCCTCTGTAGTGCGATCTATACTCATATACTACTAGATAGTGGTAATGGAAGCTTCATGAAACAGTGAAGCTTCAAGAAACAGTGTCTTCTTTGGCAAGGCTCAGTAGAAATGTTGTGTATTTAAATTAAAGCACAACTGTATTTAATAATTTAAATACAATTGTATTTAAATTATTTCCAGTTGTGTGGTCTGATTTAAATACAGTAAAGATAAAAGAGGGACATCAAAGATGCCCTGCCATCATCATTGTTGTTTCAGAAAGAGGAAGAGAATCAACAGTGGATCTCATAAACATAAACATCTATCAAAGTTATGTAATTCAGTATGGCCAATTTCCATTCAATTCCAATTGGATTACTCAAACCTTGTTTGTTATGAATCTTCTGACTTGTTAAATTCCAAAGAGGCTTCATGGATCCCCTGTTTATGAATTCAACACATCTATCGACAGCACCACTAGCATGAGCTAACCTAGTTCTTTCTCTGCCACAAGCCTTTACATTAAACAAATGAAGGTCACCCATTGAAAATGTGACTGTCGGACGTTTTAGTCTGTGAAAGAAACCGCCAAACTCCACCCTCCCACTGAAGGGGTCCAGTCTGTCACCTGCAAGTCTGTCGCGGTACAAGTCATTACAGTCTAACTGACTGTGTTTTATGAAGTGCATGTGCTGCTACGCGAGAATAAAGAGAATCCTCCCGGGTCTTAGCTTCAGCCTGGCTGAAATTCCAGAGAAAATAATTACCAGACATTAGGGAATTATTGACACAGTGCCGTATTGTTAGCCATCAAATGTTATCAATTTGCTGTCATCCCTGGCCATGTTCATTAATGGCTTTGCCTGGATTTATGGCTCAATAATTGAATTCTCTTTTGCACCGTCAAATTACACAGTCAGCACTCTGGGACGACTTTCAATTAGTGCCAGCCGTGCATTAAAACTGAGCCTGCTTTATTTATCACGGCCCGTGGATGATCATATTTCATGTAATGTCAGTTTAATGTGCAGTAGTAAAAGTTTCTGTCCACCCCAGCAGCACAGAGGAAGTGGGATTTAATGAGGTTTGCATCTGGTGTTGATGGGAAGCTGAGTCACTGGCTCGCATGCAAAATATATAAAGAATGTAACACCATCCTGTAGAGGAGCAAGTCAACACAGTGTTTGTCATTTCTTTTATGCAATCATTATTTTTGGATGGGCTGTAGCTGCAGGTGATATTGAGCTTGACAACCAGAGCTTTGGCTGACTGGACTGGCTACCTAAACAATGTGCTAATACTGTACATGAGTCATCAACACTCGAACATCGAAGGATGAATGAATAGGAATGTTTGGGAGAGCATGATATGCAATTTGAATTCAAATATATTGAGACGCTGCCACCTGTCAGTTATCAACCCTCGACGCTCTACGGATAAACTCTTGTTTACTTTGCAATGTACTATAGGGCTCATGACAAACCAAAGCCAAAATCTTCAATTGTGTTTCAGTCCACTGAGGCAACATACTACTCTTGACATACTACTATGCAGGCCAGGCATCCATATCAGTCAGTGACCACTGCATCCTGAATCACCAGGACAATACTTTTTTAGGTCTTTAAAACAGGGATTCGTGTTCGCACTAATCTGCATTGAAAATACTTCCTACTGATAGGTAGATGAGGCATCATGAAACAGCATTGCAGGGTTAATGAAACATACTTACATACATACATCTTCAGTTAACCAACGATAGCCAGTCCTGTTCAGGGCTGCAGGGGGAGAGCTGGAGCCTATCCCAGTGGCCATTGGGCGAGAGGCAGGAACACACTCTGGGCAGGTCGGCAGTCGATCACAGGAAACACAGTCGGCATTTTCAGATGGCACTAGATGGCGCTTAAGGTTTAGAAATGGTGTGAGGTTTCATTAAACCTGTTGTTCAAGTCCAAACATTTGACAGCAGACAGCACCATTTGGTGACCTTTGAAAATCAGGACACTGTTTCATGAAACCTCATCTACCCCTCAATACTGTGTCATGAAACCTCATCTACCTGACTACTCTGCTGCCAGTGAACTTGTGCCTCCCACTTGTACTGTACCCTTCTCTGGAGTCTTTTACAATGGCCCAATTTATCTAACCATTATGCTAATTTAGCCCACTTCTGAAGCCAACATTAGCTTCATGACCTTTACAACCGTTGCATAATAGTCCATAACAAGATTTAATGTGACCAAGGACCAATCTAAAACAGGTCAGCTTTCCTACAACCACTTCACTTAACAGGTGAATAGAAACAACTACTGTACATCACGACGACCAACAGCATTCCACACGTCACAGCAAATATCTACTAAATCTGAGTAAGGGCAGCGCAAGTGTCAGTATACGTGAATAGTTTTGGCAGTTTCTTGAGCAAATAAGGAAAGACATTTACAACATAGTTTGCCTCAAAGCATAAGTGCGCAGCCGTCTTACAGGGTGAAGTGTGTACTTACAATGTGAATGTGCGGTGAAATGTGAGGTGTTCCCTCACAATTACGATTATCCCCTTGGGATGTCATGTCTCTAGCTGTTTGGCTCTCACATACTTGAAGCATTATTGCGCCATCCTCCATGACCTACTTCTGCAGCTCTGTGTCAGTGAGGCGCTGCGGTCGCTAACTGTCTCTACCTTTCCAGTTTCAAGCTGGCATTCCAACCATTGTCCATCCCTGCTCCAGTCTCGAGATCTTCTTCTTGATTTCTTGGGGGAAAGGAGAAGCTTTTCCATGCAACCGCAGACAACAACAACAATAATAATTACTTTCATACGCTATTTACTAGTGACGTGTAGATGAGGCTTCATGACACAGTATTGACAGACTGATGAGGTTTCATGAAGCAGCGTCCTGATTTTCAGAGGCCACCATCATATTCTGCTTGGAAAATCCCATAAAACCTCACATCATTTCTAAACCAAAAGCACCATGTAGTGGCCTCTGAAAATTAGGACACTGTTTCATCAACCTGGCAATACTGTTTCATGCTATGTCATCTTCCCTCACTTCTGTTTACAAAGTGCTTTTCAGACAAAGCAGCACTTAAACAAGAAGGTGCAAAGAAAAGTCATGGACATGTGTGAAAGTAAAATACGCAGAAAATTTCGGACGACATTACATAAATCCACACCAATGAAAATGAGTTTTTAAGAGTATTTCAAAGGTAGTGTTCTTCAAATCTCTTCTGGCAAGCCAAGTTGTGTGTCCCATAGATTTAAGTCTTGACAAACAGACAAGGACCCACCTGAGGATCTCAGGGTTGTGGCTGGTTGATAAGGGGTTAGCATCTCTACAGTGTACACAGGGGGAAGAGCCTTAATAAAATGTTAAATGTGATTCCAAAGAGGACACGGAGCCCCACTGCAGTGAGAGGATGTAGGCTGTGTCCCATTTCTCACCCTAACACTCGTTTTTGACCACTTGAACACTGGGTTTTGCACGTTCACGTGTCAGTGTAGTGTGTCCCAATACTCCAAAGTCTGAGGGCACTCGCTGTTCACCACTTGAAATGATCCCTTCAAACCGAGGGGGCTCCAGAGCCGACTTGAGACAAAGTGGGAACATGAAGTGTGGATAGATTTCCAGGACACCATAGTACTTTATTTAAAAACAATGTTAGATAGGACAGCAGGGACGTTTTAGTAACGAGGACTGCTCTTCTGTTTGTTTACCTTCCCATGAACAATACAACATGTATGTACAACAGTATGTTTTTATTTCTTCTTAACAAACAGCAGTAGCTAGCATCCAAGCTAACGCTAACATCCTCATACAGATCTATCACTGCAACATAGCGGCGGAGCTGTAGCTGGCTCCGCCCATTTCTTCTCTGTTGGTTCACCAAACCAAGTATCAGCGCCGAGGTCGCAAAACTGTTGGAGCTGGCTCTTCCAAAATGTCTCCAACACTCGATTTGCTGAAACAAAACGAAACACGGCAGCCAATGACACGTTGTCTTTACGCATGATGTCATGAAGTGTTGTCAGTCACTTCACTTCGTCGTCGGAGGGCACTTCATCATGGAGGGTACTCCAAACCGAGTGCAGCCTTAGTCTCACCAGTTCTATTGGGTTCTGAGCAAGAAGATCCACAAAGCTTTAGGCATTGTGGAGAATCAGTTGATCCACTCCTCTCAAAAGAGCAAGTACATTTGATCTTGTCCATTTCATTCTAGCCTTCGAAGATATATAGGAACGGCTACCTTATTTTCCCGGCATTGTTTCAGATCTCGGGTGGCTAAGTGTCACAAGGAAAATAGAAGATGAATCATAGAAATGGACACGATTGTGGTGTTTTTCCTTGTCTTTAAATGGGAAAAAAAAACTACCACCGAACACCAGAAGAAACAGACCAAAGCTAGTATTTTTTTTCATCATCAGAGCAGATTCTGTAAAATAAATGTATCCCAAAAATGCAATTCCTTTTTCTACTTCATGATGCGTTTTTAACTGGTGCAACTTATAGTCTGAAAACGACGGCATTTATCAGAAGCTGAGTCATCAGGCCTATTAGTCCCAAACTTCTTCCCTTCAGATCTTCCATCAAGGAATAAAATGAAGTCCACAGAATCAATTGTATAACTCCCTCACTGATGACGTCAAGGCAGGTTGTTGAGCGGCTGAGTGGGGCACATGACGCATCATGAAATTTGGCGGATGCCCACAGCCTACTTCCGCTGCGACAGGCTACTTCTATAGAGTCTGTCCAGGTCAGCTCTGGCAGCATTTCAGCATCGCTGCATTGTCTTGAGTGCAGCCGTAGGCGGAATGCATTCCCAGGCTGACAAATTTGGCCATTTCAGCAGGATGAGTTGTCACTGAGGGTTGTTTTGTTTTTTCCGATTCACTTCTGCTGACTAACTTATGTGCCAGGGAAATGAGATATTGAATCAGTTTAGCTTTGCTACATAACTGCCACTGTCTCGTGAATTAGCGGGAAGAAGTAGGTCATAATATGTTTTGGGTTTTCTTAGTTAGAGTTAAATGGGCCAACAAGCTCAGCAGAGGAAGATAAACACTGCAGGTTAAGTGTGCAAACTCTCCCTGAGCAAGAATTCCATCTTAACAAATGAATAAATGTTCTTATTTTGGAGGAGCCCGCGGTCAGGGTTTACTGTTTGTTTACTCATGCAATTTGCTGCATATGTCAAAGACAACTCAGTAACCGATGCCATTTAGAAGCGCACATTTGTTGACTTAATATTCCAAGAATGTGCTTTTCATCATGACCCACTTTACTTTTTCTGCTCGCCATAATTAACATGATACTTGAGTTATCGCATTGGAAGTGTCTCCTCATCACTTGGCGACTCATTGTCATTGGATTTAAATGTCACTCCTGCAAAAATGAAAATAGAGAAGCGAGCACAATCATATGAGAGATGACTGGGCCACGGAACCGTAATTACAAGTGTTATGACTGTGTTTTGGGGAGGAAAGAAAAGTAGAAATACATTTGCTTGTGAATGCACTGGTTTGGTAGCTGAATAATTCTGACTCAAATTTAGGTGTCAGGAATGGAGTCCCTTGCAGTGGTGCAGAGGGCTGCATGCAAATGAAGTCACTGAAACAATAGGGAATTCATTTGTTTGTTACAGGGAGTCACGTTATTATAGTCAACGAAAAACCAACGAAAAAATGAAGACTACAACAACTTCCCCCGTGATCGTCGTCCGCAGAACAAAGTAGAATAGGAAATGTATATATGTAGAAGTGTAGATAATTTTTGTTAACAGAAATACAATTAAAAACGTTTTTGTTTTTACAAAATAATGAAAAACCTAACTGAAACTACATGGTCTGTTCACAAAACTAATCAAAATGAACTAAAATAACTGCAAAGATTCTGCAAAAAAGTTTTCTTTGTTGTTAATTTATTTAATGGAGAAGCTTTTTGAGATAATTTATTAATCTATTTATTTTATTTGGGCTGGTTTTATAATAGCAGTTGGACAGGTGCGGCATGACAACTTGACGCTTTTATACTTTAATTGGTGTCTTCTTGAAAGTTTTTTTTGGTGACATATTTCAGTCTCCACTCTTGTTCCAATACCCCATATTGAAGGAAAAAATACCCCATATTGAAGGAAAAAAAACAAACATTTAACTGAAACATTTTTCAAAACCAAACCAAGTCACAAAAACTAGACGAAGACTGACTGAATTTGAAAGGCAAAAATTCCAAACTAAATAAAATTCAAAACTACATAGGTCAACAGTGGTGCTGTGGTCGACCACCGGACCAGAAACAGAGTTCCAGAACACCACAAAAATAAAATCTCATCTTAACCTGCTCATTTCCGACCAACCCAAACAGAATGCTCTATGTTCTGTTAAAATAATAAATCGGTACGTATCATCACTTTTAAACTGTGCTGTGAGACCTACCAGGAAATGCATTTCTAAGCAAAGAACCGCTTGTTGAGGTTAGCAGTGAGATCTGTTGCTGCTTGTGAGCGGCTGCTCAGTGCTGCCGTTTTTTTACTTTAAAGTAGCAGCTGCAGAATTGTGTCAAAAAATAAACTTCAGACACTGCATGCTCGGCTGGATAGCAATCCTTTCCACAGTATGTTTTGAGACAAATCCAGAGCGGTCTCCATGAAGGCTGACAATCAAACGATAGATGCAACAATGTCGCGTGTCTGTGTGTGTGTCAGCGCTCCGAGCTGGGATTATAGGAGGGCTGGTAATTATAACAGCACAAGCCACCGTGCTTCTGTCAGACAGCACATGTTGAGCGAACACTCCAGGATGCCACAATTCCCCGATACAAGAGAGACACAAAACCACGGGAGCAGTCAGACTCACCGCAGACTTGGAGTCATCAATAATGCACTGATATATGTCGACTGTTTAAAAATCCTTTCTTAAAGTGCCGCTTTAAATTTGCATGAAAGAATCTCGATGACACGACACTACAATCCACACACTGATGTCGGTCTAAATTAAACACAATATGGCATGTGAAGCGCAGTGTTCCCCCGAGGACACAGGAATGTTGGCTACCTTTTTATTGGGACAATTTTATCCACCACTGAAGCTCCATGTCTTTGGCACCAACCAAAGTTCTTACAGAAGCTTCAGTGAGCTGTGTGCAGGCACTTCAAAATATGTTCAAAATTCCGCAGTCATTGAGGACAGTAGTTTGGTCATTGTTGGTGACAAAAGGTCGGTCAATATTCTCATTTTTTTCCCTTGCTAAAGGGTAAAGATGGTGGACAATATGACTGGGCAAAAACGTTTTCAAATATTTGTTCACAATTAACCTCTGAAAACAATCTCCACAGTGATCTTTTAAGCAGCAGGGTTTGCTTTTTCTTGATCACAGGAGTCTGTCTCCAGTCAATAAAGAGTGATTTTCTGTTTAATACTGGTGTACAAAACAAGCTAACTAGGGAACTAGCTAGCTGAACTAATGGCGGTTCACTCTGGAATAAACTCTATACTCTAAACTCTGTATTCTGAATTACAACAGACTCAAAACAAGTTCATTAGCATCCAATAGCAGCCAGTGTCAGAGCACCAGCAGCATCGTGTGTGTGTGTGTGTTGGGACCTGATGTGGACTGGACTGGACAAGTTGAGTCACAGCTCCTCTGATTTAAAATGGCTTCATGGATCACTGATGAATAACACGCGCTGACATTGACAGGAGTTTAGTTCTGATCAGCATCTAATAAAACAGCATCTCGAAGGGTTCTATAAGAGACCTGAGACATTGAGAATTAACTTTTATATTTAAACATAAACACATTCTTTGTGGATGTTGGAGACAGACTCCGGTAATGCAGAGAACAGAAGTGACTGAATATGGTGTGTCAAACGCCTATATTAAGTAAGTAGAAGTGAAAGTGATAGAATGAAAACGTATTTTGCATAATTTTTGTACCGCCAGAATGGCAGAATTTATCGCCCATCCCAGGGTTTCTGCTACATGTAGACTAGCGTGGTGCACCTCCACACCGCTACACCTTCTTTTTAAAGATGAAATCTCATGTGATTGTATTAAAGTGAAGTGGAAACATCAAAACAAGACATAAGACATAAGGCGTGGTGAAGGCGGACATGAACATGGTGGTTTTCACAGAAAAATCCCAAAAGAAACACCACTATGTCTGAAGTCCGTTGCTTGCGGAACTCAAGTCGCACATTGTGGCCGGACGTATGAAGACTTCGATCGGAGAGAGATTTACGTTTTATCGTCACCAATTCACTGAACGTCAAAACTTTCTCCGTTGCCTCACTGTTTCTCACTCACTTCTTGACTGGCTGAACTACGCAGAGACTCACGCGCTTGACTATATAAATAAAGGAAGAGATTAGAAAACAAAAAGAGCTGGATTATGTTGCATCTGTGATTTGTGTCTGCAGAGTCTGGAGGAGGTTGATCTGAAGCTAGTCCAGGTGATGACATGAATCATACTGCGTATCGAGGATCTTTAAACTACAATACAACACTTGTTTCACAACTTCTCGTGCATGTACTACGATATAATGCAAAACATATCTGATTACAGCAGGAGGTGGACAGTTGAATTTCCTAAAGGGACACATTATAAACTGTGACTGTTTTAAGGGGCCATCATGCCAAAAGAAAGGCAACAGTGACCACGAAAGATGATGGAAAAAAACGGAATTAATGAGGACGAAATGAACTGGGTTCAATGGAAGCAAGAATATTAAGAAGTGTAAATATGGCATGAACCCTGTAAAAAATCATTTTACATGCAATTTATTTGAATAGCACGCACAACAATATTATGGACAAAACATCAAAAATGAAAAGGCAATTTATTTCAAAATATATTTTGCATTTTTTTTCAATGAATTTTGTGTTTACTGTTGAACCATGACTGACTAAAATGGAAACAGGGTTTTAAAAATGACAGAAAAATGACAACAATGAGAGTTTTAGTCTGACCTCGCGACGACCGCAAAAACACAGCCAAAGGGCCGCATATGGCCCCCGGGCCGCACTTTTCCCAGGTCTGGAATAGAGCGTAAGGCATTTATGGCAGAGCAAGGCTTCTCTCATTATTTATTCACAGCTACTGTATGTTCACAGTTTGAAAACATTCTTCAGTACAGGTGTTGTATCACCACATGTGAGTCGAAACACAAGTTTCCAGGATTCTACATTTGGACAATGAGATAAAACAAGCAGTGCTCACAGCAGCAGGGGGCAGGGGGCGAAACATTAAAGAAACAAAACTTCCTGTCAGCTCATTCCACTCATCTGTGCTTGTTATCCTGGAGTGGTCCTGCGAAAGGCTGAAATGCCAAGTCTAATATGCAATATCGCTACTTTAATTACTGCGGTAAAAACCCCCGAGACGGTGAAGGCAAACTTCAGCATCAGTGTTGCCTCCCCCTTAAAGCCAAATGTAAAAGGACATAATTCGTATGAGGCGCAGTAAGGAGGAGTGTGATGATGTTGCGGAGTGTTTCGCCTCATCCCTAGTGACTTTCCGAAGAGTGCTTCCACGCACACATCCAACGGCCTCAGAATGAATGTGGTCTGTTCTGTGAAATAATAAACATATAAAGTGATTTGGAGTCTGTTGGGGACGCGCTTTTCTCTCTCTGCCGCGGCGTAAATAAGGACGCCGCGCTCTTGACACCCAGGAAACAAAGACACTTATTGAACAGTATGAATAGTTCATGGCAAGTGCACCGTGGCAGGATGAATAAACCTCCTCACTAATGGGCTCTCGTGACCTCTTGGTTGAGCACTTTGCCCACAAAAGACAGATTTTGTGTGAATGGCCAATTAGTGTGGAGCACGGCTGCCGTGCCTCGAAGGCAAATAGAAAACAAACAACACCGTTATTAGAAGATATTGTTAGGTTTGTGGTGAGAAGCGTTTTCATTGGCGTCTTCTCTCCGGAAGATTCAACTAAAAGACCAGTAAAACAGTGACAGCCATAAACATGTTTTCACTTGTTGCATCACATCTCACACTGATTCATTTTAACCATGTTTTAATAATTATTTAATATTTTTAATATGTTTTACTAGCATACACGTGTGTACAATGAACAATCACCATTTATGAATGAACTTAAACCACATGGTTTTTGGACCGTGGGAGGAAAACGGAGTACTATCCATATTCAATTTCTAAATTGAGCCGTCAACTTTATGTTTTTCAGCTTTTGATTCATCACTGTTCATCATTTAATAATCCACAGTTATAGTTTGCACATGTCTATATGTTATACGCGTGTAGACTGTGTGGTGTGGAGTCTTGTGATCCTAAATAGAAAAAATAAAAGTGACTTTTTTCATCATCACTTTATCTTTTATGTGTTTTAATTAACATTTTTAAATATTATCATCTTTATACGTCTGTTATGCTGTGATTACTTTGTACTATTATTTTGTGCTATTTTTGCCATTATTCAAATCCAAATTTCTCTTTCAGCCTTCTTAATACTTCTTTTTCTCAGCGTTTCATTGAGTGCTATTATCAAAACAACCACAGCGAAGCTTCACTCCCTTGGTTGCTGATGCCAAAATCAGTGAACTGCAGACCAAATATGAATCAATTCTTTTGAAAATGTAATCTCTTTTACTTTGGTCGTCACATATAGTCAGTTTGCTTACTAATGTTTGTATTTTTTTTTTCTAATCTTACAGAGAATGAGACACATTAACCCGTGGTACTCTTCTTTAAAACAAAGTTGAGTTTCCTTGTATGCTAGTAACCTTTTTATTTTCATTTTCAGATCACTATTTTTGAAATCATGTCGCCAGTATTCTAAACTAAAGATTCCTGATCAGAATTTTGATCAGCGTTATTAGCGGCTCCGCTGCTACAGTGTCTACCCGTCAATTTGATGCTTCATTCACATGATAGTGGTCACTGTTCAATTCCCCCTCTGGTCTCCAGTGAAGTACTGACTAAGTGTTACCATTTCACAGCACATATATACTTTTAACTCGACTTTTGCCTCACAGGCATCACCAATCGAAACTGATGGACAGAACAATAGTTTTGGATGTAAACAGAGTCACTGGAAATATGCTCAGATGAAGACATTTCAATATTGATATCTAAACAATTACACTGCAGAAGGCAAAACATTGCAGTACACAGGTAAACAGGACATTAGTTTCCAACCGCAGTCACGTCTTCCATCACTGGAAGAATATTTCCAACATTCATTCCCCGAACCACTGAAAACAAGTGTGCTTTGGCAAATGAAGCCACCCCCATGATGGATTATGAGTGTGCCAGGGTTTAGTTATTTATGGTTTTATGCTGCTAGGAAAGTCGCTGATATTCCCCCTCCAAAAACACTCGACTTCAGCAGAGCAACCCAAATTCCATTACCTATTTGGCCCAACAGATAATTCACACTGATCTTGGCACCAACTCACACTTTTCTTGTCTGTACTCCGGGGTAAAGTTTGTGTAAAATATGGGCTGTATTTCTCGGGCTCAGCGTGTTGCGCCAGACATTAGTAAATCAACAACAGCCCGTGGTCAGCACTCCTTTTCAAGAATGGGGTGAGGTGGTGAGGGGAAGTTCCTGCTTTTGGAATGATCCCTCTAGTGAAAAAGCAAATTCTAATTTTGCTTCATCTTAATCTGTGCCTAGACATAAGTGTTTCAACCCACAGTTTCTCCTGCCAAGAAGGAATCGGCTATAAATGCACACAAAAGGTAGAAAGATTATTGTGCACTTGTTGACTGCTCGTGGAAGCAGTGAGGACTGGTTCCAATGTGGATAATTTAGTTAATTCAAGGGGAGCGTAGGGTGAAAGGTCTGGTGCTGTAGTCTCACAGCAAGGACCCGTCCCCAGGACAGGCTCCAGCTCCCTGCCACCCCAGCAAAGACATAACGGGAGGAAACAGCATGCATGAATTTACTCCAGATTCAGTCCTGCTACATGGGACTCAACGTGTCTTTCTATCCACATGACGCATTACACACTGTCTTCACGTCCGACTTCGAGCACACACAAATAGACTGCTCAATACTGTGCGTACCTTTCCCTATAAAACCTGTGGTTGGCTGAATGTCACCACGAAGGATGGCATGACTCTGAGCTCCCTGGCCAACCATGACAAGAGTCTTGGTGAATCATGTCTTATTGCCTGGGAGAATGTGTGTTTCTGTTTTTGGACACTGGACCTTACCACAGATATGTCAGTCACATGACATATTTCATCTCTATAGAGAGGTTTGAGCACACCGGAATATAAACCGCACCCACGGAATTTAAGAAGGAAAATCGATTGTATTCATACATAAAATGCAACGGAAGGTGCCTGGCTAAACGAATGCATGAGGATCACATCTTGACCAGTCTTGAAAACGGGGTCCATTATGGAGACTGAAGTTAGCAATGTCCTGACCAGGAAGCTTGAACTCCTCACATTTTACATTAAATCGCTCAAAATGTGTGGTTTTCGCCGCCACCACAGCCTCTGATTCTTGTCTCCAGTCCTCCAGGAGATCGGCTCTGCGGACACGCAGGCCATAACAGCGCATTTTGAGTGCATTAAGGTCAATAAAACGGCTTTAATTTCATTTATTTCGTCTGACAAAGTGCAATATTTTGGCGGTGTGACACTGAGTCGTTGTGTAAGTCACAGGGTTCAAACCACGAGAAGAAGTAGCGGCTTCGTAGCAGAATTCACGGTACATTTATTTGAATTTGAATTGCGAAACTGAAATATAAAGAGAAATATTTTTTATTTTCCAAATTACGACACCCTCCTCCGTCCCAGCGTTAGACTTGGTTCATTAGTGAGAAAACTTGTGACTGCCATTTTGCAGCAAGTCTACCAAATCCGTGCCATCGATGCGGATGTCGCTCATCTTTGGCCTTAGTGAAATGGCTCAGATGCTCTCTGGCTAATGGTTTGTTTCAAGTCCTCAGAACAGCCCGTCCTCGCAAACAGTGGAAGTCTCTTCAGTAAAGCGATTGTTCAGCAGCAGAATGTGACACGACGGTGGGTTTCAGTCAGCACACGGCGTGAAGACACTCATGTGGCAGGTGGACAGTTAAGTGGACCGACTGCGGAGGTTTGAGAGATGAAACTGCAGGCAATGACTTCAGTCATTGGTTCACCATGATTCTATGAAATCATCTGGAGCACAAATCTCCGGCGCCAAGGGGCCTCAGTTCGCTTGATGGTTTCTAGATTTATTGGATTTCATTCCATCAAAGCTCTCCTTTTATCTTGTCCTCCCAGTTTGCGTTACACAGCCGGGTGAATATCAACAAGTCTTCTATCGAGTGGATGTTATTTGACATGATTTCTGAATCGCTGTGCCATCTGTCAGACCTGCTCCATTTAAAGCATGCAGAAACTTTTCTTTCTCCTCCACCGCGAGTCGAAGCATTTATTACACACAAGTATATTGAGAAGGATAGAAAAGGGGTGAGCAAGGGGAGGTCACGTCATCATCATGACTGAACTACACAGACTCTCGACTGAAATTAAAAGAACTTCAAAGGGCTCGCAGTTATCTCTTTGCAACTTCGAAGATTTCCATGGCGAGACACCCTGGTTTCCATTGGATTAGCTGGCAGTTTGTGGAGTCACAGCGAACAGATTGCTTCTCTTACACTTAACGCTTTCCTGCTCCGGCTCATTTCCATGCCGACATCCATCACAAACAGTGGCAGCTCAGATGAAATTTGTTTGCATAGGTCATACATATCCTACCACTTGAACTCATCTCTTAAATTCTCCGGCACAGACATCAGCAGCCGCGCTGTGCTGGAGGCGGCGGAGAATTCAGAGGGGCTCAGGACTAATCAGCACGGCCCTGATGTTGGAGCCGAGACGCGCTCCTGCAGGAAAGAGTAGCACTTGTCAAGGACACGTATGGAGGAAACAACAGTTCCCCCACAGGATCTCATTAACGTATCCAGGGATTTGAACCTGCGGAATATTAAACATCGCCTTCGCTGATCACATTTTAAGGACGAGTATTTTTTGAAAAGCGGCAGACTGAGCTTCAGATTGTGTTTCTGCGTGGGTTGATGACTAAAATCACCGGAGATGTTTACCATGCGACTCAAAATGTGTCTGTTTTTGAAGCTGGATCAGGGAAAATGAATCATACAAAGCAAGCGATGGAGCCCTCTTTCTACGAACTTCCATGAACAATTCAGTGTAGTGAGTAGACCTCGCAGGGTGCTGTAAAATTTCGCTAAATTCCGTAAAATTCCATATTAACTGTCAGCGAACAAGTGCTCTTTCTTGGTTTGTCTGCAAAAAGAGCATGGAAATTTGCTTTCCCTGAGGAAAAATGCATGTTCTGTGGAATGAAAAAAAAGAAAAAAAAAAAGTAATTTTATGCAGAACCGGAACACTTGCCCTTCAAATGAAAACTGTACAAATCACAACCTCATTGGAACAAATATTGCAGCGATTTCCAACAAAATGCGGGTCATTTATAGACGGGATTTAAGCGTCTTTAAAAGTGAATGAAACGCTGCCCTCTACTGGGCGGCCGAGGCGACTTACTTATTTGACCATGTTACCAGATCAGGGGTCACCAACCTTTTAGCAACTGCGTGACCCGAAGGCCGACCATCAGTTCAGTACACAATTCTGAAATCACGACACACAATACACGATCAATGATATTCCTCTCAAATACTTTTATTACAGAGTTTTAACAAAAAATAATGCTGGAACAAAAAAAAGGAATCACAAAAACAAACATAATAAGATGCTTATTACATTGCACTCATTATCATTATTATTATTATTATTTTTATTATTGTTGTTGTTGTTATTTCATCCAGTTCATTATTTTTATTAACCAGCTTTTTGTCTTTTTGACAAGATGTCCCAGTTGTCCAGCCGAAGGGACAAACACACAAGCTGTCATCTGATTTTATTTATTTATTAACATCACTGTGAAAATTGTGGGATTTTTAAAGGTTAAAGCTGCCAGTTCTTGTTAAGCTGAGGGGCAGATGATTATTTAACAATAAAATAATAACAGAGAGAAAAACATAAATCAACACAAATAGCTTTCCATACTAATAAAAAAAATGATAACTCAAGGAGCAATTTCATAGAAGATGTATTGCATTTGGTTATATTGAATTGGCGTCCCATGTGCACCTCTGGTAACAGCTTTGTGTAGCGAGAATGATGTTGGTATTTGCTCATAACTGCAGGCACACAAGAGTTTTATTGCTCCTCTGTAGCTCAATTTGGAGTGCAGCGAGTGAACGCCGAAAATTATTCTCCCCCCATTACGGACGGAATAAGAACCGCACATCGACTATTTAAAATAAAAAAAAAAGTGCAGCACTAATTTGACTGCTCGCTGTTTGAAATTGGCAGAAAGAGGCAGCTGTGCGATTAGATGTTGAAGCGTTGATGCAGATCTCTGCGCTGCAACTCCTCTCTGAAACCTGCAGTGCTGTGAACCGCTGCCTCACCCTCCGCTGGAAACACTTCCCACCATGCAGCACAGATGTCACAGAATACTGCAAAAAGTGGAGCTCATATGGTCTTTGGACTGAAATGACGGCTCCATTTTGCAAGTGCTTTTTATTATAGATTTGTTTTTAGAATTACTTACAGTGTACAAATGGAATTCAATTATGTACCTCGATTATATTTCCTGATGTTACTAAGCCTTTTGTACTAAAAAATATGTTTTTTACGGCATTTGAAGACGTTTTTTTGCATTGTTTTGTATCATCCTTTTGCACAAAAAAACTAAACTAAGAACTACAAACATCAAAATCGTAACACATCCATCAGTGTATTAATAAAAATAAATAAAATACATTGGAAACACGTGAAGAAAAAATATGCATTGTGTATCTAGTCCTATCTGGTGGTGCAGTGTGAAGTTGAAAGTGAGAGAAATAATTTTCTACTCGCAGTGAGAACAATGAGGCTGAGAAACGCTGGCCTCACGGCCCTTCTCTCATTTCACCTTCACCAAGGAGGCCAAGTTTTTGTCTGCCTTTTCTTTCTGTTAGCAAATTACTGAAAAGGATTGAATGGATTTCAACTAAAAGTTCCAGATTCAATTCAAGTTCTAATTCTTGCAGGCTAACACAGTGAGGCTTCAGATTCAGTCAGCAAGTTTTTATTTATTTATTTATTTATTTTTTATTAAAGACCGACTTTAGGAATAAGAACCCCATACTTGTGTTTGTGCCCTCAAGTTTCAGAACACTACTGCCACCAACTGTCCCACTGATCTCATTGCTATCAACAATATTTCAAATGGCTTTGAATGAAAAGAGATAAAAATAGATGCATAACATATGAATAATAATGTATATTACAAAAACATAACAAAAAGCATAGTTGCATCACATGAAGTCACATTTTTCCTGCGTGACTGGTGGCAGTAAGAACTGGGCCGATGAGTACTTCCTGGTGGAGCCTGGACCTTCAAATAATCCCCCTGTGTTTTCTGTCATTGTGTTCCCACAGGTCAGGAGCAAACATGCCGTTTGGCTGTTTAACAATCGGAGAGAAGAAGGATTATCATAATCCTTCGGACGTGACGGACAAATATGACATGGGTCAGCTGGTTAAATCGTAAGTATGATGATAAACATAAGTCGACCATTTACTTAAACATTAAACATCAACATCTCAATCTGATTTATGATATAAATTGATCATTACCACTGAATTCATGCGACAGGTAATTATCATGACAGTGAGGGATGGTCAGTAGGGGGCGCTCCGGCAAGACCTCCGCCCCGCCTCCAACTCATGAACTGCATGAAACAAAACAAAAAATAAATAAAATAAGGAACATTTTATGGATTATTCATGAATCGATTGAGACTCCATTACAACTCTACGACAAAAATCTTTGGCGGATTATGGCGGAAATTGCCCCCGGTTTGTTGCATGCTGCTTGTGTGGCACAGGAGAAAGTGCCCATTCAGCACGGCAGCCCAGCCAATCACAAGCATCGAATGGTCACATGACAGTAGAACAACATCTAAGCAGCACCATGCTGTGTTTCCTGAGGGCCACTTTTTTTGCCGTGCCCCATGTTTTATGACGGAAACGCCAACAAATACAGACAGAGCTCTTCCTCTGCTCCCAGAAAATTGCTCTTAATTATTTTTCAATACTGTTATTAATAAGTAATGCACTGCTATTCCTCTGTTTCTGTAAAATTAATTAACTTAAAATGAGCATAGTGGCCCCGAGAGGTGAAACTTGCAGTGCAAACAAGCCATCGGTGCATCACAGAGGACTTGACCTGGTTGGTAGCTATAATTTTATTTATTTATTTTAAATGAAAAATGACTATCAACAGTAGAGTACAGTAAATCCAAGTATTTCAGGCAGTACTGCAGACAGCTGTGATTTCACACAATCCCAATATATATATATATATTCATATATATATATATATATATATATTTTTTTTTTTTTTTAATCTGTGAAGCAACACTACAACCGAATCCTTTTTCCCCAGGGAAGAATTCTGCGAGATATTCAGGGCCAAGGACAAAACCACCATGAAAATGTACACGTGTAAAAAGTTCCTGAAGAAGGACGGAAGGAAAGTCCGCAAGGCGGCCAAAAATGAAATCCTCATCTTGAAGATGTGAGTACATTTCGTTGCTCCAGTCCCAAACTTTGCCATGATCACAGAGCTTTGGTTTGTCTGATTCCGTAGCTCCTCTGTGTCTCTGAAAGTTCTCAGTTAAACCCGCATTAGCATAATCACAACCTCCTCCAAGAATTTGCAGCTGACAGCGGGCAAAGCAACGCGGCAAGATGAAGGAAGGTGCGATGTCTTTCACAAGGCATTTCAACAAATTGACTCACATTGTGGTGAAATTTATTCTTTAGAAACTGAATAAGTGGAAGCCGCTCCCATCTCCGCCGTTCAATCATCAGCGGGGGATTTCGGCAAATAATCAAACACTGAATGGTGTCATTGTCAAAGGGTCGAGATAATTGCTATGAAGCACTATTTTGAATACAAATGCAATGACACAGTCATGAGAGCAACGTCTGAGCTTTCATTAACTGGATATTGCCTAAGTGTTTCATTTGCCTATTCTGCGGCCTGATACGTTCCATATGGCTCGCATCATCTCACTTGTGTGACCTTCACTGGGATTTTTTTCTTCATTATTTTCATCCTCTGAACTCACTTCAAAGCTGACTAAGCTCATATTTCAAGTGTATTGAGAAAGTCACCGTGACTGAAACGCACAGCCGTTTGAGGAGCTTTGAATAGCAACTGGCTTACCTAGTGCCAACCTCCAGCTCTCGCTGCCCACAGCGTCAAAGTTTACCGCAGAGGGCAAGGAGTGCTTCAATTGAAAACCTAGCATGCAACGCTGAAGGATGCCTTTTGCGTCAGTCCACTTTCCCAATGTCAATATACTGTATGTGGTAGAGTGTCACAGGGCAGGTGCTCGCTCTCCACACCTCCGAGGCTGGAGCGCGCACTCCAGGGTTTGATGTCCTGTTGTGGGCTGGAGCTGGGACAGGGATGAGGCCAGTCTGGGACAGAGCTAAGTGACTTGGTTTATGACTTTGTCACAGCCAAACTGCACAGAAGCGCACATTCAGAGCTGGACACGCACCGGGCACCTCTTCACTTCTGGAGAGACGTCACTCACTCGGCAACCCCTCCCACATGCAGCGGCCACACACATAGAGGAACAGCGCACCTGCAGCAGACACTCTACATTCACTGCTACAAAAGACTATTTTAAGGCTTGGAATGCAGTATTTCTTTTTCCATTCATTGTAATGGGAAAAATCCATTCAGATTTCAAACAAATCGCTTCTCGAACGGCTGCCTGGAACGGATTGTGGTCGAGAACCGCGGTACCACTGTGTATATATATATATATATATATATATATATATATATATAAAGCAAACAGATGCTTTTGTTTGCTTTTGTTTAGGGATTCCTCCATGTATGTTGTTGTTGTTATCATCCAAGCTGCTGTGCATCACTGTGATCAAAGGTTCCGTGTTTAAACTCTGCAGGTATTAACAACTAGCAGTGTGTTTATTGCAGTCATAGTACAGGCTGATCTCGTAAAGTACATGCCTGGCCAAGCTAAACGTGCTCGCTTTCAATATTCAGACAGTCGAAGCCATTATCAACACGCTGGCTTGAGCGTGCGCAGGATGACTGTTGTGGAGATGTATGTGCTGTGACACAACCAACTGATAAGGGCTTCTTATGTCTTTTTAGGAGCAAAATTATGCACTTGATGTGCAGGATATATACCGTAGATAAAGTGTTCATCCTGCATTCAAAATAGAAATATGAAATGTAATATTCATGTTCCACCTCGACATGCGAAATGAACATGCTCTGCAGTAAACTCCCAGCGGGAGCAAAGTATTTTCCTCAGGATGCGCAACATGGAATTTGCTTCTGAATGAACAAACATGTAGATCGCAGTCACAAAACAACACCTTCCACGACTGACGCGGAATGACAATGAAGTGTAAAGCAGCAGCAGCTGTCAGGAGGAACGTAGAGCAAGCAAACGTCTGCTTTACTGTAAGTGTGTTGCATTCAGCTGCAGCTGCATGAAATGAGTGGTTCACTGCCGTTACACAGAGCTGATCCAATGGACATGTCTTGATGTTTGACCAACTGTGTTTCAATGCCGAATTTCACAAGAGGCATTGTGAAACAATGTGTTGCAGCAGGTTTAATAAAAGCAGGAAGCAAGATGTTATCCATTGAGTGCAATTCCCAGCAAGCCTGCGCCTCAATGGGGACCTGCTTGCCGTGAAGCGCAAACCACCTTACTCCACCGAAATTCCAGATGAGATTCTGTCATACCCACTGCATGATTTTCTTGTTCCAGTGATCTGAATTCTGTTCATGCAAATTCCAAAACTTGTGTTTTGACGTTCTTCTCACCAGGGTGAAGCACCCCAATATTCTCCAACTGGTGGATGTCTTTGAGACCAAGAAAGAGTACTTCCTCTTCCTGGAGCTGTGAGTTCAGACGCTTGTCTTCACCTTCTGCTAATCTAAAGATGTTAATGATCCACTGGAGGGGAAAGCGAGGCAGTAGCCCCAGGGCCCTGCATGTGAGAAGGGTTCTTCGCTCCCCTTATTTGCTATTCAGTCTTGACTGTGTGCAAGCTGTTCTCGCCGGGCATGTGTTGTTGGGGAAAAAGGCGTGCATCTCCGATGATATGCATAATCATCCTCTCCTCCTTGGAGGACACTTCTTGTTCGGTCGGAAAATGGAGTTACAGGGAAAAGCATGAAACACTAACCCACCATGAGAATTCACAAACAGGTGTGCCGGAGTCTTCGCGGGTGGCTGGTTAAATATCTTCGCAATGTATTTGCACCATGGAAACTCACGCTGTTCTGCTCTTCTGAGATCTGAGGAGGAATGGGGCAAAGAATGAACTGGTTTTCCTGCTTCCTTTGCATGAGCTGTGGGAATTCCATTGGTTTCAATACATGTCCTCGGAACTTGGTAGGATCCAGGCCTCTTCCTGATAAGGGCCAGCTATTAGCAGTGTCATTTTATTAATGCAAAGGCTCTGTTCACTTCTCCAGGCCTTGTAGAATTGTGAAAAACATGAGCCAAGAAAAAGGCAGCCAAAACTTTCCAAGAGCAAGTGACAGGTCCTTCAGGCTTAATTAGCATATGTACTCATCCAGTATTCCATTATATCTTTGGAACTCCCAACAGCGTCCTGTCACTGTCTCCGAGCTGTAGCAGTCTGGTAGACGATTTCTTTTTACTCCTCTGGCTCATGTTTTGGCCAAAATACAGAACATTCTTTGTCACTTCTCTGCCCAAACTCTCAAGGTCTTTTGAAATGGACCCTATGCTTGAGTGATGTGCGGCGTACTCCAGAGAAGCGCCATCCCATTCGGCATACATTTCTTTTACATGACGCGCTGCCCACGGCATCAGGGTATGCTGTGGAAGGCAGGACATGTGCTTCAACTGACCTTCCACATATGCCCTCGGAGAGAGGACGTGTTTCCATGGACGAATGAGGAAATGAGGAGAACCAAAAAACGTGTAAACTAAGTGTTTCAACAGAGGGCTTCACTTACATGCAGAGCTCTCATGCAGGTGCTAAGCACAGTGGAACGTTTTCATTGAATTAGTTTGGGATAAATATACTTTTAATAAATGTAAATGAAATATATCCACGCAGTGCGATGCTGCCATTACATGCGGGAGGAAGAGGGACAACATTTTTGCTTCTTAAAACACAGACAACGGCACGTCACTTCTTCAGACTATAAACAGGAATGGCGATACAGTAACTCTGCTGCAGACGCTGTTGAAAAAACGGTACTAGTAACTTAGTGGGGGGACGCAAGAAGGGCCTGTGAAAAAGGCGCCCGCTACAACACTAACCATAGCTAACCTACCCGTAACGTACGGTGGTGGCTAGAGCTGTGTACCAGCAGGTAGATACGACACGTATCCCAATACAGCGGTGGCGATACCATACACTGCGATATATTGCGATACTGTAAGTTCAACAATGTATCAGATAATGCAATACAATATTGTGTGCATGAAAATGAATGTATTGTTATGAACTCAGTCCAGTTAGAGTTTTGTTTAAATTTTACTGTCCAATAGAGGAGTGAATCGCTTATCAACAAATTATGTCCAGTGCACATAAACATGTATTGAACAAGTTAACACATCACAAATGCAGCAGCATATCCAAATATCTATGTATAAAACATTGACATAAAATATCAAGTTAACATCACACAGTCAAGTGGTGTGACATCTCAGCGCGGCTCAATGCTTTCAGACGTGACACAAGTATCTCTGTGTGTTCTCCCATAGTGCCACGGGCCGAGAGGTGTTTGACTGGATTCTGGATCAGGGCTACTACTCAGAGCGAGACACCAGCAATGTGGTTCGCCAGGTGTTGGAGGCAGTGGCCTATCTTCACTCCCTGAACATTGTTCACAGAAACCTCAAGGTGAAGAGGTTGGATGTTTGGCATGTGATTTGCACGGTTATCCTTAGCTCAACATGAAGTTAAAATGTTGAAAATGAGTCATAACTCTGAATAAGGAAGAAAATGTTTGAGAGACTTATTAGTTTTCTGTTCATTTCTTGCTGAGTGACTTTAGAGTGCAGTACTTTTATTTCATGGTTCCAATACTGAGGCTTCAAAAAAAGTATTTCCAACGTTTGTCTGCCAATTTCAGATAAATCCCAAACTCTTCCATGTAAAAGATGTGAAGCTTTGGCTTCACACAAAGCAGCGGCCCGTTCTGACACATGCAAACTGGCTGTGTCTTCCTTTATTTAATTCATTTTGTGAAGGGACTTCACTTCATCTTGACACGAGATCTTACAACATGAATGAGGAGTTTTAAAGTCGTGATGTCACATGTCATCCCCTCTATAGCTGGAGAACCTGGTGTATTACAATCGCCTGAAGCACTCCAAAATAGTCATCAGCGACTTCCATCTTGCCAAGCTGGAGAACGGACTCATCAAAGACCCCTGCGGGACGCCGGAGTATCTGGGTGAGAGAAGAGTGTGTCGGAGATGAAGAACGAAGAGTAAAAATCAAATGTGGAGATGGAGTCTTTAACTAGTGACTTTGTCCCTCAACAGCTCCAGAAGTGGTTGGCAGACAGCGATATGGACGGCCGGTGGACTGCTGGGCGACAGGAGTCATCATGTACATACTGTGAGTCCTGACACGGTTCGAAGCATATTCATTTTGTTTGAAAAGAAAAGAAACATTTTTTAGCAACACAAAGGCAGATGAAGACTTTCCTGATCACGTAAGTCTTATATGAACCAAGAGGGAAGCAACCTCGAGGCTTCAGTGACTCCAACACAAGCTCTTCATCATATCCTCTGTGAGTGCTTGCCAGGGTCAAGTGTGTCTTATGAAGGTCTCACAGAAACAAGCGTGAGCAGCAGTCAATCAAAAACACACCTTAGTATCTGAGGCAAACTTTCATTTTCAAACCTGAATCAATCAAGAACTTGACTCAAGTGTACAGTATACCAGGCACTCATTGATGGATCCATGTAGATGTAGACACCAGATGACAACAGATTTTATTTCCACAAAAAAAAAAGTTTTTGTTGTTGTTACTGGGTTGTTGCTGGGTCGGTTTGTTCGTGGTGGAATAGCGGTGAGAGCATAGCCTTGTGGAAAATAAGGTTGCTGGGAGTTTTAAATGCAATGACTTTTCCATGAGCCAGTTCAAAATATAAACTAAATCACAATAAATAATAATAAATAACATTCAGAGAGTTTTTTTAACAACCAACAATCCAAAAAGAACCTAACAAAATGAATCTATTCTATACTATACTGAAGGGAAACCTGCCAGATGCTGGGGTGTAAAGAGCTACGTGACGCTGCATTGTGTGGCATGATGAGGAGTGGGAGGGGCAGCGATGCTAGTTAAGAAATGATTCTCACCCAAGTTTAAATAAATTCCTTGTCTGATATCAAAACACATTTGGGTGAAAGTCATTTTTTCCCTTAAGAATTTAAGAATGAAGCAGAAAAAAGGGCTCCAAATGGGCCATTGTGCTCCTGCAGGGAAAACCTACTTGTGGTCTATAGGTGCACGTCCCTGAGCATGCATGTGATCGAGGGTCGCGCTGGGGTGAAGAGCACGGCGCCATAAGCTGGTCATTAGTCCAGCACCAGCTGCGTTTTCCTCTGTTGTGTCTGAGCAGAGGTCAGTCATGACGCAGACTCTCAATCGCTGAAACAGTTCAGCCCCAATGATTTACTCAAAGCAAACAAGTCGGCACCTGAGTAGCAGAATGAAATTGAATTGGGATAAAAGCAGGATTTTCAGGAATATAAACAAACGCTACCAGTAGATTTCAGGAGCTAGCAGTCAGTGGCTTAGCATAGCATTGCTTTAGCCGTACAGTTGCTCTGCTTGTATGAAATTGACTTGACTTAAATATGGGACTAGTTTTATCCCTACATAACAAGCCAATCTTTTTTTTATTTTAAAGTTTGTTACTGTGGAAAACAAAAGGCCAGTGTTGACTTTTTTTGTTTCGTTTACCTCGTGCTGATTTTTTTCTTTTCGATTCAGGCTGTCTGGCAATCCCCCCTTTTACGATGAGACGGATGATGACGATTACGAAAACCATGACAAAAATCTCTTCCGCAAGATCCTGGCTGGCGACTATGAGTTTGATTCCCCATACTGGGACGACATCTCAGACTCAGGTATTTCTAACAGCGAACGGCTGAGAGTGCCAAGTGAGGTCTTCATGTCGGAGTACTTGAAAAGTGCTGCGCTCCAGATCACGTGGATAAGCGGAATACACACGCTTGTCATTGTTTCTCTTTGCCAACTTTGTTCCTGACAGCAAAGAGTCTGGTGACGCGTTTGATGGAGGTGGATCAGGACCAGAGACTGACAGCGCAGGAGGCTATAAACCACGAGTGGTAGGCAGCTTCCGACATTTCTAAGCCTTAGTACATACCCCTTCATTTGGCATTTGTATTGTATTGGTAGTCAACATCATAACATTCAGGGAAATGACTCTAATATCATCATAGATACAGCTTACACTGTGGTTTGATTGCCCCCTGTTCTTCGTGTTTCATCAACCAGGATCTCTGGTGGTGCGGCTTCAGACAAGAACATCAAGGAAAATGTGTGCGCACAAATCGAGAAGAACTTTGCCAGAGCTAAATGGAAGGTGAGCGTCCGCCTCCTCACTGTTGTTTGTGCTAGACATGAGTTTCGTTTTCCGCATCCACAGAAAGCCGTTCGTGTCACCACCATCATGAAGAGACTCCGAGCCCCTGAGCAAAGCGAGTCGAGAGCAGCCAGTCCAGCAGCCGGCGCCCCTGGAGACCCTGCTGCTCCCCAGGCTGCAGCGGACCCCTGTGTGCCTACCCCTGCCGGAGAAACACCACACCAGCCCACACCGGAGGCTGCACCAGCTTCAGTGGCGGAGCCGCAGCAGCCCAGCCCGGCACAGCAGGAAGCCGAGCCGCCATCACGCTGCAACGGTGACACCTCCGCCCTTCATGCGGACCCGAATGCCGGGAATGAACAGGGTTAGATCCCAACACTGCTGTGACGACATCAGTCCCCCGCATATTCCTGCACACTGTACATTAGCTGCTAGCATGGTGACACTGACTCTGCTTCTCTCTAACTCGCAGCTTTAGTATTACTCCACGGAGGCTGTGCGCTACCTTTCCTGCGTGATGCGTTGCTTTCTTTTACACATTTTTTATCCACAGCTGAAAACACACTTGTATTTGGGGCTTTGTGGGACCTGTTTTGGATTTATTATTTCATATTAGAGGAAGAATTCAAACAGTGGCTCATGATGTTTCTTAAAACCCGGCCTCCTTTGTTGACGATCATGTAAGAAATATTGTACTGCTGCTACAGCAGTAAACACAGACTAACACTGCTGAACGCTACACAACTGCAAAAAGAAAAAAAAACTACGTGGTGTTCTACTTGCCCACATTTTTGAGGCATGACAAGAGAGCAGAGATGGCCAATTCAATTTCTAAAGGGGTCACATGTGAGGGGCAGTCAAACCGTGGGACAGAAGAAAAAAAAAAGTAACTGAAAACTACTTCCTAAACACTAGGGTTTTTTTTAAGTCAGAAATCGTGTAATTACAATATGAAATTATATCCTTAAAATATGTTTTTTTATCCATAATATATTGTGATTTTTATGCATTTTCTTTAAAGATTCTCAAAATAAATCATGAATATTGGAATTGATATGTATCTTGGGAACAGTGCGCTCGGTAACACTATTAAGTTTTCCTCACAAAATATTTTTAATTTTAAAAAATTCAAAAGAAGACACAAACAAAATAAAGGCCTTAAAAGGCTTAAAGTTTTACTTAGAAATAGTGATGAACGTTGGGTGAAAAAAAAGTTTTTCTTCGTGTTAGGGCCACATAAACACAGGCCAAGGGCCACACGTCGTCCACATCTGCAACAGAGGTTTAAACAAAACCAAGGACCAAACTCAAAATAACTGATGCCTCAAACTTACATAAGGACCACAAAGAAAACAGCCCTTACCTGCACATTACCTCTGATTTGTCCTCTTTAAATGTGTAATGAAAGCTTGGAATTATTAACCACAAAATGCTTAAACTTTATTAGAAAATACGCAATGAAACTGTGCCTCTGTTGTCGATCAGGTAGGTTTGGGGAGACATTTAAAAAGCCTGAACAAATCAGACTCATTGGGTCAAACATCCCGGTATGATTTTCCAATGTCCATTGTGTTTTATTGTCATTTATTTATTTTTAAATCAAGGCAGCTTGACACATAAGCACAGACATTGTTTGTTGTCACTTCCTGCTCAGGAAAGAACCTCACGGCTGTATGTGTAAAGATTCTGTACATAGAGACCTCTGTAGAAGTAGCCAAAACCGCATGCTTTCTCACCGTTTACATTGGAAGCCACTCCGTGGATAGAGATGCGCTACTGCTAACAACGCCACAAGCCATGCTAACGCTGTTCTTTTACGTTTAAACATTGCGTCGTCTGCGTCCAACACGTAGATCCCGGCTAGAATCAAATCGGTTGATAGCAGTTCTATGCATCTTCATTATTTGTAGCTTTTTCTTTTTCTTTTTTTTTTATTTTTTAGAAAGGCACTTGTAAGTACTCTTTCTGTGGTCAGATACTGACTCTAACGCCACAAATGTCTTAATATTATTTGAACTGTAAAAACAAAATGTGCATTAACTAACCATGCGTGGCTTTCATTGGGGACATGCATCCATTTGTTGGCTATATCAGAGCCATCTTTCCTTTGCCACACTGATAATATTTGACATGTCGTCTTTACAATTTCGTTCGAGTGTCACTTTACCTTTTTAGCGTTATTTCAGTTGTAATAATTCGATGTCAGTGGGTCCCATAGATATCAGTAATAACAGTAATAACAGACAGGAGGTGTTTTCACTAGACCTTTAAAGGAGCAATATTTGACTGGCTTCAGAAACTGTGAACATTGATGTCCTAAATATGGTCTGTGTAAGAGTAGTGTACTGTCTCTCAGCTGGTTGGAGAGAAGTGAAGAGTCCAACTGATCCTTGGACCGTTTGTTAGTAACGTCACATGATCATTCTAGTCATCAGCTATTGCAAACAATTACTCAGCGATTAATTCAATGGATACATTTAAAACTGACAATAAGACGTCATGACACACAACATAATTTAACAATGAGTTTATAGAGATACATTATTTATTTTCTTAGATCTGTATTATGAATACAATTGCAGTTGAGTGGAGGCATATGTGGAAGCATTATACACTTTTCACAATCATGTTTTTTGGGGCAGGTTTGAAACTGAATAAAAAACATTGTAAAGAAAGTTGTGATTAATTTAAACAGACAACAAACCTGAATTGACACCATGATGCGGTGAAATCTGTTCAGTCAATGTTCAGTCCATCAACATTGTATCACTCGAATTTTCTGTGATATTGTTTGAAGATGAGTTGCACAATACCTGTATAGATTTTGGATCAAAAGGGACCTTTGCTACGAAGGATCATATTTCTTACTTTTATTATCGGTATTTTATTGATATATGGATTGGTCAACAGACCAGTCATTTACTTTATATACTTTTTATGTATACAGATCAGAAGGTGTTGTCCATCCTGTCTCTGCAGGTGGGAAATGAATACTGTTCAGTTACTGTCACACTAAAGCAATGCTTTTCCCTCTCTCACTGTATTTAGTCCGCCATGTTTGACCATTTTGCCAGGCACTTACAGGTGTAGTTGTAAATGTGATATTCGCCAGGACCAGTGGTCACCTGTAGGTCCTTTCTTGCATTTGTGAGCTCTGTACCCGTTCTCTTTGATGAGTTGATGACTTTGATGGAAATAAAAACTTAATTCATCTGTCTGTTCAACTGCCGTCGCCTCTTGTTTCCCCATCTGTGGCGAAATGTTTTGGATAATTAATGGCTTTTATTGGAGCTATTGTGAAGCAGCTTGCTGCTCTTTCACACTCCGCTTCCCCCTTCTAACCCGGAGAGAGCATCTGTGTTACACTCTCTTCGCAAAAGCTTCAAGCCTCTCCCGGTGGGGTGTGAACTTGAGTTCGAGAAATCCCAGCAGTGTCATTTGTTGGCACTCTCACGGATACTTGAATCACATCGCCTCAGAATAGTCATGCAGCACACACTTTTCTGGGTCCTCTGGGTTCCTCTGGCTCTCTCTCGGGAGGTTTTCTCATATCCACCCTGCTTTGGAATAGTTGCATTAACTCATGTAGTCAGGACTCATGGGATTTCATTTGAGTCGTGGAGTAGAGTGAGTCATTGTTCTGTCCCCTGTGAGGAGAGGACGGGAACAATCCAGCACCATCTGACTGACTTGAAATAAATGAAACATCATCCACTGTGATGGACATCAACGGGGCTTTGGTTAAAGGTTAAACATGTAATGGGATTTGAGTGGCACTTGTTTTGGAATCTGGAATGTGATGAACACACTCATTTAAGTTTTTATTTTAATGTCATTAAAAAGATGGAGGACACGGAAAAAAATTGTGTCACATCTGAATTATTATATATTATTTATTTATGTTACAACGTGTTTGCATTCACGTCTCGGTTAAAGGCTGCCTTAAAACTACACAACATAATAGATTCAAGATTTAAGATTTTTATTTCAATTTCAATACTATATAATTGAAATTACGTTTCCCGCTCTATTTACAGTGAAAGAATAAAATAAAAATAAATCTATGTATAGTAAAATATCAATACGTATATGTACAATATACCTATGTGTCTGTACATGAAAATGAAACTAATAGGTTATCATTTTATATACGTACATGGGTATAGCTACATAAATGACAGCTGGGCTTCGCAACACGTTACAATTCTGCCATCTGCTGGAAGATATTGTGCAGCGCAGTAAGATCAAACATTGTCCCTCCACATAGGCAGCAGGGGGCACTGTTGCGCCCCTTTTGTCATCGGATGACAGCGTTCCCTCTCTTGAGTTCCTGACACAGACAAAGCTAAACAAGCAACATGATTCACATAAATCACTCCCAGATTTCAGTTTCAGTCACAGTGGCAGTGTCTCAGAGTGATGCCCAACATGATAATGATGAGTGCCTGGTCAGTTGAAAACAGAATGAGAGGACTTCACTGGACACCAGATCGGTCGCAGCGATAAACTGCATCTCAAAAACCAAATGAATAGTTCTTATGAAGCCACGTCATTTGATACTGGGGATCATTAAACCCGCGGGAGCAAGTATCTGCTGTGGTCAGACACAGATCCTGACCCAGACCTCCCAGTCCAACGTGAGGACTGTGGACGGTAACACAGCTGTCATTGAGACGGGCGAGGGAGCGAGATAGTTCCTGACCTCTGATGTTGGCCCTCTTGGTTCGGGACTGTCAAACCCCTGCTACAACGCTTGTCGTCGGCTTGGTTGCCCACTGATAGGAATCAGATCATCAAGGAGAACAGAGCTCTGTTCATGGAGAATGAAACATTCTCCGGAGCTCAGATGTCATCTGATGACTGGAGTGCCCTTCATTCTGAACCCTGTGAACTGTTGTCTGCATGTGCTGGAGAAACCAAAGCACAGGCTGATAAGGTGGGCACCAGACATGCTGTCATCTCACCGAGGTTAGATTGAACCGATTAAACTCTTCATGTAAGTTGGCAGGGTCAGATTCACATCAGACTATGCAAACCTCCCACCTGTTCGCCAGACCATTGCACAAACCCCAGAACTACTGAGCTACTACCAGTTTCAGTTCACGTCCAATTGAACTGTTTTGAATTGAAATCAATAGACCTGACTTCGACTACTTCTGCAGCTGTTGCTCTGAGAAATGTTTTTCAGATGTATCGGATAGAAGTGAATTGAGTTTTTATATAGAATTCTGCTGTGGTGTTAGATTTAGATGCAATCTTAATGTCATGGATTTGTATAGTTTGTTTACAGTTTTGTCCCATCCATAGCTGCCACCAAAAAGTACAGCACATCTCGATCATCCTCTGTACACTCACCGATCCTCCTAATCCCCTCATTCAAGGCAAACCTGCACCTCATAGATGGTCTTCCTCTTCTCTTCTGACCCAGAATCTCCAGCTCCAAACAGTCCATGTGATCTGTCTCGCTTCTCCATGTCTTCAAACCATCTGACTGCCATAACTTTGTCTCCAAACTCCACCGCAAGCTGCTGATGTGTTGATGAGGTTTCATGAAACCAGATGGCGCCGTCTGCTGCTGCAAAGTTTGGACTTGAACAACTAAGTCGATGAAACCTCACATCATTTCTAAACCAAGAGCGCCATCTAGTGGCCTCTGAAAATCAGGACACTGTTTCAACAGTGCAACACCGTTTCACGATACGTAATGTGCCATCACTTCCGCAAGCTGTCCCTTTGATATACTCATTTCTAAAGCTGCCTTTATTCTTCTTGTCATGAAAATATCACATCGGCTTCATCTACAACTTTTCAGTCATAGTTCTTTTGTTCCAAACAGCATGCACTCTCCTCTTCATCCCTGTCTATTCCTCTCAATGGTGCCATAAATAAACAAAAGGTCAACGTAATAGTTTTCAGAAAAGCATTACCTGTATTAAAATGAATCATCTAACACTGCATGTCATGGTAACAGAAGAAGATTCTGTTCCTTAGATATGTATTCGTCCTTAACCAAAATGAAGCGGTTGGGAAACGTCGGGTTCGTTCAAGAAAATATTTCTGCCTCATATCTGCTTCTTCCAGTTACCACTTCCCATGAATAATGAAGCATCTGAGCTGCCCTGACATTTGGGCAAACACAGTCTGCTGATTCATTATTTACATCACATTTTGCAGCGCCCAAATATTTATACTGTAAGGTGCCATGAGTGACCTGACTTCATGAATAAAACAACAGGCAGTACATGCAGGGAGGTGTGTCACAATCACAGCGTGGTTTAAAACAAATGCCTTGTTGCAGCTATACATCAAATTAGCATTAATATATTGTCAGTAACATGAAAGATCTAAGCGAATTGAAGTCACTTCTAAGTTTCAGTGGGAAGCCTGAAGAAAAGTTGAGATTCTGCAGTGAAGACTAAAGTTCAGTCAAAACACAATACACAGACCCCGAATATTCCTGAGACAAAGACACAAAAGTTATAATGTACTAACCTCCGTGAAGTTGCTGGTCAACGATACAATGTTTCGTACCAGCTCAGGTGGGACTCGAGGTTTTAGAGTCGGTCTTCAGATGGTTTTTTTTCCAAGTTCTACCAGGCACAGGACTGAACATTTGTTTTCTCAGTGGCAATACTCAATACATGTTTTCACATTTCACTAGATATTCCTTAAATGAGCGGAAAATTATCGACTTCCTGTTTACGATCTCTCAACATTTTCTATCAAGTTTCTGATCATTATTTCGTTGGTCAACAGAACAACGCCATAACGCAATTTAAGATAAACTTTGCGATAAATACATTCTAATCATTGCAAAAATAAATAAATAAATAAAAACTTGACGTGAACTCGGAAAAGGTGACGAATGTTGAATCCATGCATAGATGTGTGTTGGGATTGACAGGCAGTGGCGTTGTTATTCTGACAGGTTTGGCAGCGACATAACTCCCTAAAATGTTCCCTTAAACTACTTCAACTGGCAACCGACACAGACCACCGACTGTCATGTTACCAACTCCCAATTAAAACAGGCAGTAACCAGAAACCTGAGCAAAATCTGAATATACAATACTGTACCATCAAATCACGGAAATGAATCATTTTTCTTCTGGTCAAAGTTTATTAGACATTGGTCTAAGACACTAGTTTTATTGGTTATGGGCAGATGAGGCTTCACGAAACAGTATTGAAGGGCTGGTGAGGCCACCAGATGGCGCTGTCTGTGGTTTAATGTTCGGCTTTGAACAATTACTTGTTCAGAAACCTCACATCATTTCCAAACCACAAGCGAGAGGCCTCTGAAAATCAGGACACGGAATCAAGAACCCTCATCAACCCTTCAATACTGAGTCATGAAACCTTATCTACCCATCAGTAGAATAAAAAAAGTAGTCTGAAGCAGTTCCCAAGTTCTCCATCCACTCCTCCCTCTTACTAATGTACACAGTGGTTAGTGACCCTGAAGAACAACGCTCCAAAGCAAAGTGTGTCATCTCACACTGAAGTAAATGCTATTAAACATGTTCATTTAGCCCTCTTTGGACTCATCCAGGTGCAACCTGAATATTTAGTATGAAGAAAAAACAGGATCTCATCTTGTGTTTTGAAAAGCAAACACTGAGAGACTACTTGATAGAGAAGTTCATACGTATCACGTTTACAGATACAACTTTATTCCAAGGTTTCAGTCGGTGAAAAACATTCACTATCAGGACAATCACAATGAAGGGGGAGCATTCCATCTTAGAAAATATAGAGCTTTAATTTATTAGTCAGCGACAACAATGTAAAGGAAAGATGAGAGTAATTTACACATCATTACATTAACATCACCTCTTTGCGTCTCTTTTTTCCATAGCGACGGATGACTACGGAGAATAGAAGTACAAAACAAGAAGACACCAGTTAACAAAAGACACTTTATAAAAATAACAAATTGCACAACCATTCTTTCTGTGCCGTTTTTATGCCGGCAGTCTCATTTGGAGGAGACGCTGCGGAGCCGTGATTGATTCTGAGACTGCAGACAGATCCCAAACTGTGGAGCAGATACAGCTACTCCAGTATGAATAATTGATGCATCTTCCCAGAGGCGTTGGAGATGACGTTTATAGAGCCTGAGTACAGGCGAGAGACAGGGTGTGTTAACAGCTCCCACTGCTAGAATCGTCTCCTTTCAAACAGCCTTCTTTGTTTCAAATTTGCGCTCCTCATTTATGCTCAGTGTTGTTTTGCTGATCAATAATTTTTTTTTTCTAATCTCATGTAGAATTTATTTACACAAAACCATATAAATAAATGACTGTCCCTTAACATGACGTGTCACTGGAAAGCTACATCATGCTGTACACAGGGGTCACTGTGGAGCATTAAAAGGTCAAGCACAACTAGCTGGACTGTGGAGGAATTCCAGACCACATCGTACGCCCCAACAGATGCAGAAAAACCACGCAGTATTTGTTATAATTACAGTACAAATACAGATTCATGCACACAGTGAAAGCCAGCTTCCCACTATTTTGGTGAGTTCCTCAGCATTGTTACAGTCTGCTCTGCTGTATTGTGTCTGAAATGTTAAACCGTGACTCAGAGAGGCACCTGTCTCCAGGCAAGAGTTTCCTCGCGAGACTCATATAGCCAGTGACCCGAGGAGCATTTCAGCTTTAGTTTTGGTAGCACAGAAGGACTTTGAGTGAGGGACTAGTTTTTGGTGTCTTTAAGTAGAAGTTAGAAACCACATGGCAAGTTACCTACAGGGATGATTTGTTATGGTGCGACAGTCCAATCAGATTGTTGAAGTTGCAAAACGAAAATGTAAAATTCTTTGGGACATCAATTATATATTTCACAATTTTGGTGCAGCGTCTTGTCTGAACACATAAGCACCCACTTCCTTATGACCAACTTTGCCTCATAACGTCAGTCACTTTCGATATGTCATAGAATTCCCTGGAATCTGTATTTTCCTCTCCCCAAGTTTCCATTTTTATGAACTGTTGCATGCCAAATAAACTCACTTGGCGTGCCAGATTTGGCCCCCGGGCCATGAGTTTGATGTCCCCAACTTTTGTGTAGATATCATTCTCCATATTTTGGCCTCCACGCTGAAATCCACCTCAGGGAATGTTGTCAAGGTTTTTTTTTCAAATCAAAGGAGGCATCATTTCAGTCACGGAATCTTTAGAGGTTTCTTTATGTCATGTGGTGCAGAACAAAATAAAAATAATGCCCTTGATGAAGAGGAAACTCATCATTGCAACACACTTGGTTTTGCATACGACTCAACATGGTTAATGCTTTGTCTCTGTTTGGCTGTAATATTCAGGACCAATTCGAAGCATGTGGAAGAAGAAAACTGGCATTCACAAATGGAAGGTGGCAGAATGAACCCTCAACTTGAATCTTGGAGTGTTGTCGGTCCACGTTCCTGAACAAATCCTCAGGCATCATCCCTGCTCTCCGAGACCAAGCCAAGATGCAGCATTATTTTACAATCGATCCCCCTACAAGCAGGAAATATAAAAACAAACTGGTCAGGAATCCATTTTCTGAGACTGGCCCAGGGGCAGTCTACTGAGTGGGGACCACCCTCCTCACTCTGGGACCACGGCATGGTCCCCTCGCAGTATCAAGTCACTGTCCACATGCACATCCAAGAGAGGCTTCCTGAAGAGTCCACCAATAAAGATGCAGAGAAACAACAGCCATCCCGAGCTCCGCCTCTTTACACGCCCCGTGACTCAAACTCTGGGTCCAAACTGACTGAAGAGCTTGACAGTAACAGCAACAATAAAATTAACATCAATAATAACAATAGTTGCCCCCAAAAGTACCTTTGCATGAAGAGCGTGTATCTATAAGTACAAAGAAATCCACAGAATGAGACTATATACAACCTACAATAAATACTGTGTATCATATATCTTACTGTGTGAAAGGACACAAGTGGGGGTGGAGTCGCGTGCCTCTATCAGTTTTCTTTTTTTCTCGGTTTGTGCATTTTTTTCACTCTCAATGAGTCTCTCCCAGTTCTGACAGGGTGGGGGAAGGGCGACCAAGGGCGTGTGTCAGTTGTTCTCCTCATGTCTCTGCGTCCTCCTGCTCGTCCGTCTCCTCCCGCTCGCCGTGATGTCGGCGATTGCGAGGCTTCTTCTGCTCCTTGAGCTCCTTCAGGTCTTTGCCCTTCATGGCGCCCATGAGCGGGTCTCCGAACTGCCAGTAGTCCTGGCAGTACTGGTTGATGAGGCTCATCTCCGGCTGGCTCAGGATGGTCAACAAATCCTTGTACTGGACGGCGCTGGGGGTCCACTGGGTGCTGCTGGAATGGAGGGAGGACGGCACCGGGCCGCCCCCTCCTTCCACCAGCACGTTGTTGACGGCTCGGCCCGACAGAACCACCAGCTGCAGCTTGACCAGTGTGTGTTTGAAGTTCTTCTCCGTGGCCGTGCACTGATACATTCCAGAGTCGGAGGGCTGAAGGGAGCGCAGGAGGAGACCCTGCTCAGTCTTTAGCACCCGACCATCACAACGGATCTGAAAGGGATGAGCGATTATGAATGTTCATTTGCAAAATGGATTGAAATTTTGAATAGATTAGAACATTAACATTTGTATGTGGTGTATGAGGCCCATGGCAGCTTGACAACTAAGCACAACACAGCACAAGCATCTTAAGTTAACAAAATATATTGAAGTATCAAATAAAATGGAGAGGAATATATATATATATATATATATATATATATATATATATATATATATATATATATATATATATATATATATATATATATATATATATATATATATATATATATATTCCTCCCCATGATGTACAAATAATTTTGCATAAAGTATTTTTTGCAAAAAAATATGATTTTCATCTTTTTTTTTTATTTTTACATTTACCACATTAATTTGGGATAAAAGTACTCAAAAGAAAAGAAGGGAAAAGGGAAGTAAAAAAATGAATTCCACATGTTAAACGTTAAGTTGAAGTAACCAAGACAGGTAAACATCAGTATACACAGAGTGAGACCTCATGGGGGCAGTGTAAGTGCAGTTAGCATGCGGCCACAGGGGTCATTTATTCGTCATTTTTCATTCAAAGCACGTCATTTTCCAGTTGAGCAGTTGTGTTCGCGCGTGTAACTGAATAACAAAAAATAAAAAAACAAATCAGGAGCCTGAGACACATTTAATATTTTGTTTCCCACGGACTCACGTGAACTAGAAGTGAACAATAAGCAGGAGCAAGAGAGAGAAAATAATAATCGAGATGCTCAAATATCACATTAGCCGATACTGTATTGGTATTTTTGCAGAAAAATTGCAATACTTGATTGTGTGATATTGCCTTGAAGTTAAGTTACAGTAAGTTGTGTACATCAACATTTAGTACACAGGTACTTGCTGTTGCATTTGTGACGTGTTTAATTCTAATATTTTGTGATGTGAGTTTTTTTTTTTTTTTTTTTGTTATTGATTGATATGATTCCAGTGTTGGATGGCAAAATTGAACTCAAACTGTAGCTAGACTTACATCATAACAATAAACTTGTTTTCATTCCATTATTTTTGTGCTGCATAATTTATTTTTTGGGCTGAATTTGCAGTATCGCAATGTATATCACCACTCACTGTATCAAATCGCAAGATACCAGCCAATGCACAGCCCTACGCAACATGGAGCGCTACGTACTACAGTGCAAGGAGCTGATATGTATTGTATGATCACAATATGTGGGCATCAAAAGTGTCGACCTAACTCATTTCAATGACTGAAACAGACCTGGTTCTGCAGAATACAAATTTGATTTGAAAGTTTTGCTTGGAAAAACATCTGATGTCAAAACGTCAAGTGCATTTTGAAGTAGTTGTTTCAGGAAATGCTGTGTGAAAGTGATGGACTGGTGTAAACACTCATATTTGGCTTTAAAATGGGCTCTTTTGCTCCGAAACTATGCAGTAGGTGAGGACCGTTTGAGCTTCTCTATGTGGAAAACCTGGTTTTACTTGGTTTTGTTCTTCAACAGCTTGTCTTACTATATTACAATAGTGAGTCATAACTGTTTGTTTTGAAATGACTCAATCCCAGTAAGGGGCAAAAAGAGTTTCAGTTTCACATCACACTGCTCTGAAATAGAACTCAAGGATTTCTTCTCTGCTCCCCTCTACATGTCCTTCCCCGGGGAACGGTGGACTCTCAGAGGTGTGACTCCGCAATCGTACAGTCAGAGACTGATTCACTTCATGATGATAAGAGATAAGCTGCAGAAGATTCAATTGGAGTCAATTTCCTAAGTGTCACTCTTGATATAAGTCTCAACGGCAACATGGATCCGAGGTGGAATCCAATTTTGAAATGTGTGGGGGTGTCTCGGTCGCATTTAGTAAGCATGTGGGCTCCAGACTTTGAAGACCATATAGAAATGTAAAAGGCTGTTGATCAAATGGAAAGAGTTGGAGTTGTTTTCTGCTTCAACTCCACCAATCAGGGACAAACATCAGCTTTTAATTTATCCTCTCAGTGCGCACATATACTGAAGCATCACACTCTTCAGGGACTTAAAGTCATTCAGCATGAAACTCTAATATCCTATATAATAGAGAGGTTTCTGTGAGAGGCTTCTGCAGCATTCACAGCCTGATGTATTCACTGACATTCAGTCATTCTTAAGGCTTTGCAGGTTCAATGTTTCCCCAGGAGACATGTGGGCACGACCTTGTTTATAATGAAACAGCAACAGTTTGATGAATACTCGTCGTGGCTGTTCACCTCTTTCCTGCGGTCGCTGTTGTCTCTCTGCAGATGCCACTTGATGACAGCGTGTGGCGAGCGGGCTTGGCACTCCAGGAAGGTGCTGCTGCCCTCCACGCCATACTGCACCATCTCCAGAGTGTTCTTGTTCGCTGTCGGGCAGAGACGGACAAGTCACTCAAGCGTGTCATCAGCAAAGCAAACGCACATCGATTCAACCACTATAAACTACTTCCTTGCTTTGTTACAATTTATAATCAAGAATTATGGTGGTGTTTAGAGTGAATTTGGGGGGCAGGTCATTCCTGGGTAAACTATATGCTTAACAGTGGAAATTACTGGCTAACACAGCTACAAACACACATATAAATAGGTAGTTTATTTATGGTAATATATGAGCGCTAACATACAGTGTTACTGTATTAAAAAAAAATAAATAAAATAAAAAAAAAAAAAAAAAAAAAAATATATATATATATATATAGTCGCCTATATAGAGCGCCATTGTGAGTAAAAAGTGAATAAAATGCATTCTATGTTGTTTGGTGTTAATTCCAACCTTTACTCATATGTTGATGAAATATTTAAATATAGAACTTGTCATTACAATATCATTTTTCAATGACTAATGGTATTTTCATTTTAATCCAATGTATGAAACTCAAAAGTGCCAAGTGAAATTCTCAGGCTAAAATCAAAGCGTAAGAACATCTGAATAATTATTAATGTATTAGGGTCAAGACAAATAACTCCTGAGTGAGTTGGACTGGAAAATATAGATAAATAAACAAAAGGTGAGTTTTTAAATTAACACCAGGTCTAAGGAATTAGCGCACCTGCCAACGCCTTGGATAAAAATGAAAAATACTTTTTTACGTAGTTATTATCTTACTATTATTAACGCGATTCAATACATTGTTTTTGACTATTTTTTTCCAACTGTGTGAGTCTTTCTGGACGTGTGACGTGGGAGAGTCAAAAGTGTATTTTGCTGAAGACCAAGATGTGAGAGCTGCTGCAGTGAAATGTAATAAATGAAGGATTTGAACTCAACAGACAGGAAGGTGTGTGTGAGACGCAGAAACATTATGGCACTATGTCTCACCGTTGGAGTTGAAGCCCCTGCACTGGCGGATGGGGTTCCCGTACTTGACGTCCTGCCTCCGGCTTCGTCTAAAGGGGTCAGACCAGTATTGCCGAATAAGGAGAGAAAAAAAAAACACATAAAGCAACTGCAAGCCATCCAAAGCCATTCAAGAACCCAGTTATTATGCCACTGCAGTGTTATTCACATGTATGAGTATCAGAGCACAATGTCCACACTGACTAAAGCCGCCCTTTAGCCATCCAGGAGGTCAGAAGTTAACAGTTAGTGGTTACTTGGGCTCATGCCAACACTGCTGTGGGTGCTCACCTCTTCTGTGAAGCTGAGTAACGGGAGCATGACTTCCCATCCCAGGCACAATAAGGGTCTCTGGCAAGGCAGCAGTCGGCACAAGCCTCCCCGTATACGTCGCAGCGGTGAAGCGCCAACTGGGTCAAACCGATGGCAGACGAGACGTACAACTGTTGCTGTCGTGAGAAACATAGAGGAGGGAAAGTGTTCAGCAACTTTGATGACATTTTGATCCATTGATAGAAGAGTCTGGAAAACTGCAGACAGATGAAGACCAGCTTCCAGGGTCCATATGGATGAGTCAAACGTGAGACTCTCCTAAAGGAATATTGAGCTGAACTCTGTCCGCCGTCAAGGCGCACCCTTTTATGATCATCTGTTTGGCATTCACCGGTCTGGTCGGCTGTTAGTGATGATGTCACGTTCTGTGAGTCCATGAGGAACTTCCACCAGCTCAGCAACAGCAACAACAAAAACCACTTCAATGTTAACTCAAAGATATTGGTCGAGTTGTGATGGTAAGAAAAGCAGAAGCAGACCACAAGCGTCACTCCCTTGTGTGACACATCTCTCATTTACTTTTCAACCTGGCAACCAAGTTAACGGTGCACCAGAGCAAACATCTGGGCTCAAGCTACTTTTCAGTTGCTCTGGTGAAGCAGTCTGTCTTGATTCAAGAAGTTTATTTCAACCCCACATCAAACACAACAATTCTTTCATCTCGAAAATGAGCAGCGTGAAGAACAGCTATTAAAACTTTTGCCCCATTTTGATGATTTATATTTTGTTAATGTACGTAAACTTGAGTGTAGACTGTAAGACACAGGGAAGAATGAGCAAGAGCACAAGCGTGGGAGTGAACCATCACTTAATCTGACACAGTCATTTGACAGAAATGGTGGAAGAGCCAAGATAAGGCTCCTATTGACATAAAATGAACAAAGGATGAAGCTTTCGCCGCAGTAAAAACAAATGCTACAAGAAAGTATTCATTTTTATGTGATAAATTGTCATCCCTGCCAATGTCTTTTTTTCACTGTGGACTATGACGTGATTTGTACATGACATATCGCGCCAAACTTTGTAAATATGTGTGGAAACATTTCAATTGAAAAGTATCTCTGTTAGTATTTCCAATTTTTGTTCCAGGTATTTGTCCTGTGTTTCCACTTTTTTTCCTTTTGGCACTCCTGGTGTTCCATAAATACAAAGGTCACTGACTCTGTACTGATACTGATCTCTCACTTTGAAACTCTTAGCAGCACATTTACTGTGGCAATACTGTTTGCATTTAATTCTTCTCAGTTGACAAGACTGAATGCAGACTTACCCGTTTTGATGAGATCTTCATTGTTGTGATGGGAGTTGGAACCTGAACATCAGAGGAAAAATGTATTGCAAAAATCTTTTTTTTAAAACAGAATTACTATTAATTAAATTGACTAAGGAAACATTTTTTAATCATTGTTCTTTATGTGTCTAAATTTTCATCCTAACCGTTTAACCGCCACTTGAAGAGAGCAGTGAGATAACACAAGCTCAAGTGCTACACTCACCTTGAACACCTCCACCTCCTCCAGGACCAGCTCCTCTGTCTGCAGGTTGTCGCTGGGCAGAACAATTACTTTCTGAACTGTTCCCTTGTCTGTGGATCACAACACACACGCCTGTCAGTTCCGCACAAACAGCCTCACTCAAACTCATTCCTGTCATCACCCCCTTGAGTTTCCAGTTTATTCTGCAGCCACAGTTAATCCTCACACCAACAAACTCCACTGTCCTCTTCACCTCTCCCACGTGGTTCTCTTGACTTTTACAATGACGCCAGCTTGCGCTGCACTTATTCAGAGCTTAAAATGACAAACCTCCCCTGTCATCCTCAGCTTCCTTCTTTCTGCAGCCCTATTCATTTGCTGGCCCTCAGACATTCCCTGGACGTCCTGTGAATTCCTGTCAGCGGGATACCTGAGATTTATTATGACTCGCGCCTCAGTGCGAGGCTGAATGGCTGCATCTGCCAACAGCAGAAAGGACGTACATTCCTCCACAGCGGCTGCCTCCGTGCACAAACACTCGCCGTACATCCCAAATTGAAAGGGAGGGGCATCAGGAGCGACACGTGAGGGCTCCAATCGCGCGTCATCATTCAGGCTTCAAGGCAAATGAAACAGATAATGTTCCCTGCGCCAGTGGGCAGGATTAAGGTGATAGATATCCAGAGACCAAACAACCCTCCCATTCTTTTTTTTCCCCCCTCTTTCCCCCTCCTGCTGTTAATCCGCACCCGCCCCCCCGAGCCCTCCAGGTACAAATCTCCTGTTGTGTACATCATGTGGAGAGAGCAAGGTACAAACCTTTTGATTTGTTCCATTTCCACCCGAGCACAAAAGCAAGAATGCCTTTCTCCTAATGATAAATGATTACAGGCGAGACAGCCCCTCCACTTTTGCAGGATTTACTGCCACAGGGGTTCTTTCTCTCCGCTTTGTGTGACACTGGCGCTCACAATTCTGACGGCTCGGAGGGTTCACGGGTTCACGCCGGCTGTTTGCAAACACGCTGTTGATCCAATATTAACACAACAAAGTCGCCCCCCCATGTTCACAACATCCTTACTGAAATGGATGAATCACAATGGGACCGCGAGATAATCGTAGTGGGACGTGACATGAAAGCGTTTGAGCTTTTGCCAACTTAATTGCCACGATGGTTGAAACACGTTTAGCCGGCCATCAACATCTCATTTATCTGTGGCTCATCTTCCATGTTAGCCAACACTAAAAACAACTGATAAACTCTCACCAGTTCCCAAGAAGAGGACTTCATAGTTGCCGTCCGCCGCTGTCACCTGGTCCACTGTGATGGTGGTGAACTCATAGTCCACGTTGGTCCTGACCACCAGGGGGCGCTTGTGCACTGGGTACACAGCATTATACATGGCAGGATGGTTCCTCATGAAGTTTATCACCTCATCCGGGTAGTCTTTGGTGGACTTCATGTTCGGCGTGAAGGTCCCACCCGGACACTGAAGGGAAACAGATTTTCACAAAAACACATTTGAGATTTCAAGTTGCTGACACCTGTATCTTGGTCAGATGGTTTTCATTTGAGTTGAAAGAGCAATGACAGGATTCTCACGGGAGGCTGTTTGGAGAGTAATCATTCTTGAGGCGCGGGACTTACCGTGCCTGGTCGTGGGTAGGGGATCTTCCCAGTGTAGGCCACCCACTGGTAGTTCGGACCCTCTTTGTGGGCAAACGGTCCATTGAAGACCATGCGGATGTCAGCCATGGAGTAGACACAGACTGCTGAGCCCTTGAAGACAGAGCTGTAGGGAGGGAAGAGTACTCATCTTGAACTGAATATTAAAAAATAAATTAGGTATCCGCCTATTATCAGTTTCAAGATGATGTTATTGATAATAACTAAAGCAGATCAGTCTCCAGCTCCCACCCTATGAGGACATTGTTTATGAGTAAAGTTGAAATAAAATAATGTAAATAAACTCTTCATTTTGCGGTCATCGCTATGTATTTTGTTCATAACTCAGTCACCACCCACAGTTCACAGCTTGCGCAACGATTACTGGATTATACTACTTGTGTACTGTAAGATGATCTCACTATAATGTGACTAAAGGCTTCTCTCCTCCTCAGTAAATACCACAAGTAAAGCAATAGTTGATCACTGACTCATCTGGAGGGCTGGCGCATCAAGCAAGCGTTCCTGATATTCTTCAGACATAATTCAGGCCAAGTTATTTGCACAGACTTTCCCTCCCGGAACACTTACCCAGAGACAGAGAAGACGCCATAAATAACAGGATTTTTGGTGTCCTGTGTTGGCTGTATGTAAACATCGCCTGTAAGAGAGGAGAGAGAAATCACGTCAGCGCAAAGAAAAGCAGATGAAGGAAACACGCTCCGCAGCACAAGCGCCGCTCTTAACTAATATTTGCACAGCTTTCTCCTCACCAGACACTACTTTGGCTGTGCCTACTTTGGAGAATGCTTCACTTTTATCCATCTTACACGACCACTAGATTATTGGTAGAATCTGGGTGATGCTCCCACCCCTATTGCCCCACTTTGAGATGCACAGGTTCAATTTATCTTGCTGTTTGGTGATTGGGAATTAAATGGGGTGTCAAGGTACAAATAAATTTGTCATTCATGGCACTACCGTGATCAGATGCACTGTCAAGACTGATGGGTTCTCCAGAGCAGTCAAAGGCTGACCAACCTTAAAGGCAATATATCTGTTCTCCCATACGACAGCTGCATCATCTTCCCATTTCAAGGCAACTAAATCATGCTCGTATTGTCTCACGCTGAATAACTGACTGAGATTATGCTGTCTTGAATTCTCTGGAAAGCAACGACAGAAAAAAAAAAATAATAGGTGCGCGTGAGCTTTTCAGAACCTGACCTGGATTGGAGTCCCAAGAGGGACATCAGATGCCAGTGAGAGACAGAAAGTCTTTCTAGCAGTGAGAGAGAACTTGTTCTCAACCCAGAAAAGATGGCAGGGTAAATATAGTCCAGGAAAAGTGCTATTATCGTTGCTGAAGTAATGACCCCTCTGTGGAATCGAACGGATTGAATGCGACTCTAACAGTTTTGAATCAAAAGTAGGGTCCTGGTACTTGTGCTCATAAAACCCTTCAAGTAAAAACACATGCACTACAAAGCAGTCTGTCCAGCTGCCACAGCAAGTCCGATGCTCCGGTCTGGAGTTAGCACGCAGCCAGGGCAATGTCCCCCAACAGCTGATCCCTGTCAGGACATATGTTGCTCTGAAAGGAAATGAATGACTTGCACGCAAGAACATGCATCTGCATCCACCACTCCAGTGAGGTGGATTTATGGAGGATGAAGATCAGATGTTTGAACAGAGGGAGGTTTAAGATTCAGTCGAGGGAAAAAAAAAGGTCCCGTTGCTTTGTAGTTGGCTTGACAGCCCAGTGATGGCTCGGCTTCCGTGCTCCAGGGAAACTGGTGTATTAATAACAGCGGGGTAACAACTGGACTTGCACAACCTTCCCCGAGCATGTGCGGACACCGTTTCTCTCCAGCCCCGCCTCCTTCCTGACGATTTCTCTTCCTCACTGTGAATCGATTGTGCTTTCATCGATAATAATTTCATTCTAATCTAAAGGAGAATCTGTCTCAGTCACTTTAGTGTGGTGAAAAAAACCTTGAACTTTTAAACCGACCATTAGTCATTACACACCAAATTGCCAAGCACAGCAAAACAAATTAAAACCCTGCAAATGCAGAGACTCCAGAGAGTCCAGACGCACCTACAAGGTCCCTCCGAAAATACAGCTGGTCTGGACCTTTGTGCAAACCTCAACGAATGAATGTGGAGTCATTGTGTTCAAAAGGTTAATGGCCAGGAAAAGACGAGTATCCATTTCAAATCTGCCATAAATTTCAATGTCAGTCTTCGGTTAGATGGATTTTCCAGTCAAAATATTCAAAGTGGATTTGTATTCAGCTTTGCTGTTAAGCAGGCTCAGACCACTGAACTTACATCAACATTTTCACTATTAAATACTTGTGCTGTAACTGTCTTTTCATCAGGTGAAATGTGGTAGTGGTGGTGTTTTGAATTCCCACCTAAATCTTGCCCCGTATGTAAATAAAGGAAGTTAAAAGGGCAATAACACTGGGTACATGGAGGAGGAGCTGGGTGGAGGTCTGAGCTCACTGAGTGCTTCTATGGACAAGTGAATGAATTGTTTTCTATGGAAATGTATTTCATTCATTATACTTAGACTGCAAGGCTGGAGGGAAGACCATCTATCATCGAAGCTAAATAATCTGCTGAGAATAAATGCTAATATTGTGACACCTCAACAAGATGTGATAACAATAATGAGCTCCATAAATAACAAGGGAAACTTTCTCATTTCACTTGTTATCCAACAAAACAACTCGCCGCCCTCAGTGTCCTCACTCAACTTCCTCACCTTTTCCATGACACAATCTGCTTCAAAACAACATCCCAAACTTCAGCCAGACCGACCCCTCTCCAGCTCTTCCACAGAGACACTTTTCACCGAAGCCCCGAGTCAGCAAAACAAACCCATGAGCCTGTACAAACTTTCTTGTGACACAAAATAACAGGCAAAGTTTTCAAGTGTCTCCTTTTTCCACTAGTCACAGGTTCTGCTGCGCCAACACGAGCCAAAGTCAAATGTTGACGCATGTTGTTGTACAACATATTTACACATTTGAGTAAGTTATCCACAAAGTGAAATGATTTTATGTTACATTCAGTCCATACTGTGGCAGGTGTTGGGATTTCAGATACTGATGGGGTTGTACTGAGACAAGTATAATAAAATGAGAAAAAGAGAGATAGAAATATTGGCACTTTAGTTTGAGGTATTCTTTCAATAGAATTAATTTATTTTGAGGGCTGTTAATAGATTACTAATCTCAATTAATCACATTAATGGAACATTACATATAACATTATGGAACATGTATTACCACAAATACACTACTTGTTTGTATGTGTATTAGCAGCATAGTAGGCCGTAATGAATTATTTTTAATTACTTTTGTTAATGACTACATTTTGTCCAGGAATGGTGACCAAAAATTCACTCACAACACCATTATAATAACTGATAACCGACCGTAAATAAGCATGTCATTAGTTCATCCATAGGCAATATGTGTTCCCCACATCTGATCTGAAACGGATCCTCTGCAAGTCCTCCAAACCTTTGTGCGCTCCACTCTGCATTCAAATAAAACAGCCGACAGCTCCTTTTGTGAAGCGGTTTTTATAAAACAAGACGGGCCTCGTAAGCCTGCATATCCTCACACCTTAGCCGGCGGCTGTCGCGGCCTCTTGTGTGGAAGGTGAAAAGTCTCACAGTCACACTCAGCGATTTGATCCTCTCACCATCAGCTCTTTTGAGAAACAGGTCTTTGAGGGAAATGACAGCGAAAGAAATCCGCCGACCCGCTCCAATTACATTTTCCTCCTTTGGCCAGAAACAGAGTCGAACAAAGAAAGCTGGAGCCAAGAGTCTTGCTTTCTCACCGCGTATAGGAGACTTTTGGCAGGTGCTGCCGCAGAGACAGACCATGAAATTCTTTTCTTAATATATCAAATTAGATCATACATGACAGGAACCTGAAAGTGAATATGTCAGCAATAAATCCAATCCTGTCATTTTCTTTTCTTTTTTCCTGTCAGCTATTCAATACGTTACTGTCACAATGATGTAGTGCTAAATGAAATGGATTTAAGTAATAGACAGTAAAAGAATTTCACGGCTGCTGAAATGCTCTGGGAGAGGATCTCTTACCAGTATTGTGACAGATCATGCACTGCTAGTTTTAAGTATGAGAACACGTGAAACCATCCCTGAAAAGTCTTTGACGGACAGAAGAAACATCCCAGTACCATCGATGCTCACTTTAACTTTAGATTTCAGCAGTTTTATGCGGGCCAAAAATGAAGTAATGTACTATGATGCATGACTTGGAAACCTGTTAAACTGTTTGGCATTGTGAAATTCTTCTCCTGATGAGCATTCTTAGGTCTTAAAGACTCGGTAAAACACCTACTGTGAGCAGGTTGGATTCACGCAGGTGAGTGACACGCCCCGCAGCTACAGAGATAACCTACTTAACACTTTCCTAAAACAACAAAAGAGTCATTCCATTCCATCGCGCTTTAGGTTTTGTACTCACGGAGCTCGTCGAAGTGTGTTTCCATGCCGTCGGCCCCCGGCACCGAGCAGATGAGCCGGGCCTTTAGAAAGGTGCTCCACTTGTTCACCAGACAGCAGTGACCCCCGTCGTCATTCTGAGTGAAGAGATACAGTTGTAAAGAGTCAGATGCATTGATTTATGAAGGTAATATGATTAAATTGTGTGAGGACGTGCCACATGAAAGTGAAATCGAAGTGCGGCCCCGGGGCCACATGGCCCTAATGAGGTCAAAACAATGACAGGAATTGCTCCTTTTTCATTATTCATTAAATACTAAATATAACTTTGTTTATATGCCTTGATTTTCTTCTTCCCATGTATTTATGCTTTTAAAATTCAAATTCTTTAAAATAGCTATGCTCATTTTATCAGAACCTTGTGTAGTGTATATTGAAAATTATATGTTACACGGACTGTTTCTTTTTCAGAATATTTAAGAAATGGAATTTCAGCCATAAGTATGAGATTGTTTCACTTCACTGACCCTCACATATGTCACAGGATATAATGTGTGGACTAGTAATAGGCAGATGAGGCATCATGAAACAGTATTGCAGGGTTGTTGAGGTATCATGAAACAGTGTCCTGATATTCAGAGGCCACAAGATGGCGCTGTCTGCTGTAAAAGTGGACTTGAACAAATAATTCAATGAAACTGTACATCATTTCTAAACCAAGAGCACCATCTAGTGGCCTCTGAGAATTAGGACACTGTTTCATGAAACCTCATCTGCCTATCACTAGTGTGGACCCTTGGAAAATATAATTGCCCTCCCCTGAGTTAGTGAAGTATCAAATGTATTCATTTCCCACTCCAGGGTCAGCAGGGCGCTATTCAAGCTGCTTGGAAATTCTCTAAATGTTACTTTTTTTTTAAGGTGCAGTGTGATTCACGTTGTTCCATTGAAGTGGGATCCTTAATTATTTCTTCGGGAGGAAACAGTAAGAGCATACAGATGTGTGACGGAGTAAGAATGGCAGGACCGGATCCCCCGTGGCCGGGCCAATACCGAGAGGGGAAACACTGTTTGTGTGCCGGGTCAGCGTCTGACCTCTTCAAATAAATACAACCTGGAACAGCTGAGAGGACGAGCACACGTATGTGACATATTCTCACTCCATCTCATACGTGCTCCGCACGCAAAGCTCCACTCTGGCTCCACGGAAACCTGAGACGGCCTTGTATGCTGAAGAGTCAGCTTTAAGAGGCAAACACTGTAACTAAGAAAGACAGTTCTCGGTTTATCCGCTCCTGAAATCCTTTTAAAGTTTTAAGACTACCAGGGACTAGAGGTCAGAAGATCATGGATCTGGAGGTCGGAGGTCAACCTCATAGACAGAGCGAAGCATTGTAGACGGGGAGGTTAAAGACACATGTGGATTCCAGCACATCAACGTTGACCAAATACAAGTCCAGCACCCATAAACATCGGAGCACCACGGGTGGGTTCCCTGAGGACGCCGCAGCATGTTTTCATCCAGATGCAGGTCTTCTTTTCATTGTGTTTACATCCCAAAACAAACACACGCCACGCTGTGTACACACCAGGCAGATGCGTCCGATGCGGGACTGGGTCACAGGAGTCTGGCCCATCTCTGAGGATTTCTCCCGGAAGAAGAAGTAGAGCTTGTCGTCGTTTCTTTCCGCGCTGTCGGGGATGAGTTTCACATGGACGAAAGTGGGGTCTGTGGGGAGAGGCAGATGTTTAGATGAAGGACAGGAAATTGTAAGTACTTGTAAGTACTGTTGATATACAATATTAAAACCTACAGATGAAGAAAAAAATCATAGACAAGTGATGATTTCACAAATCTTGTGTGACTTAATCTTGCGCTTTCACAGTTGAAGAGAGACACCAGAGAAATCGCGTTATTCTGTCAGACTTTTTCGTAGGTTTTCAGCCATGTGCAGGTCATTGCATGAATTATTTTCCTGACTTCAAGCGGTAGTTCTATTCTCTTCATGATCATTTCATAACTACAAAACAAAAGGAACGTACCGTTCAGCCACCTGGAGTTGTACTGATCCGTCCTCATGGCAGTCTTTGTACCCAGAGTACGGAAAATAGCCGAGTCAGTTCCCATGAAGTCCACGTAGACTCCAGCATACAGCTCACCGTCTGAGAAAGAGAATAAATACTCAATATGTTGGGCAGACTTCTGCTACCAAGGAAACCAACCTGCACACCTGTCCTGAAATTATGACCCCTACTTGCTAACTAAACTGTTGACCTCTCCAGAATGAAGGTGACACTGAGCTGTTCTGAAGCCCTGAAACTTTCACTTGAATTTCACACATTCTTACAAAGAACCGGTGTTTGACTCCCACAGCGTGGCTTCATATTTTGTTGTGTTTTAGCGTCCAACTGCAGACCATTCAGGGTGACGTCCGCCTCTCACCAAAATATTGAATATTGCTTCTAAAAAAGAGGTTAAGTCTGAGACAAATCCTTTGGAACTCCAGTGATGATTTCAATAGAAAGTGGAGAAAGATAAATGCAGAAGGACAGAGTCCTCTTATCAGCACAATTGAACTTTGCAGGAGAACAAAGCCCAAGTTCTGGGAAATCACCAACTCCTCCATCACAGTGTGGCATTCTGCTGCAACTGTCACAGACTAACTGAAGAAGACAGACGCTGACTGGCTGAGATGTGCAGGTATGAATGCAAAGATTGCACCCAGTGACACTCTTGAACTGTTTCTCGTGGACAGGACCAAAACTAACAGCAGTTCCTGAATCCCCATTCTAGTTTGGCCTGATGCAGTTTCTAAATGAACTGTTGAGACGGTGTAAAGCCACCATTGTTTGAGGGGAGGGGGATAAAGTTTGCACTGTAAGTTAAGCGACGCGATCAAACTCCCATTATTCAGTGTCACTGAGGCTCCAAGGAATTTGACGACGTATCATTAAACACGCACAGCTTATTTGATGTGTAATGTGGTGAAGAGCGGAGCAATCGGAGCTCAAATCTATCGCCGCCGCGCCAAGACGTTAATCTCCATCAGCGCCGACGGCCGCTCTTATAGGATGTAAACAGAGCGCTGGGAGCTAAATCCATCTCGGATGACGAAGGCCTGTTCCTCACTGGTCAGCTGGTGCTAATGTGGGAAAACAGTGACGGTGATTTACACCCAGTGTCTAACTCCACAGGGAGATCGACTTTCACTGGTGGCAACTGTGTGGCCCGGGGATGACATTGGCCCAAAGGACACTTCATCGACAGCGCTGAGGATGACATGTCGGATCACACCCCGAGGCTGACTCGCTCCAAAACAAATCAATATGAAATTAGAAACAACACAACAGGAGGAAACGCTCTAAGTCAAACTATAGAGGTTTGCTTTGCTTTGCTTCACTGTGAGACTATTGGATGGCACTTGTCTCCGCCTCCTCACCACAAACAGTAAGCATCTCACCAAATATGTCATTACTGACTGGTTATGGTGACTGTTTTTGAATAGTACTTGCTTATAACAAATTTTTGTACACAGCAGTTGCCGGACCTGTAAGTGGTCATGCATCTTCCCCCAGTATTATGTGGACCTGGCCACAACCCTGGTGTGGAAAGAAGGCGGATACTCACTGATCAAAGCCGACACGCTGTTGAGCTTCGGGTCGTAGGAGCACTTCCCTTTGCCAGACTCCACTTTTCCAGGCTCCAAATGGAATATTTCTTCCTGAAATGGAAAAATCACACAGAGATGGCAATAAATTCACTGCTCTTCATCTTGTCATGGTGATTCCCAGGAGAGCGGGAAAATTAGGAAGCATGTGCACTCCCACTGGCTCCGCTGGGACCAGCGCGGCCTGACGGGGGATGAAGTATTTGAATAATGAGCGTGCGTTCATACAGAAAAATACATGCAGGGAAAGGCTGGAATTTGGAGTCCTTCTCAAAGCGGCGGAAAGCTGAGCGCGCTGCCTCTCTCACGACAGCAGCTCTTTGCAGATGGTGGGTAACTGTCGAACCTGCGGTGGAAATTCTCCACACCACAACCTGCACGCGTGAGCAAACCCTTCCACGCACGATTCGTGAGTCAGAATTCATTTAATATCAATTTCGCTGTGTACACAAGATTTAAAGTCGATGACCGTGAGTGCTGAAACAAGTTGAGGTCACTGGTGCTGAGCCAAATTCATGTCGCAGGACCATTCACCTCCCCTCTGTCCTGGCCCACTCATCTTTGATTAAAATCACCGTCCGTGCAAATAAGAAGGTGCTGGCAGTTCACTGCCAACATAGCAGATGGTACAGCACGCAAAAAGGTCAAAACAAGTTAAATGTGCCAGAGGGAAATAAGCCCTGAGAGCGCTCTTGCACTCGCACTATTAATGAAACAGGAGTGTTGTCTGTAATATATTGTAACCAGGATGTTGACATGTTTTGTCTAATTTTTTTAACTGTCTTTTTTTTTCAATAAATACTTAGGGATATAATAAGAGTAGAAGTTGATGATGATCTTGAGCTCAAGGGTTTTCAAAAAGCTCCAGTGATTCTCCCTCCACTTCCTTTTCTAAGTTTCACTGTGGTTTCACCGAGCTCAGTTTCTCAAGCTTCCATCGGAGGGAACCAGGGCGTGTCTGGAACTGGGACAGTAAGGCTATAACCCGAGTCACTCATGGACAGCAAGGCACTTCAGCATTTTCTGACAGTGAAGTGTGAGCCTAAAGGCTTTTATTTCATGTATAAGTAGCTCTGGGTTCAATTGTTTGAGCATTGCTCTCTTCAAGTCTTCACGATTGCACCAAAATTCCAGAAACAAACATGTATTTTGTGTCAGTGATTGAGGATGGGTTTCATCACAATGCATCCGGGTAAATTGTGAATTTGCAACAAATGGAGGCAAAAAGACAATGATTGATGAGTCAGCATGCTCGGACAACGGCGGTAACACAAAGACAGTTTAAACAAAAATGACATTCACGCTGGACAAATGATGAGGATTGGACAACTGACGAAGACAATGATGAAGATGTGTGCAGCACAAACAAGCTCATGAAGGTATTAACGCAGGGGCCGTGATGCAGACCGTGCCCACATCGCACCTTAAGTCCCAGCGTCTCGTGCACCGCGCTGGGTTCAGCGGCGCGGCTGGCCCTTCCTCTGGCCTGGGCCATCTGCAGATACATGGACGTCTAAAACAGGAGACAGCAACACAGTCTGGATGTTACGCCACCGCGCAGGAAGGAGCGGGATCCACGGCCCCACAGAATGTGAGGGCTCTTTAGTTGTGATGCCTATGCTAATGTATTCCCTGCTCATGGAAAAACCTTTTGTCCACCACCACTTATCGCACTCTCACGTACGACATATCTACGGCATATAATCAGATATTAGGCAAACATTTGTGTATTTTTATTTAGCAACTTCTAAAAATATGTTGCTGGTTGAGCTAGCTGTTGGTTTACAAAGGAGTATTGCACTGAATATACCTTCATTATCTAGAAATAAATCATTTTTTTTTGCATAGCTTAATTGTTTTTTTCACCGAATTGCTAGACTGAATGTCTACATTATATTATATGTAACAGATATGTAACAGAATTATGCCAGCGTCATTCATCATCTTGTGTTTGTAAATACGTCATTGTTTTGTGATCAATACTGAAACCTAATCTAATAAAAGAACTCAGTTTTGAAACTGTTAATTTTCACTTTGGTTATAGCAGTTTTCACAAGATTTATTTTTCTTTGTGTCTCCATATCAGTACTGGAGGTTCCAACGGTTCCAACATCAGGACGTGAAGCTGTGACACAAGTCTGACGGCAGAATGTTTACAGCGCCACTGAAAATAAAACCATTTCCATCTTCAGCAAAGCCAATGAGAAAATAAATCTGCATCAATGGATCTGGACAGAAAATGCCACACAGCTTCCTGTATAGAATGTGTGGCCGTAATGGGCCGATGAGCAGCAGCATGGGTGAGTGGAACCTTCATTCACAGTCTTCTGAATTCAAGAGATCTTTTTCAATCCAGAGGGAGCACTGAGGAGGTCATTTGGTTCTTATTTACGCTCTTGAAAAGCCCCCTGGTCATAATTAGGGAACAAGTGTGATATTTAGAGAAGACTAAGGTGTTAAATGGGAGCGTGGTGAGGTTATGATGCCTGGCTTGGTTGAGGAAATCCAACAGGTCCCATTAAAGGTTGAGACTAAACAGGGGCGCTTTAACAGCTCACGGGGGACAGCAGCTGTGTGCTTGTAAGGCCGTGTTGGCTTCTCTGGTTCGAGGTACCACGTCTCGCTCATAATGGAGGCAAGTCATAGCACAAGGTGGAGACAGAGGGAGGCTTGCTCGAGAGGCAGAAACGGAAAGGTCCCACTTCACCGACATTGAGGAAAATAAAGAAAACCTGGCCTCAGCAAACGTATAAAGAATTATTGTCCGACCTGAGGCTTGCGTCCCCGGTTGACGAAGGTGCAGACTGGGTTGTAAGCGCCGGTCCCGCAGACGTACAGCTGAGTCCTGTTCCACGGTTCAATCAAGCGGATGAAGTTTGCACACTCCTCCTGGAGACAGAGTGCAGATTCAGAGGAGGCGACGAGGCCAAGAGAAGCCACTCAGGGGCTGAGTGGTGTCAGAAGCACAACGGCCGTCATGCTGTGCCGCTGCAGATTAGCAAAATATACAGATGACATGACACGCGCCGCCGCCGTTCCAAGCAGAAGAAATTACATCAAGTAAAAGACAAATTGAAAGTAGCACTTTCACAAAAAGTTTTATATTTCACACTAAAAAAAACAAGAACCTGGCAGGACTTTTATTTAGTTTCATACGGTCAAACGAAGGTCATCAGGTGGACCGAATGACCCTGTGAAGGCAGACCCGGTGTGTGCTGTCAGCAGGCTTACTTACATTGGCGTCCTTCCCACTAACTAGGCACTCCATCCTCCTTCGTTCAGAGACCGGCCAGTGGATCTGCAGGCAGAAATATTAGTCGATAAAAGCCTAATGTGTTTTGTTGTCCACAAAAGTTTTGAAAGGCCTAACTAAATGCATTCGATGAGGCCGCAGGTGACGTTTTCTTACAATATGTGGGTCTTTGTTAATGTCATGAAGGTCCAGAGACAGGATGTGGTCTTTGCTGCCAATGTACATGCGGTCATGGTCCTCATCCATGCGCAGGATCCGGAAATCAGATGTGTTGAGAAGGTAGGCGAAGTGATGAGCGGTACCAGTAGATCTCAGTTCTGTAAAGAGACAGACATATCAGTCATTGGCTGCTGCACCCCATTCCATCAGCCACTCCTGCGTTCAGGTCATATCAAGTGGTTTCCAACCAACACTGTTGGAATTCGACGTCGCGCATTAGTGACAAGTGCAATGGAGAGCGAGCTGATGGCTTCTAACCACCCAAGCGGACCTGAAGATCAAGCAAGTCTTTCATCATGACGTGATGTGAAGTTGATAGGAGATCAATGCTCTGAATGACACGATGGCCGAGGGGTGTTTTGGGACTTTTGGCAGCTTTTCTGACAACTGTGCCAGTAATTTCTCAGTAACAGGAAGCACCTGGAAGCTTGTTTTTGTCATGAACAAGACAGAACTCAAAAGCCGACCTGCTGCTACTCGACCAGCGATGGGCTGTTTGATGATGCTACATCAGCAAATAATGATACCCTGAAGTACATCTGTGTAATAGACGTAATCCAGGGTTCATAAACCATGTGAAGCTACTGAACAAACCATGAAGGAAGCATTGTGGAGATGACTCTCACCAGGCAGGCTGTGTTTGTGCAATCATGGTGCAAAACAACATGGTCTCCTTAAGTAGATCTGTTCAGGTAAGAAGTCAGTAAATGACAGTGTGGAATCATTTTTAACAGACTCTGAATCTCATCTTGAAAATGCATGTTCCTTAAGTAGGCCGCTTACTTTACAGTATGAAAGGTGGCAACTGTACTTTGCGACACATTTACTTGTGTTGTTTACCTCCGTGAGACTCAGGTCTCTTGTGTCTGTTGAGTACTTGCGAAAAGGCGACACAAGTAACTTAGGACTCTTATCTGGCGATTTCTTTAGTCACAGCAATACAAACTAGTTTAGGCAGGTCTAGATTGAAACACCCAGCAGCAAATCCTTGATAAAGTGTGAGTGTATTACACCTCTTCCTTTTGACTTTCAGGGGCCGAGCGTTAAACTCAGTGACATTGTTTCTTGAACAAGTCCACTCATGTCTTGAGTGACCCGATCTTCCCGCCCGCACCGTCTTGGAGTGTTTGCTTGATTCGTTCTCCTAGGTTCATCAACTTTGAACGAGCAGGGCGGCGGGGCCACAGCTAAGACAGCAGAGGCCACATGCCACACCGTAAGCAAACACACTCCTTCATTATCTCGGGAGGGTGGCATTCATATACTGCTGGACAAACACAGAGGTTCCACTTCAGCAGCAGGAAAGTCCAGTCTCACTGTTGACAAAGCAACAGCAAGCTGAAACCCTCCTTGTGGTTAAAAAAGAAAAATACATTGGTCTTTACATTTCCATGAGCGAGACCAGTGGAAAACTGTTGTACTTACATATGCTCCATCACAACTGAGTTGACTTAAGTTTGCATGGGGGTGAACCTAAAGCGTCTTCACACATGGACCTAACATGGAAGGTTGATTAATTTTGTAGGCTGGGTATGTGCAGTCATGCTCACCCACTCCCAATATACCGGGAAACATTCCTGGGAGGTTGCTGAGTCGCTTCTGAGGAAACAGTCTGGACACTAAAGCATGCACAGCCATCAACATGTCCACCAATGGGTCTTAAAATAAACACCATCTAAAGACCTTTTCAAATGGACACACAAGGTAACACGACACCCGCCGTCTATCCAGCCAGATGTCATTTTAATCGGCGCTTGAGTCAATAAGCAGATATTAGTAGCATTGGCTTTGCTATATTTACACAGAAGTATTTAATAACGGTGTCCACGAGAAGGATATTTACAGGTCATCGTAGTGATTGACAGCTGTCGAAATCCTGTGGTCAGGAGTAACAACATGTGGCGGGACCCTCTGATTATTTGTGTTGGAGTCTTAAGTTGAATGATGAGTCCCACTACACTCCGCCGTGTTTGTGTATGCGGATTAGAACTTGGTGCACGCACACATATTGTACACGTACACACATTCCGTGGACGTCAGACCCATGTCTAAAGCAGGTTGTCAGCAACTCCTCGCTGCGTGTTTGTTGTCGGAGAGTGGCTGGATGGGACCATCTGTCAGCTGAACAGGGGGGCGCTACATAGCAACAACCGACCCTGCGGAGACCCACATGTTACGAAACACTTTTGAATGTTTGTGACGTTCTCTGGTGTGTGATGCTGCAGTAGCAATGATATACCCCACAGACGTCACAAGAGGATGCAAATACAGAGCCGAAACTCATGGTTCAGACTCCAAATCCTGCAAAGTCACTTCAGAGTTTTAAACACCAATAGTTGGCTCGAAATTGAAATCAATCGGGAGGAATTTGCTGAAAGTATATATAAATAAATAAAACCCAAGAGAGAAAGAAGATTTTGGTTGGTTTTAACACGGTTAATGGCTCTGACTCGAACAGCGCTTAGCCTGCCGATCCATCAACCAAAGCTCTTGACACCAAGTCACGCATTCACACGCACATCATACACTGACGGCAGCAGGCTGGGGGTAACACTGACAGGAACTTGCACTGTGTTTAAACAGCCCACTCTCAAAACAAAGGTGGCTTTTTCCTCCAACATTGGCAGACATTTTGAACATCAGGAAATCCAGTGGAACCAGTTGATAGGATAAATAAATCAGCATACAATGAAGAAGGCGCACTTCAAAGTCAACATTGGATGAAACAGTCCACTTGACAACAGTCAATATATGATGCAGTTACACTAAGAATCTGTTGGTTTAAGATTCTGGTCCCTTCTGGAGTCACCGGAGTATAGTTTCCCTATTTCTGGAGGTTCCGGTAGAGTTTGTTTGATTTCACTGAAAGAGAATTCTTAGGGTCTTCTTGTGCTCTGACTACATGTATGAAGGTGATGATGCTCTTAAATTATTCACAAAACTAAAGTGAAAGTATCTCACTGCACGTTGAAGTATCAGGAGGAAAGTGTGCTGCTCCTTGAGAGAAACGATTCATTCAGCTGAATCCCCAAACCAAACTTCGCCTCAGGCTTTGACACGAAGGACTGTGTTCCAAATCACAGACTGTATGACAACGGTTCGAAGGTCACACTGCTTGCTGTGAGAGACCCAGCAGGACTGAGACCACGGGCCAAGCAAGTCGCAATAAGCTTCAGAAGCACTCGCCAATGTGACTTGTGCCACAACAGCATTAGAAGTGTTGAAAAGTGTGGTTGATCTATAAATAATAGATGCTGGAATCTGATCTGCTCTGTACAATACTGGGGAAAAACGTTTTTGAAATGGATCACTATTTTGAACAATCCATGAAACCAGCATTTACTCAGTCAAACCTTGCCCCTTGCACAGTTCATTCTGGTCACATTAAGGCATGGCATGCTTCTCCACACTCTTAAGAGATTTAGAGTCTGGAAGCTGCGGACAAGTGTGCCTATTAGAGCCAGATAAACTCTTAAAGCAGCTATTACAGTGTGTACGGTTTAAGGTCACTCCGGGGGGTCTGTGCTCACACAGCAGGGGCTTTGTATCGGGAACACAGTACATCCTCTCTGCGGAATAGTTACTGCTCTATTAGTGAGAACTTAAACCCGAGAAGGGAACCACAGCCTCACTAATGTCCTCCTCCTCTCATACTTTCTTCCTCGGACATGCCAGCGCTTTTCTCCTCATTTGTACGTTTCTTGTCCATTCTTGCCCAAGTGGAGTGTGATGCATGTGCACTAGACATGTAGACCAAAAGGCAAAAGCAGCTACTCAGTCCACCGGGACTGTCAGTCTGCTGCATGCAAGCAATCCTCTCCAGTTTTCTCTGTGAACAACTCAAAGCAGGTGACAATCAAATGTGATTCATTTTCTGTTGCTTCAACAGATACATAGGGCATGTGGTACATTTATTTGAAATCTGCACAATACAAGCCTGATGTAGTTGTAGACGTAGAAGTTTATTATTTTATTATTTATAAGATATATCTTGTTGCCACTCACATTACGCATATATATATATATATATATATATATATATATATATATATATATATATATAAAATGAGTTCAACGAAGCACCACGTTGAGCCAAACCCTCTTCTCCAGAGAGAATATTTGGCTGCTGACGACCATCGCTCCAGCTGCAGGCTGGCAAGTTATAGCATATCTTTCCATTTTAAATTAATAGCTGACAGGGCAAGTTTACGGGGGAAATGTGTCGGGACAAGAATCGATCGGTTTTGAGCTCCACGCTCCGAATGAAAAAGAAACTCTCATTAGGTGAGGCTCTCTTTTGACTTCCCCAACAGGCCATAAAATCTCAGAGATCCCCAACTACAACTACAAATGTCATTTTTAAAAGACCTTGGAGAAACTCCCGGCTACTGATGAACCTGCTCCGGCTTGTATAAATCTCATTCAATCCAATAGAGTCATTTCTATACCAAGTCCAGTTCTTCTCAACAAACCGGAGGGCGAATCCCAGTTTAACCAACCATAATAAATTGCTCCCTTTCCTTCACTGGGAACTCTGGCAGGTCAGAGAGTTGAAGGGTCACAGGAATTCTCCTTTAAAGATTGCAGTGGTTTTCAGTGACTTTAATAGGAGTCTAATGCCTCTTATTTATCATGTTTGTGTGGAGTCTTGCTGTACATGAGACAGAACCCGCAGTGTGAAAGCACCCTCATTCTAACTAAGGGCTCACCTGAGGAAGAGCCTGTATAATGTACCTCAAATGTTCAAGTTACAGAGGCTGAAGTGTCCAGTGAGAGCGAAGCACAAAGGCTTGCTATTGTTATATTGCACTGCACCTAGCAGCCATTTTTCAGCCACACTGACATTTAAACGCAAAAGCAGCCAACTGAGACTCTTTCAGAGATGCTTCTAAAAAGCCGATTTTCAATCCGAAACTTTTGTCTCCAAAGACTTGTACAATAGCAAGGCGGCGATAAAAGGATTGAAATCGCCACAAATGTAGCTTGTGTGTAATGAAGTGGCACAAATAGCCTTCATCCCAACCCTATTACAAGAAGCTGCTTTAACCCCTTTAAAAGTCCTGAGGCTGCACTAAATTCACAGGAGAAAAGTGATAATTATGGTGTTTAAAGGGAGTGGTGGCGCTAGGATGTTCTCACACATCAAAGGGAATCCTGGTCAGGGGTCCAGGACCAATGAAATCAAAGCGAGAAGAACAGAAGTGGTCTTCTAGACAAAACGGCTGCAGATTTTTGGCAGGGAATCTGAGAAGATGAAGGTAGAAAAAGAGCTCACTCTGGTGTCTACATGAAGACAAATGATTCCCTTGCTCCGTTGCAGATGTGTGTGATCACCTTTGGAAACATTGTCTGCTGACATTGAACAAGAATGAAAAAAAAAGAAAAAGTGAAAAGCTTCAAACTGCGCCTGTGATTTCCGTCTCAGGCTTCATGATGCTAGAGAGGTTTCTGAAAATGAAAGCCATGCAGCATGAGAGCACAGCAGCTGGTGGCTCGAGCTTAGTGACTCTGCGGGACAGGGGATAAAGATCGTGGGCCACTGTGTCACATCAGATGTGAGGCATCATTCAGCAGAAAATACACACTGTGAGAGAGCAGCAGATTATCTAGTCATGATAAACATCATTCACAGTCATGTTTTGCCATGATTTAATGGAACACTGGTGTTGTCAAACAATATAGTGTTACGACTAAAAAGCCCTTATTCTGAAAAATAAATGCTAACTGAATACTAACACCAAACTTGCTTCATTTTCAGAAAATGCCTTCTTGGCTTGTTGTACAGCAACTAAAAAATAATGGAGGTGGCTCCGTGGTAACATTGTAGTACCTACTAAAAATACTACTGAGGTGGGTCCTCTGAAAATACATCATCAGATAACAAGCTCAGCTCGAGCACCTATTGTATACTTCTCCAAACACTACACTTAACAGGCCATAACATCATATCCAGCGGCCTCTAACAACGTTAGATGTGCTCAGTTTCCAGTCTTCTCTTGAAAGTGGCCGTGTGCCTCTGTCTGTTTTTTCTAAAGCTACTTCTACGTCTTTGGTCACTTGAGTAGCTGGAGCTGCTCAAGAGCTCCGTAACTCTGCCAAAGAACGGTTTCCGTGAGTTCACAGCGGATGAGTTTCACAGTTTAACTTAAAACACATTTCAATGCTAGGTGAAGGAGAGCCATTGGTCGAACTGCGCGTATGTGGTATCGCTTAATAAAAAGCGTTCTGATTTTTGTCTACTCACTTATTGAAGCATGCGGACACATTTTATTCACATCAACTTTGTCAGGAGGAAGAACAAACTGGTGAACCTTGATCGAGGAGCAAGTAAATAGCAATACAGTTAGCTCAATGAATATCTGTGTTTTGAGCTGTTGCTGTTCCGTTGCCGAGCAAACTGTGGCCAGAGAGACGTGACCCTCACTTGTCTGTCTCCATGTTCTATGTGATCCTTCACGATGCATTTAGCGTAAGTGCTGCTCATCACACATCATTACCCCCCTGCACCCCGCCCCGCGTGCAACCTCACAGTATCCAGAGCTCGTACTCTGATGATCTTTGTCCATTAGAGATGCGACACCTGACGGCTGGCCACCGTCACCACCTCATTACCAGCACACCCCCTGAGCCCCGCCGCACCCCGCTGACCTGGAGGGCTCACCCGCTCTATAATTAGTTGTCAGTATTGCGCCCCACCCTCGCCGCACTCTTCCACCCCCTATTTTGCTAATGGCATCAATTTGTATTCTCTGTCAGCTCTGATGTGCTTTCATGTGGAGACCGTCTTATCGCTGGGCCTCTGGCTCCCATCACCTAAACCTTCTCCCGACGCCGGCATGCTGATAGACAGGAGGGGAGAGGACACAGACAAGGCTCCTTGTGTTATCTTTAAGAGCATACACCTACCCAAAACCTGATACACGAGAAATGGGAAAGAATTAACAAACTATGACCTGCAGAATAACATGAACTATCACCGATTATACTGCACTGATCTGACGTGATGTGTAAGTGTTGGGAGGTGGACTTTTGCGTCATCTACTGACGCCACAGGCAGCCTTCCACGTTGCATGTTGACGCATCTGTGTTTTAATGTAGTGAAGGCAAAGGGAGTGGTTGGCGTGTCACTATATATAAAACCCCTCATGTGGCTGTCCTCCTTAACTGACATGACCGAAACACATGTCCGTTTTGAGGGTCTTTTAAGGTCTTACCTCACCTCGACCTCTGTCATTCATTTACAAGACGCTGCCTACAGCATCAGGATGTGCCGTGGAATGCATCAACGCAACTCTGACGGCTGCCTATGCCGTCAGCATAGTCCCCTATATGCAGTATTACACCATAAGAGTGAGGATGTGTTGGCACATCCGGCAGCGCATTATTACATCTGCACCAAAATGATAGCAGATAGCAGTGTCACTTAAACTAACTTGACACCAAAAGTCAGTTTAGTGGTCTCTTGTGTGTCGGCCAATCACTATTTGAAACTATGTATTATTACATTGTAAGAATTAGGTAGCTTTAAAAAGATTTCTGCCGGCAGAAAACAATGCTAAACTGGTGCATTGTTAGAATGAATATTTACACAAATCCAAAAGCCCTGATATAGAATCAGCATTATTCATCAAATATAGAAAAAAAAGTAATTAGCTAGATCAATTCAATTCTTGGTGTCATTTTACTTTTCAAATGAAAAGAAAAAATATTTCTAACTATTAAAAATGAAAGCTCCTGCATTGAAACCGCTGCAATGAAAAAGAGAAACACTGTTTTTATGATTTACTGAACACAACATCCCCCGTGACACATACGCTGATGAGAATCTAGGAAGTTTTTGACGGAGCACGTCATGCAAAGATCTGCAGTATAACACAAGCTCTTATTAAAGTATAGCATTTCTTCAATGGGACACATCGTCATGAGAACTTTTTATTGCCAGTGGATTATTTCTGAACTGATGTCACACATATGTTGTTCTTCGCAGGGAGAAACTGAGAAGAAGCGGTAAGGCAGCAGATCCTCCCTGTAGACTCATGATTGAATACATCTGGACAAACACTGGACTGCTTTAACTGACATGTTTTTTATTACCCATCCCCAGGTCAACAGTGACACACACGTCAATTCCTGACGTCCTCCTATCTCTGCGCTGCAACTGTTGTTAATCAATTCCTGTCTCTTCAGTTGGGAACTTTCTGCAATAATCTTGGCTGGGTGATTGATTATGAATTATCTACCCTGAACAGGCCTCTCGCCAGGACTGGACAGCATGTCTTCGGCAGCAGGACACACGACGAGGTCAGAAGTCAGCAGGCAGTAGTGGCACCGCTTTACGCTCTGGTTTAATCTGGGATTAGTTCAGGGTGAGCCTTATCTCTTCTCAGTCTCAGTGGAATCAGGAAACAGGGATTGCCAGAGGTAAAGTGGCATTACAGTAAAGCCTGTTCAGATAGGTCTGCGTTCGACAGCTCTTCAAAAGTGGCCAGTGTTACATGCCAAACTGGTTTCATTACGTGTCTGGCTCTTGCCCAACTCTGCTGCAAGTCTCATGCATGAAGACGATAAATAAAAGCACCGCAAGAGCCAATGAATCACTGGTATATGGAGTCTGTCTGGCCACACTTGTGTGCATGCCGTCTGGTTTCCGGAGAAAACTTAGCATGCAAAATTCATTTTCAAGCTGACTCTGTTCCAGGAGAGGCAGCAGATGCACCGAAGACAATAAGTAAAGATAAAGAGCTGGCTATAAATCCCTGGTGCACAGAAACCCTCCTTTATCTTCACCTGGTATGTCTCATGTCATAGAATAATCCCCTCCTACTGGACTCAGTTAAAAGAAGACATGCTGGTTCTGCTGTCTATATTATAAATGGTTCGCATCCTTGAAGAAATGAAGACGGAGCTCCGTGTCTCAACTCAAATGAAGAGGGCAATTCATGACTATTATCTTGGACTTCGTAAGTACATCAAGGTGGAGAACCTACAAGATGGAGGGAATGCAGACGGTAAATGGTCCAAAGGAAATTTATTTTTCTTTTGTTGGCAGATTCAACTGAAGACTGACGTCTATAAGTCAAAATGAAAATCGAATCAATTGCATGAATCAAATTTGAGGCACGCTAGTCACTGTGGGGACTTTGCTTAAGAGTTCTACAGCTGTAATTGAATGAAATACTCGAGGACTTCAGGAAAAGAGTTCCCTTGGCAGAGTGCGTCCACTGCTGGGAAACCATGGCAGGCAGGGCAGGAAAAAGCCTATAAGAGAGCAACCCATCAATGTCTCCGGTGCATCCTGACCAGCCAGAAGAAGTGACACAGGATATGGCAAGCTGATGTATGCCACACCGTGGGCCACCATCACCTCCACACTTATGAATGGCTTATTTGTTTGGGGCTACTTTGTGGGAGTCCAGCTGCTCCTGACCTCCTTGGGGCGGACCTCGGAGCGGGACAGATGTGACAGCATCTATTGTGACGCTCCAACAGGTTCCTTCTTCCCACCAGACTCCTGCTGCTTCCTCCACCACCGTGGGTATTTGCCACCTCAGCACTTCCTGATTTAAAGAGGGGTTAAGTAGAAGTTTTGTTTGGCCCAAGTTTTATTTGGAAGGATGTTTGTGTAGGAGGGCTGGCATATTTCCCTGAAGGCAGAAGATGCTGGTGAAAGCACTGACGTCAGCTCCCCTGTTCATCCCTTCTTTTGACCGTGACAGCCGCTCCGTTAGGTTCGGATGAGCCTCTGTTTCCCAGGCTTTGAGGGCAGGAAGAAGGATTAGCGGACAAATCCCATTTTTCTCCGTGTGTGTCAGCACGGTCATTGCTTTTTGCCTCTTCACTTACTTTGCCTGTTCAAAGGGCACTCATCTGAATTTAACACGATTAGCCTTTTACAAACAGCTTTGTGTTTGGGGGCTGCGGCTTCCTCCCCTGTATCGGCGACACATGCTCCCATGCGTGAGGGGCCACGGAATCAGCCTGCATGGTGCCACAGACCTCACCTATGCTGAGGTCACACGACAAACAAGAGCCAATGATTCCGTCCTGAGCTCTGATAGCATAAGCCTGTTCCTGTAGCCAACGACTCTTTTTAAGGGCTCTCGGAGTATTTGCCCTTATCCTCTTTCCGAGACGGAGAGAGATAATGGGTTACTTAAAGACACCCGTAATCTTATCCGCAACTGGCCAGGGTTGTATAGGGGTTTTCTGGTAGCGCTGCAGTTTCATCTCTAAAGTGGTTCTCAACAAACTACAACAGCATTTTTTGTTTCGACTTGCTTCTGAATTACACTTTTCAGTACAGAATTTTCACTTTTCATAATGCAACCACACTCTTAAACTGGGTTCGATCAAGCTAGAAAAGCAAAATCAGAGTGTGCACCCCAAGAGGACAAAAAAGACCACCAGACCACGAATGCACTTCCTTCAATCCCCTCGCAATAGATCCTACCAAGCCCCCTGGGAACCAGAACATAGAAACCCGTCCAAACTGAATCATAATTCCTGAAAATTCCCGTCGTCATTGGAATCTAGTCATGACTTATCAAGTCAATTTGCCAACAGACGCAGCGGAACACATGGCCTCCTTCACGGAGGTAGTGATTAATGTGACAGCAAAAATATTCAGTCTTTCATGCCTGTTCATGTTCATGCCAGTATGTTCTATGTAAAATTCAATTAGGTGTCATGTACTTTGTATGATTTTTTTTTGGTTGCATTTGTTTTGAAATATCAAAATCTTTTCCATCTGGAACACAAATGTTAAAGGAAAATAGAAACACCATAGTACCTGATGCAGTTGACCGTATTATTATAATTATTACATTTTTTATGATTATCAAGTCCATTCTACTCCTCATTGTTCCACAAAAGATGTACTTTTACGACCAATCATAACACAAGACATGGAAGATATGTTTTTCAGTCTGTACAGAGGCACTTTCGTCTCACATTTTCTGACATCTGTAGACTCATCAGTCTTTAAAATGTTACTTTGGAAGAGAACACAATGTCCATGAAAGGAGCTGTGAAAGCGATGGATAGAAGGAGGGGGTGGGGGGATTGGCAGGTCACTGAGTTTACCAAGTCGACTTAGCCATCCCAGTGTGACACTGGTAATCTCCTGCAGCAAACGTTGATAATATCAGTCTGCTAACTGAGCGACAGTCAGACAGAGTGGGTGAGAGGGAGAGATTGACATGTCGGCCTCATCCCTCTGCTTGTCACACATGTACAGATGACATGCATCGCATGCAAATTCCGACACGCTCGACCAGGATAAGTAGCTTGCACACAATGATTGTCACACATGACGGTTTAGACATGTGGCAACTGCAGCGGCTACAGCTCGTGCTTCCTTCAACCGTGTCACAAAAGATTTTAATTTTCAAATTGAACAATCGGACTGCAGTCACACCAGATCCAGGAAATCCAGGTGTGAAGTTCTCTTGCTGGTACTACAAGATAGAACCAAGAATGAGTTGGCACTGGACCCCAAAAGCTCATCCTAGAGACCCAGTCCCAGAATGCCCCGCCATAAATACCTTTTCTAACCCTGAGAAAAAATGGATCATGAAAGGCTCTTCAATTTTTCTCACAGTCCAGTCCGGATCTCTCTAAACAAAACACACTTGCCTGCTTTCTGGAGGTCCGCAAGGACTGCACCTGAGTAATTTGGACTTTTACTGAAGTTTTACTGACGGCACAGACTCATCTGGCTGCTTGTGTTCCAGCACGCTGAAGGAAAACAGCCATAAATGGACAATTATCGTGTAAGCTGGATCACAAGTTCTAGATTGCACGTGTAAAATATGGCAGAACGTTTCATCACTTTCCAACACAACGATAATCAGCTCAAATAACTCCGGCTGACCTGAATTGTCAGACAAAAATGTCCATCTACATGGTCCCGACTGACATCCAGTTTCCCTGACCGCTCAGTTCTGTCCAGCTCGTGCCACTGGGATGGAAAGTGGCTGCTAAGTCCTGACCTCCCAGAGGTAGCTCCACATCCACAGAGTCAAAACAAAAGCACTTTCTGACCAAAATGAGCCTTGCAGCTCGGAAGCCCACTAAATATAGCAAAGTGACCCTGAGGAGTGGAAACCCAGCTGTCGGTCATTGATTCGCAGGACATTAAACATGTTCACTCACAGACTTGCCTTTCAGGTTTGATGAACATCATCCAAAACCTAGCGATGGGAGAGCACTGAGAGCGAGGCCACGGCAGGAACCTCAGGGGTGAAGTGGAATTTTTAAACTGAAGACGTCTATGTGATTAAGCAAAGACAAAACATCACCAAACTAATTCGATCGAATGGCTATATTTTCCCCTGAACCCCAAATTGCTGATATTCTTTTGGGCAAATTTAGTTTCTCCACATACTCACAGTGTGTTGGCTGTAGAAAAATTCCCACATCGAACGGACACGTGTTCAGTGTGAATGAAAGCAAAAGCTGCATCACGACAGACCAAGCACCTAAGCTAAGTCAACACATAGCATTTTAATAACATTATATATTATTTTTCCAACCATCTCAACTAACATAATTCACGGCTTTATTACAGGAGTTGTGTCACCGAGTTCATAAAATACTGCCTGCAATACTGCCTATGTTAACAATACATGATGTCAGTTGACGGTTGTCTTCTTGAACCGAAGAAAAATTCTCAACTCATGATTTCCTTCTTAAATTGGCTTATCTTAGGTCAGAATTAAACAATCCCAAATATTTAAGCAAGCATCTTTGTTTTGACAATTACAAAGTGGCAGATGTCCTGAGTGTCAACTGGCTAAAATGTAGGTCACGGACAGCAGAGTTTCGAGTGTCACACAGGTTGAGTGAAAAGCCTAGACGTGTTTTAGTCAAGAACAAAGAGACGGGTTGAAAGTTCAACTATTCCTGGACATCATATTTGACTGCAAAATCAAACATTAATCCAGAAATAATCCTGCAGCCTTCCGCTACAAGGACGGACTTGTTGCAGGACAACAGCTGAGGGATCGCCGGTCACAGCTATGGCAGCGAACGCGGCTCGTGCCGGGCACTCTGTGTAATGACTCATTGATCTGAGCCTCTCAATCCCCGCCTGCTTTATCTCTCATAATGGGTCGGCATCATGGTCTGTCGCAAGCTGCGATCTCCCTGAGTGCACTCAGAGGTCAGTACCAGTCCAGCACGGGTGGCAGGAAAATAAAGTTTTGTTTTCCTCATGAGTACTTTCCCTCCTTAGCAAACAAAGTTTTTTTTTTCCACTTTTCAGGGTGTTTAGAACGACTCCACAAATGACTTCACTCTTCTCACTGCACCACAACAGTAGGTTCAAACAGTTGATAATAACTGACAAAAGTTAAAACATGCAGCACAGATCACATAATGATTTATTTATACAAAGCCCATGCCGTCGAGATGCACTTGCTCCTAGACGCTCAACATTCAGGGAATGTTGAGAGTCTGTTCCGCTCTGGTCACAATGTTAATCACATGGCCAAATCTTGGTTATTAACCATGTGTTTCTGCCCGAGGTGACAAGTCCTCGTCGCAGCAGATGCACAAGTGTCTTGACAGCTCAGACACTGAGGAACTGTAAAACTCAGAACATGGATTCCCTGAGAGATTTTAATGACCAGTCAGTGTTTCCGAGCTCACTTCAAATGTGAAATTGCAACATTTAACCTGACAGCCCCTATGTTGACTGACAGACAGGATACTTTTTTTTTTTTTTTTTACTTTCTGGAGAGCCACCGTATAACAAGCTCTGAAATACGGACCATCAGCTACAGGCAGACTGGTTGGTCCAGGTGATTAAACCAGCCTGGGAATGTCACAGATCTCAAATCTATTCATCCGTTAAGACACAAATGGTCGGAAGAGGAAAATCAAAACCATGTATAGGAAGGGGAAAGCAGTTCCAGGGGCCCCAGTGACGGAGATAATTGCAGTTATCTGCGCTTCATCCCAGTTCTAGGCACTGATCTCTGAGGGGCCTCGGGGGCTTCTGCCTATTGAGGTGTTCAGACTAAGTAGCTTGGAAAGAAAACAAGTCTTGGTAGTGACGTGCTGTTGGAAGAAATGCAGAACAGTTCAGAGTTATAGGAGTCCATGCAGAAATCTTGTGGGAAACAATCAGTTCAACAGACTGTCAACAAGCGAGTGACGTGTTTGGCCACAAAAGGCAGTCTTTTTCTTTTCCTCAGCACATCAGTCTTGTTCGATATTACGTGGTACCGGTAAATGGGAGGTTCGGCGTCCAAATGCATCTGAGAGGCTGGAAGTCCTCAGCTCAAAACACCCATAGTTCATGACTTATGTTGTCATATACATTAGAAGCTTGACCTATTTTGGAAAGTTTGAAATGTTTGTACATTCGCATCGCATGGGCAGCAGCCGAGGAACAGAAGCCCAGTATTCCCTTGTCCTGGAAATGGTCTCCAGATTTTAAGAAGAACGCTTAGGTATTCCAAAAGTGACTGTCCTGGGTCAGTCCTGGGTCCCCTTCCCTTTTGTACACACCCAGAACTCCTGATTCGACAGGTGCCCAGATAACATTCTGCCACCTCAACTGGCTTCTAATGGAGCAAAACTTTGACTGAGCCTCTCTTGAGTGGCTGAGCTTCTCACTCTATGTCTTGAAGAGAAGGACCCCTGCCTGAGGAGTACATTATCTTGGACCAACTGCAACCACAACCCCGCTCCTTCAGTCACCTCCCAAAAGTGGTGACCAGGAGGATCAATATTGTCTAAGCAACTTGGGGCTCAGGAGAGAGACATATTCACTGAGAACCACTCACACACACCTGAGTCACCAATTCATCTTCATCTCTCTGTATTTATTCATTTATTCACTTCCACCTGCTCCATTTCATCTCACCTCCCGCTCCCCCCCCCCCAACGCCTGTTAGGAGCTGAAGTATTAATCTGATCCCAACAGCTGCATATAAACTCTGAGTCAACTTCTATCACAACATTTTCTCAGTTATAAAAAGCACAGATTCAAACTCCTCCGCCTCTCCCCCTGCGTCACCCCGCCCGTTTGATTTCCCCGAAAACATTTTAATTGATGCAGCAATTAAGTGAGACAAGTCGAAGCACATCTCCTCCATGTGAAGAGGGAGTACTCCGCTTCCCCAGGCGAGTTTATCTTGGGAATGTTCAGCATCCATCATCAATGTATGTCTTGCTTAACAGCCAGGGAGTTTAACAGACAAAGTTGGAGAATAATGACCTGTAATTGCTGCGTATTGCGCTGTGGAATGCAGGAAATTGCACAAATGAAATGCATTTAAGGAGCAAAACACTAAATAAATAAAAACAAATTGCTTTTGAGACTTCAGTAAATTGCCTGTGTCTGTGTGTGAGGAGACGGTCGTGGAAGAGCAGTCGAAGAGGCGATACAGACATTAAATAAAGTGAACTTTGCCAAGCAAAATACATCAGTCACACTAATGCAATATTATTTTTTAATATGTAAGTGAAATCATTTTGATTTTAAAAGCGCTTGTACACATCATTGGTATTTTCATCTGAATTTTCAAAAATATTTCAATTCATAGATCAATTGAAAGACAGTAAGAATAATAAAATAACTACGAATTCATTTGATGAAATAAACCTATGGCTCCTGGGTTCTGACCAGGATTATTTCCTGCATAGGGGGTGTGTCCCACTCATGTTACCAGACTTGACGCCCATCACAAAGCTCCCTAACAACAGTGCTCATCATTTCAAAGTCCTACATTGTGCAGTGGGATACACAAGGCTTATGACCCGGTATATTTGCTAGTGCAATATCATCCATGTCTAGTCCTCAGTATGAAAACATTCTGGTATTTTGTTCCTGTATTGAAAGACTCTAAAGAGACAACTGCTGCAGTAATATTCCTGCAGTTACATTGGCAGTGATGCTGAAGTCCTTGGTCAGGTCTACAGCAAGAGAAATGGAAGGCATACTGATGAAGAACAAGAGCTTTCACTTCATTTGGATCATAAAAGACGACACGGCAAAACACAAATTCGCACCTATATTAAGATGTATTGCTCATTTTTAAGATGATAAAATGTAAGTGTAGATTCTCACAGGTCCCTTGACGTGACAGAGATAAGTCACATCCCTCCCTCCTCAGAGACCACGAAGGTTAGCAGTGATGTATTGCTGGCGCAGCTCACTTTTCAGATGATATTTATCACAATCTGCCTCGAGGCTTTTCTTTTTTATTTTTGCTAACAAGTGTGTGACGGATGAAGCAGCAACCGCGGCAACCGTTTCACATTCCACTGGAAAAGACTCATGCTCACCTCGCACCAATGAAAAACTCGCGTAATCTTGTGCCATTGCTCCTCCTGAAGAGAGGCAATTAAACAGGGTTTAGTTTGTGTGTTTTGACTTCAGCGGCGTATTTAAGAAGCAGTCAGAGACAATCTCTAAAATACAGATAAACGCAAAGCAAAGAGGAGCTTTTTTTTTTTTTAAAGAGAGGTGCGACCTATCAGGTGATGGTCCGCCGCCATGACAGCTCTTTTCACAGTCGACTCTGGTGAACAAACAGAAGTGAATTTTCTTGACGTCTCAAGAGGCAGCCATTGCCAAGCAGCCGGCGCTTGTTGCTAAGTGAGAGACAATTGGCGACATGTTGAAGTGGGAATGATGAAGAGGCAGAGGTTGGCCCGGACTGTGAAAAGGCTCATTGCGGCATCCATCAGCGATCCTGTATGTTATTATTTTGGAACAGGACAGAACTTGATCCGTCATTTTTCCCTCCTACCATGTTTTGACATGGTGGAAACAGATGCCCAGTGTTACGCAATGAAGCGTTTAATTCAGATTCAAAGCCACTTTGCACGTTCCTGCGCCGCATCTTTATCAAAACACTTTTATATAATTACTGTGGTTAAATCAAAATGATCTACAGCTATTTTCAAACCGCAACAGCACATGATGCCAGGCCAGGTTGAACACTAGGCCTCGGCGACAGCTGTCAATCAACATGAATGAGATGCAACTCAGATAATAAGCAGTGACACAAAAACAGATGAGATGCATGCACACAGCTGCAGCGTCACTGAAAGGGACGACGACAAAGACAAAGTGTTTATTAACTTAGAAGATTTGTTGGAAAGTGATTTCACTTTTGCTAAGGCCAGAACGAAGCAGGTGACCACCTAAAAACAAGCGTTGCTGGACACTGTCTCATGACTCCCATGTCTCTGACTCACAATAAAAGCTGTACCGCATCATCTGTAAGTGTGGATGGCAGAAACGCTTCGTTTTCACGGAGCACTTTTGTGAAACCGATTGGATATGACAATGTGTGACTGTGTGTGGATATAGCCTAACACTATTCTGGATGGGAAACAGCAACGAACATCAGTCGAGTGTGTCGTTTGTTTTGTGGAAGTAAGACATTCTCTGACAACGTCATCTCATGCACTCTCCTCTCAAAGAGCGCAAAATAATAACGAAACGAAACGAAGAAGGTGGCATTTCCTTTCTGCGCAATTTCACTAATCTTGTGAAAAAATGTAAATACCCACATTTTTCACCAAATATATTACAATAATAACACAATACAGTACTTCTATGAGGAATGGGAGTTGGGAATGGGAATCTGATTCCTTTATTGATACGATATATTAAGGATATATATTAAGGAAACAAACGCAGAACACTCTTTCATGATGATACAATGATGTCTTAAGGGTTTGGTCTTCCTAAAGGTGCATCATCTTAGCCAACAAAACAAAGCTAGACTTTTGAACACTTTACAATCCGTCACCATTTTAACTCCTCGCTGACAGAAGTTGCTGTCAGCTGGTGCCAGGACCTCGTAGCGATGGCAGCAAGGGAGAGTCGGACCTCATTCAGGAGCCAATTAGAAGAACAGAAATGAACATCTTAACCATTCTAGAGAATTGAGCAATTTCTTAGCACTTCCAGCAGCTAGTTCTCGATTCCCATCCTGCGGCCTATACGCGTTTCCACAAACAATGACACGACACATTGACGCACAGATTTAGATATCGACTAATCCGAGTTTAAACCATTCCCAACAGGCGTTGGCATCTTCATTTGCTACCGAGCAACTATGACTGTCTAGAATGAATCCCACTGACCAAGGCGGACTCCTGACAGTGCAGGTAGAGTCAAGTTTTGGTGTATGTAAGTACATAAGTATTAAGTATAATCGAGCAGAGGAGCTCGATCTCTCACTGTTCCTCAGTGAAAGAAGACATTTCAGTAGCAGGTGATGACTCTGTCACACCTAAGTTTTGGCTCAGTATTGTAAGTGGGATGCATCAACGCTTCACTGAAAAGTTCAGTCTTCCATGCATTGCATCCTCGCAGCATGTCATTAGATGCACCACAGATCATCTAAGCATCATTTCTCCCTCCATTGCCTCATTAGTTCCAAGCAATTACCTTCCCTCAATGCGGCTCCCACATGTAGGAAAACAAGGAGGGCTGCGTATTCATTAGCGCTCTCATTTGGCCGGCCTCTTCAGCCTCCCCTCGGGTGAGGGTCTCTTTTCCTGAAGCGGGGCCTCTATTAAAAAGCCATCGTTCACCGAGGGGTCCAGCTCCTGACAGAGGTGGGCACCGGGACCCACTCGTGCACAGAGAAGGAGAAAAATGGAGGGTGTACAGACTTAATGATGCCCTTTAAAAAAGCAAACACTCGTCACCGTTGTGCAGCTCGGCAGAGCACACCTGACAGAGTTATGAGCATTGAAGGAGAAAGCACGATGGAGGTGAGCCATGGTCAGCAGTGTATGCCTGAGGTGGATTCGGTCTGGTTGTGGAAGAGCGGGGAACTCAACAGGTTTCTGAATTGGTGGATAACTTTGGTAGTCGAGTCAAACCCCTGAAACAAATCCTTTCCGACTGTATTCCTACCCAAACTGTCTTACTGCAATAGAAAGGTGAGAAGCGAAGAGCAAGGGCCACATTCAAACCAGACCCTTGAGACTGACTTGAAATCTAAGATCACACTATGTCCTCTTTCCTCTGTCTCGCTCTCAGACAGAAAAGTGCATCTTGGACTCGAAGCCTGTTTGTCTATTCACAGAAAGGAAATGCAAAGTAGGTTCTTCTGAATCTCTGGGAAACACCACGGGACGTCCCTGGGGGGGAAATAAATACGACCACAGAGAGCCACACGGTAATGATGGCATTGAAGTATTCATTGACCTACAGTTGAAGGACCAAGAAGAGAAACGAAAGATTGGGTTGGGATGTTAAACAGGGACACTCAGAAAGCACACACAACAGCGTTCGTCTTTGGAGGAACAAATCAGGTTAACTTGGAAAGTGTGGGGCATTTTAGGCGGACAAAGATGAGGCGAAAGTGAACACTCATCTACTTTTAAGATCAGCTGGGTTTGATCTTTTTGCAGCCATAACAGCGTCCACTTCCTCTGTCAACTCTGGTAGTTTAAGAGCCCATTTTTCACTTCAATTCTTTGCTTCTGTCGTCCTATTACAGCACCACAGTAGTGCTCTTTGGACCTGGACATCTATAGGAAGGCCAGAGAAAAGGCAGCGGGATGCTGTGCAGCACATTCAATGAAAAATAAAGCTTGATGCCAGTTTGACGCGCACCCCCAGGTCTCCCAGAATGTGAATGAACTTCTGTGAATACCAGGCAAACCTACACAAACGCCCTCGAAGCTATGGGGACTTTGCGTGGGCTGGAATATGTGGGAGACAACAATCAATAACAAGGAGGGGGACTGCATGCCAATGCTTACCCCCTCAGTCGCCCCTTTACCGATCAAGAGACGGAACTACAACAGGAGGTGGTCAAAAAGGATGGGTCACTGACAAAAAAGACTGGCCCCAGTTAGGGCCCAGTGGATCTAAAGCAACGTCCCCACACATTGCAATTAACACCTACGCTGTGCCCGTCGTAAGGGATTCATCAAATCAGCATTTCAAAACACGAAAGCACAAAGGCTTCAAAGTAAACGAAGCTGGAGGGCTTTTATGAGCCCCGCCCCTAAAAGATGCTTCCAAACAGCCTAACTTCCCTTGACCAATCGTCAATGACTGCAACACCCTGCATCCTTGATCAAGAAGTAACAGAACAATCACAATCTGATGCTGCTGTGCGAGAAAATTCAGATCCTGATCATTTAAGTCCAGAATGTTGGGTGTTGAAACAGGATTCTTCTTTTGAAAGGAAATGCTTTTCCTCTATTTGAGCAGTGACTTTCACCCCTCGCATGTTGTTACTCTTTTAAGGCCTTTTCTCCTTTGCTCTACTGTAGCAGCAGCCAAATCTGGAGGTTTCTCATGTGCCATGGCACCACAGCGTGAGGTGCAGATTGTATTCTGAGGCGCAACATGAGGCGCCCCGCATGCAGTGGCGCCACGGACGTCACGCGTCAGTTTTTGCCACCGTAACACCTCCGAAATCTGCCGTATCAGCACCATTTTTGAGTCCTGCAACTGAACTTGTTTAAAATGGTAACCAGAGAAAAAATAGCTAAAAGTACACCCAAAGTTTCTGCAAACGTTGATCATCACATTTATTTTTACAAAATCCTTTGTGGGATTAAAGACAGTTACTGTTTACATAGATGGAACCGAAGCCATCTTGTTGCTAGAGGATCTATCTCCAAGGAGAGTCAGGAGCTAGACACAGCTGTAACACAATCTGCCACTGACAGGAGGTGAGAAATTATGTTGTGGTTGTAGATCAGGGAAAGGTGGTGGCCTTGACCTCCAAGAGGCCAGCCCTCATGACCTTTAGACGACACTGATTTTAGTCTTCTGAGAGAAAGTCTGTCTTAAAAATAAAGTAGTAATTTGGCTGTATTTAAACTGTACAGTCAATGAATGAAATATGGCAGAATTATTGAGAAACAACATTTATCAACAATATATTTACGTAAAAAAGGATGGGCTTTTCTTACAGCAAGATACTGGTCTCCACTGTTCATTTCTCACCCATAACTTGACTCATACAAAACAAAGGATTCATGCACTTATTACATGAGATGCTGTCAGTCATAACATTATTTCTTGACACACTAATGTTATTGAATATAGCGCAACACAGGCCTGATATTAGAATGAGGTAACTGTGGATAGGTCGTAGAAGAGGAATCGATATGGAATGTGCCGTCTTGGCATGCGCTCCCAGCGCTGAACCCACAGCCTGGACGCGAGAGTGCTGCAGATCCCTTCAAAGGCAGGTATGCCCGCGCTGGGGTTTGAATTTGATATGAGCTGCTTCGGAAGCTGGAGGGAGTACGGGTGGGGGTGAAATCTGAGATTAAGTAGACGATCCAAACCAATTCAAACCCAGAGTCACATCAGGCAGTTTGTGAATTTCACTAGAACGGTTTTCAAAAAACTGCACGATGAAGTTTTGAATGACTATCACAGCCGGTCCAGTCTGTCTGGACCGTTATTCTACCTGACACTTTAATCTTCTGCAGGAGAAACACAAGCGCTAAGAATATACTCTTCAGTCCCAGCGGTAGTCCCGGGACAAAGCCCGTCTGGGTCCTTAACCTGTTTATCCAGTCACCACTAATACCCTGTTTTAACAGGTGAGGAAAGTCACCAAAGCCCTGAGGAAGTCTTAATTATGCCACCTAGAAAGACAACCTTCCTTGAAGGCTGGGCCGCATGTGTTTGAGTAGTAGGTCAAATCCTGTTCAATGGGGCTCCAGCATTAAATATCTGATCCGGTTTCTCTTCTCAAATACAAATGTTGTGTTTAATTGGACCTGACAAGCTTGCATGCTTGACTGACACGGTCTCCTGCCCCCATACTGAGACACTTCTGACATATAGAGGTTTGAAAAAAAAAAACCACTTCAATAAATTCGACAAATACAAAGCTTCTTAGCGTAAAGAATAGCTTGGACGACTTCGTGGTTTTTTTTTCCCAGACAACCAAGAAGGAGAAAAAGTTCAGGAGAGCAGTCAGACAACAGCCCACTCTGTCTTTTTGAGAGACCGTCTTGCTTTCTCCAGACCCGACAGGACCTGTAACCTGACTCACAGAGGGCAATTACACAGGTGAAACCCCCTGACCAAAGATCACTGAACACACCATATCCATGTTGCAGCAGACAGTGAAGGAGAGGAGAGCTGTGAAGGGAATCCCAAGCACACATGCTATTTTAACGTCAGATCCAGAGCCAAGAGAAGGGGATGGGAATGACGGAGAGGGCACACCAAATTGAACTGGGGAGGAACACAGCACAGCCGTGCCTGCTTATCTGTCGTCACCTGCTGACATATGATATCAAATAACCACCTGCCAGATGTTTAAGAAAACTATCTTTAGATATCGGCCGATAAACGCCTCACATCGAACCTTGAGACCACCCAAACAGCCATATGGCACAGCAAGATACAAGCATCTATACTTTCTGTAACACCTCCAAACAAAGACTGGATTCACGGCACGTATAAAGCAAGGCCTGTGTGCACTGAACGACGACAGAAAAAAGGACGACAACAGATATTGCAGGGGCTGTGGCATCAGCTGTGGGTGGGAGGTGCAGACAGGAGCTAATGGTTTTCTAATAATGCCTTCCAGTGACCCCGTGACCACATATTTATTTGCAGCAGGAACTGGCACCGTCACAGACGGACATGAGATTATTGCTGTGTAACAGGACAAAGTGATGAAAGGCACCGACGTCTGTTAAAGAAGTATCTCACGACTGTTTCACACATTCGCCTAACCAGGCATTTATTTACTGTCTGTCATTCCTCCGCTTTGACTTTCATTGCATTAGACCAGTTACTCTTTGTTATAAGCACTAGCACTTTGGCCTCATCTGTGGAAGTACTTTACATGGAAGTCCATGGTTTAAGACCATGTTGAGTCGCCTGTTTTGGTTTTCTGTTGACAGAAACGGTATCAGAATTGGATTGGGACAGTCATCAAATAAGAAGTGTACAATGTTTTCCCTTTGTCAAGGACCTTTGAGATGAGTGGAGGACGGGTTGGTTGACACGAAAATAAAATCTTTTTTTTTTTTTTTTATAATAACAATAAAATTACTAGCTGTTGCCAGCGAGCACTATTGTGATGAACCAGACTGTTGGATCCCTGAATCCATTGACTTTATAAGTCACTTTGCCCAAGCCAGCCACTGGACTTTGGTTTTCTTGAACATTTCAGAGAGATGAATGGAATAACACATGTTTACAGAGACACATTCTGATTTGGTTTTGTATGATTCTGTCTTTAACATCGAATGCAGTTCCCACTGTATTCATCCAAAGAGTATGCACCGATGAGTCTCTCACTTTTGTTCAGTACTCATTGCGGATAAAGTGTTCAGTTTGACATGTCTAGTGTAGAAAGAAAGCTTAACTCCAAGTGTTTGTTTTTTTACCTGCACCAGGAGGCGATCTAGTTGTACATGACTAGGCAGAAACAGGCAGAGACATTTATTCATTTGGTCCCGATTACCCTCCTTCGTGATAAAAACCCAGCAGATTCTGCAACGCCACATCCATCATTGAAGCTTTTCAACCACAGTAACTTGACAACAACTGCTGAGGAAATAAAATGCAATCAAGGTCCCATCATTCACTGGGCCAACTGGGTCATGGTTTGAGCAACAGCAGCTCAGACGCAGACAGACAATCGATGTTTTGATTCCCGGCCTGTCGCCCTCCAGCCGTTGGAACGACAGAGCATTTAACGGTTGAGTTTGACAGGTTATCCTTGACCGCTGCTTCAACGATTACTCCGGCTGGACAGTGATAAGCCTTTATTAGTTGCATGATCGCTTGACAGCGGAGGATTTATAGACAATAAATTCAGCTTCAACAAGCCCCGAAGAGAGAAGAGCTGCGTCAAGATGTGGATTCAGTTTTCATACGAGACATAAACTTTAGATTGTATTACCGAACAAACAGTAATAATAAAGAGGACCATTCAAAATGCATATGAATATTATTTTTAATTCAAACTTTCTGTGAGCATTTTCCATTATGAGTCACCACAGCAAGCTTGCCACCATAACCTACCCACCCAGCTCACCCCCTTCATGTCAACTACATCATATAATGAGGCATCCAGACTGACCTAGACATTCAACAACTGGGATCTGACAGCAGTGAGAAAGATGGATCTGCCTCCTGACCATTTTACAGTTGACCATGGTGGTGTGCGACAGCTTTACACCAAATATAACCTGGATTTAGCCCCTGTGTGGAGAAGCTGAGGTCTGGGACACGGCCAGTGCAATAGTGGTTTTAAATGCCTGTCAGTCATTACACAGTCGCACTTTGCTCCTGCAGACCATAATTAAAGTTCACAGCCAAACATCAGTCCACTCAAAGTGTGGTTTTGTGGTGTTTACATGTGGCAAGTTAAAAACACGGTGGTTTGCTAAGGCGGTTAGCGTAATTAAAGGCCTGATACACCACCAGGGGATAAAGCGGAAAAGCTTGGGTTTATTGAAAAATGAGCACTTTCATCACAGTGTCGAAAAGAAATGCGAAGTATCATGCACACAATTGATTTGTAAAGTGGCCAAAGAATGAGGCCAACAGAGATAAGAGGCCGAGATAACGTCGCCTTGTGGCCACCACTGAACACATCTGGAGCCTGTAGAAGAAAGTGAGCACAGTAACCTATAGAGTGAAACAATAAAAAACGCTTAAACATTGACAGGGAGGTGTGACATTCCCAATCCTTTTTGGTGCGTTATACGAATCTTTGATGCACTGTCCGGACAACTCGAATGCCAGCTATCAGAATGTTGGGTATTTAAGCTCTAAGGGGAGTTTCTAACCCTTCACACTCACACCCATACACCCGATATAGACTTGGCTGAGGGGTGAAAATAGAAGCTAGCTCTTTGGCCGTCAGAGGGAGGCGCGCAGATGAGGAATATTTGAAATGATGGCGAGCTTGAGCCACCTGCCCTGCCAGAGGTGTGGTGATGCTGACCCACATTCTGATGACGGAGGATTTTGATTGTGCGTCACCGGAGGGGCTGAGCAGGGTGCTACATTCCTAGTGATGCGTGGGTATTAACGTGAGTTTTCTTTCCAGCAACAGGATAAAAATATAAAGGTAAAACAACGTTCAAGCCTTTTTGTACTAACCTAAGGACAGAGTAGGACTATCAACTGTTCAAGTTCAAGATAGGACTTGCTACACTGTGATTGGTGGCAGTCATGCATTTGCATTTGTCAAAAGATTTACTACATTAGACTACCTTAAGCTACCTTAGACACGATTTGATCTTGGTGGAATCCTGTGTGTTTGGATTCACGTTTAAGTTTCATTCACTTTATTACAATGGCCCATCGGCACTGCTGGTCACGTGACCAGATCCAGAAAAAGAACAGTAAAAAAATGTATATTTTTAAAACAACATGCCACCAATGGACCGAAATATACCAAGTTACATGTGACTCTGGTGACAAAATGCGTAGTTGATGTTTATCCAACACTACTTCTCGACATGGTCTTGGTACGACATTTACTCTTGATGCATTCGACGATTAGCCAAAACAATTTTCATGGAAGTTGTTTAATTCGTTGACCTGAATAGTGTTTTTCTCTTTTTTGTTTGTACCACTCCTTAAAACCTTTTATTACCAGCTCATTTCATCAACAACCAACTTGTACTCAAGGATGTAAACTTTGTGATATCCACCTTTGTGAGCCACCTGTGTGAAATAAATGGAGTTCACCCTGAACATCAAAGGACACAGACAACCATTCATGTACACAGACCTACAGACCGTTTATGGAAGACCTCACTACTCCACAAGACTAAATGTATTGAGGATGCCAGCCTTGAAAGGAGAGTAAAGCGTATAACTATGCTGGAAATTACATATCTCATACATAAAATCCTGCTTAGTGTCTTGAAAAGTGAGGACAAGGAGCTGAAGCACTTTCAAAGTTGAAAAGAAGTGGCTTGCCTGGATTTAGATGTTTATCTGCATGAGAAATATGTCACAAAGGAGATGTGGGCACATGCAGCCGCAATGTTGCATTCTTCGTCTCCACACATGACAGAGTGAAGCTTCCTGGGGTACTTCCATTCAGAAAACTGGCTGTATTCTCCGCCTCACAGCATGACACAGGAGACCCAAAACAGTTGTATAGGTTGACCTCAGAATGGATTTACGGTACGAACAATAGGGTGACTCTCGCGCCGTGGCAGCGTTCACACTCGATTTCTTCACACGCTAAGTCGGTGTTTCACTGTTTCAGCATTTCAAACACCTGCAGAAAATTTTAGATTCTTTTTTTTTTATTACTTAAAACAATGAGATTGTGCTTCAGGACATCTATTGACCTTTGATCTCAGTCAGATGTACTCAATCTCACTAGTAAAACATCCACATGTAACAGTATATTTGTTTTATTTTCTTCAGCCTTAAAAGTAAAATACTTGCTTTACATACCAGTGTAGATAAGGTTAAGGGTTTGGCATGACAATAACAAGACAATAAATATGCCATACACAACCTTTTTCATAATACATCATTACTATAAAAGCATTTTATTCAAACAGACCAACAAAGACCACTGCAAATAAGACGACCAAAACTGTATTAATAAATAACATTACTCAGGAGGGCCAGTCAGACTGGAATGGTTTATAGGGCAGTGTATCGGCTGGTGATACGATACAATATATCGCAAGATACTGCAATACTGTAAGTCCACTGACACCCCTAGGAATGGACCATAACCTTATAGCCAATATCTAAGTTAGATGGGTGAAACTCAATACAAAGAAAAATGTATTGCTTGCAATATTGTGTGTGTGTGTGTGTGTGTGTGTATATATATATATATATATATATATATATATATATATATATATATATATATATATATATATATATATATATATATATATATATATATATATATATACATCCAATCCAGCTGATCCAATATCAGCTGGATTTACTTCTTGGTGGATAAAATCATAATTTCATCAGTGCAATTTCTGGATTGTAAATTTTTCCATGTTCCAGTGCGGCAGCAAACTGAAAACCTGCCGCCCGGCGACATTGTCAGCCGAGCACATGCAGCGTGTGAGGGGAAGAAGGTAGATTTGTTCCGCTCCATCTTCCACAACCTCTAAAAACATTCACCTGACATCGATTAGGGCCATGTGCAGCGCTAACTCTGCCCTTTCTCCTCAGCTTACTAGTACAGGAGACGAGATAAGCCTGGACAAAGTCTACACCCAAGGTTTATCCCTCGGACTTCATAACACTAATCTTCCTAAAAAGCCTTTAACTGGACACTATTTCAGACTAAACCTTAAGTCCCACAAATATTTCCAGAATGTGTCTCCAAGTATATATACTTTTAAATTGCTGTTTGCCAGCTCATGAGCACACCAATTTGATCCAATAAATGACTCCACTTCACTTAACAGGAGAGCAAGGGCCTCTCAGATGGAGGTCAGGGTTCTTAACCTCACTACGCTGCTACAGAGTTAATCAGCTTCAAGCGCACATTTCATTGAGCTCAGAGGGAGTAGTAGAGTTTTATAGTTGTCGTTTAAGTTGATTTCCTCTTTGCCATTTCCACCCCACTGGGGACGAGATCGTATCAGGCAGCATGTGGTTACAATAATACTGACAAGCATGCAGAACTGAAGGAGAAGATCATCTGAACGTCTGCTCCTTTTAAGGACAGTTTTTCATTCGCGAGTACATGAAGACAATTCAGCGAATCCCTGGTGTTTGGAGATGCCACAAAACAATCCATATTTGAGATAAATGCATCAGTTTAATCGCATATTTCTGCGCAAAATTACTTATTATAAACTGCTTGCAGTGTTTCAGACTTGAGTGATACTAAGTTCATGGCTTCTGTTAGTGATCTCCTTGGCCAAAATACGGAACCACAGCAAAGCATTGAAGAGAGTGTTCTGCCATAGTACTATTGAGCAATCACTTGTGAACATCACCCCCAGAACGAAAACCGTGACCATACACGCAGAAATGGCCCTTTGGTAAATCAATATACAGGCTGGACTGAAGGTGTACGTGAGTGGAAATCCCTAAGATGGAAAGAGACCAGCTCCTAACAGGCTAGGAGGCAGAAGTACCAGTCCCGTTGCTAAGGCACAGATAGGAAACCAATTTCTGACATTGGCCTCTCAATCTTGAATGGGCGAAATGGGCCATCACCCAATTCACTGGTGTATCAGGCAGGCAGTAGTGACCGACGAAAGACCTCTGCAGGGTACCAGGGTTTCCCTGGAGGAGGCCTTTACAGTCTGTTTGGCTCAACAAGCAAATGATCCCGCCTTTGGTACTAGACTTCACTCGTCACCTCAGGTGAAACATCACACTCCTGCTGTGCGGATGCAAAAGAAATCTGGGTTGAACTCCACCTCTTCAGGCGGACTGAAGTTCATTGGTGGTCACATCTCGTATTTTTGAGTCAAACAGACTTTGACCCGAAACAGGGTTTGTATTGTTAACACCCCCTTAAAGATACTGTGATGTCCTTCCATCCCACAACAAGATAGTAGAGATCAGAACCGATGCGTCCTGGAGGCCGCCTAGCAGAAGCGTTCCAGGTACGTGCCACGAATTCCTTAGGCAGACCCAGGAAATCAGAAAAAAACCTCCGTATTCCCCTGTAGTTGGCAGGGAATTCTGGGTCCCGTTGCTTCCTCTTCTGCCCCCATGATGACACTACTAAACATCACTATTTTTTTGGTTTTTTTTACATTAGTAAGCGCCATGTTTCACACTCCATCACACGAAGATGTTACTCATACATGTGCCGTTCCCCTCACTTTTGAGGAAAGCACAAATCCACTGCGGTTGCTTCAAAAGTTCAGACAAAACTGTCTTCCCAACAATTCTGGCAAAAAAACAAACTTAACACATCGGGATACACCAGGGGAAGCGCAGTCCGCTTGCCAAGGTAAAAACTACAGGGCCTCTCAAAAAGCAATTAAGGGAGAGAGGGTCATAATATCGAATGGAAGGGGGTGGGGGGGTGTTCCTCCGAGAGAAGCAGCAGCAGCAGACTGTGAAATTCATATTGACTGGAGAGCCAAACACACACAGGTAAGCAGCAGCTTTTCCACTCTGCCTGTCAAGCAGCAGAATAGTGCAGGTAGTGTGTGCTGCCTTCCAATAAACTGCAGAGTTCAGCCCCCAAAGATGCACCCATTCAGACCGAGGAGAAGAATCACACAGGAACGTACACAACGCTGCCATTGTGAAGCCAACACAAACGATATTCGGAAAAATGGAAAAAAAAAAAAGTGCTGAGCTGCGGCTGCGCGCTCACTGATGTGTTAAATCCTACTTGATTAAAGCAGGAAAACGCCTTCAACAATGAACTGTGCCAGTCCACTTAATTAAGTCAACTTGTTCTGGGGGAGCGCTGGGAAATGGAAAGCAAAGCAAACAGGGGCGCTGCCGCTCGCCGCCTGGGCTTTCTCTGGATGCTAATCAAAGGCTCGATCTCCGGGCAGGACAGGCTTGGGGGACGTCGCTCTGCTTGGCTGATCGTGGCAATTTGCTCTCGATAATACCCACTTTCTTCCAGCCCCCCAGTGGAAGCCATCGCAACTAATCTGAACAACCAGCAAAACCCAGAACCAAGGCCCCTGAAGTGCAAGTCTGCATCACCGTGGGAGTAATGGGATAATGGCAGAGGACTCATGTTATTCTCTCTGCCTTTGAGGCTCCAACTCCAGAAGGAAGATGATTAAAGAAAAGGACTGCATGAACGTAATCTCAGCTTATAGACGCACGGGACACTCCATGTTGTGTGTTTAATAAAGCTGGTGAGTGGACGCATCTGGTGGTTGTTACGATAAGCAGGGGGAGCCACTCGTACCTCACCGCTTTTCATCAGCATTAAACATCAGCACTTTATGGAAGCCGGAATGACTCCAATTACAAAAGTGCGTGAGCATCATCAGGCGAGCAAAGGATCCAGCGTGTTAAGACGAAGAAGGGGAGGAAACAAGCAACACGGGGACAACACAGGAATGAGGGCAGGTGGGAACAAGATCGCGGAGGATGATTGACAGCCAGGCTAATATTTATCCGGAGCGACGGGATTACCTTTGAAGGAGATGAAAACTCGGGGTGCAGACATGGAGTCGTTGATCATCGGGTTCCCCAGAGCCGAGCCGGTCAGCGCCAGGAGGACCAGCAGTGTCCAGAGAGAGTTGAGATGCATGGTGGAGCTCCAATGTCACGCTGATGACACACAAAGCTGCGGGAAAACACAGGGGTTTAAAGCTCCGGGTTCAAACTGAAACGCTGAAACACCTCGAGGCTAGTGTTGGGTATATGGCGTTCCTCAACTGTTGGACCTTTTATCAGCTGATATGGAGGTAGAAATATCATTCTGAATTTTAAACGCTGAGACAGGGCAGACCTCTGCCAAGCAGCTTTCACATGACCTTACGAAGCAACATACGATAGAACCAATAAGACAGCTTCAATGACTCAAGTGTTCCAGGACTTGAACCTTGGTATGGTGTGTTTTATAACGCCAAGTTTTGTGTTCAGAACAGAGTTGTGAGTGCAGACGAATAACCAGAACGGCCACCAAAACTCTATCCCGTCCCATTAGCTTGTTCATAACTTTAGAAAGACAAAAGCAGAACCTTGGCTGAGGTCATTTTTCAGGGGATGATGTATCCATTTGCAACCTCATGCATCATCCAGTCGGGGGTTTTGCTTTCTCCCTGTCATTCCTACACTTGTCTCTGACTTAAAAACACACATGGTGCATTCCCTTCTCGATCGCACCGTTGTGACAAAGCCTCTTTTGTGGGTAAACGCTCCTGTAGATGAACTTCTTTCCTGCAGTAGGATCTTCTTTCTTAAACACACCTGAACCACCCATATTAGCTTGTAGCTCAGGAAGATGTCTCTAACACGTTGAAATGAACTCGTAAATTCAATACAATAAGCCAAGTAGTTTGGAAGAGAGACATTTCCAGACTACAGCTCCCTGATCGAAAATTAAAAGCCTCTCCTTCGCTCACCTGAAGCGCATTCTAACTTCATGACAAGGCACTCAGCCACATAATTCCAGGTTCCACATCAGCTTCACGCTTACCAACAGCAGAGGAATGTGATTGTCGCGTTTTTAATTGGCGCATCTGTCAAGGTTGCGAAGTCTGCTGTGTGCTGGTGGATGATAAACCACTGAACTTCTCACTCCTCTTTTTTAGCCTTTGAACAAAAAATATTCAGCGACAGTTCTTTCTGTGACTTGTGAACACACACCCCGCGTTGTAATAAGTGCAGCGCTCTAATAAAAGCCACATTATTCAAGCCTCACACTGTTTTATCCGAATCTTCACAGCATTTTAGGACACTTTTCTGCGACACGTGCTTGTGCCAGTGTTGAAACAATGCCGGGTGTGTTGTCATCCAACAGTAAAAAAACATTCTCTTTGTAAAGAACTGATGGCAACATCTCGATGTGGACCAGATGTCCACGTTGGAGAGATGTGGCCCAAGCAGGAGCCGGAGCGGTCACTTAATGGCCCGAGCCAGCTGTTTAAACCTCAGCTGTTGACTGACAATTTGTTAATCATGGACGTGTTTATTCGGAGACACAGGTCAAGTCCTTCGCACAGGCAGATGAAAACAAACAAGGATCTTCTCCGGAGAAGACAGTGCTCAGCCAGAGGACGGATGTCTGCTCGGAGAGGATCGAACCTCGCGCACGCCATCCTTAACGTGCGCGAATCACTTTTCACGCACAAACAACGTGTCAGTCAATGTCAACTTCCTCCTGGACCCTCAGGGGTCAGTAAAGTAGCCACTCAACATCGATTCCTCCGGCTTCATTCCTCCACACTAAAAGGCATCGTTTTACTTGCGAGTGGATTTACCAAAACAAAACGATCAATGTGTTATAATGTGGCTGGTATCTTCCAGGGAGGGAGGAGTGACAGGCGGACAGTCTCGGCTCCACATGGCTGGGAGCCACAGTGAGCTGTCTCAAATTAAATACAACCACTGGGAGGGCAATTCACGTTTGCTGATTCATAAATTATATTAATATAGAAAATAATTTAAAATGATTTTAACTGTAAATAAGTCAACAAACATGGATATAAAAGGGTGACTTACACAGGTCTCACCTTTTAACGCGACCCAAGTGGAAGTGATCCCAACATTGAATAAAACCATCCAAAAATATCCAGGTCAATAATCCGTGGACGCTTGCGTGGACAGGCTGACCAGCGCGCGCGCTGAGTTGTTGCACAAACACTCAGAGAATAAAACAAAGAGAGAAAACGCCGTCTTCAGTTGGCTCCCGTGGGAGCGCGCGGGGGCAGGAGGTGTCGACTCGCCGCCACTGTCCGCATCGCGCGAGTGGGAAATGAAAATTCAGCGTGGCTCGGAGGTCCAGCGCCGCGCGGCTCAGCGGGAAAGTTGTGGCTGGCTGACTGGAGGAGGCTGGACTCGAGCAGGTGGATGTCTTGAACACACCCACGGGGCGGGCAGCGCGAGCCGAGCCGCCCTCCCCGCGCGAGAGGATCCGAGCTGGCTGCGCCGAGGAATCACGCTCCTTCTCTTGATCGACTTATCGAAGGAGTGGAGACGGATCAAGCTTTGCACTAAGATTTTTTTTTTCCATTTACGTTAAAGTCATTGTTTCATTTAAAAAGAACAGATAGTGTATTTTGTCTTTGGTTAATATATTATTTCTGTGCCCCATGGTGGATGCTTTTTTATGATTTTTTCCCCCTGTATTTGTTTATTCTTTTATTAGTGTTTCATCTTTCTGATTTTTTCCCGACTATGAAGTTTTCTGTTCGTTCTCTTTTGAACTGTACTTGTTTTAAGATTTTAAAGATAACATTTCTAATTTTTATTATATAAAAATATTATTAATATTTTCAAATTTTCCTATTACAGTGGTTTGTTGTTTTTTTCATCATATTTTTTTGGGGGTGGGAGGGAAGAGTTAAGATTTTTGCCTTGAAAAAGCTCTTGATTTTTTTTTTTTTCGTTTCTCTTCTCACAGAACAAAAGTTCAAAATCAAAAATAAAATGCAGAATAAATATTCTGCATTGATTTTTTTAACATAATTTATTTTTGAACTTTTACATTGATTTATTAAGGTCAAGATATTGTTGCAAACATTTCTGTCGATATTTATTTATTAAAAAAAATTGTGGCATATGTAACCAGTCTGCCAGAGGTTTGACAGAGAAAATATTGCATCTGGTTCCATACAAACACCAATGAAATGTATTTTTCTGGGTCACATGGCTCATGGCTTACAAGGTTGACATGTCATTAGAGGTCTAATATCAAAGTCAGGATAGCATTTTTTTTTAAATACAGCACCATAAAACTGTAATTGCGATGTAGAAGAAACCAGTCTCATGGTTCACACTGGGCCAACATGGAAATGAACTGCTGAGGTAACATACTGAAAGCTCTCGAGGCCATTCTGTCTCTTACCACCAAACACAAAGTTCTGCTTTCTTTACTTTATATTTAATAATTAAAAAATGATCTGACAGGTGCTTGACCCTTGTTTAGTTCATTCTAAAAGTGTATTATTATTCAAACCTCAGTCTGTTTATCAAACCGTCACCTTGGTCTAATCTGTGTTTGAGCTGCTGGGCCAATTTGAGTGACATAATGTCATGACTGTTGGCTCTGGCCTATCAGAAATGAAGCGCCTTATCTTGTACCGGCTGCTTTGAAAAGTTGCCAGTGTCATGGTACCGAGGAAGTGGCCATTTAAATGCCTCATTTTCTCTTCTATTCAAACCGTGATTGGACTTTTCAAAGTCACAGAGTTGCGGAGATTTTCTAAAGCTCGTTGAGAATATTAATCATCGTCCTGTTTTTAATCACATTACATTCCGCTTCCCTTCGCACCTGTGCTATCTGCCCCCATTCAACCTGGATCTTTAAATTGCCTGCACTCAATTTACAATTTAGTCCCTCCGTGAGTTGGAGGAAAAACTTGGTGGTAAATTGGAATTCAAGAAGAACTGGGCTCTAACTTTTCACAAGAGGAGCCCATTATATTCTGGAAGGCTAGTTTTTACTCCTCACTATGACACACAAGGGTTCTTTTTAAACGCGCCTTGGCTGAGTTCACAAAAGCGATCAATCGGACCGGACCAAGTTATCTTTTCACTAAAAGTATAGAAGAATTTTAGAGCGGATCAGCAGCCAGCTACGACTGCACAGTCAATGTAATGACTGCACTTTACACTTGAAACCAATCCAAGGTGAGTTGTGTACATTACACAGAGGAACTTTCCTCCCCTGAGTAGGCTTTTGCAGTGTATTTTGGGAGGAAATTGTGCCAGTACATGTCTCTCACGACATCTTCTTAAGTGCTGGGTGAAGTTGCCTTCATGCTGTGCGGCATTCCAGTGGCGGCCTGATCTCAACAAACCTTTTGGGCATGAAAAGGTGCCAGGTGATAAATCAGTATTTGTGACAGTTGGATAGAATGATCCAGAACTAAATACCAGTCCGTTTGGCTCCCTTTGTCTGCTACTTGTTTCACTATTTACCATCTGGAATTTCACAGCAAGGCAGCCTCCTCCACCTGAACCCCACCACCCTGTCCATCCTCGACAGTGAGTCTGATATGGCTACCATCAAACACATATTTCCATATGACATACTGTATATGTACACACGTTGGTCAAAGACAACACCATTCGCGAGTGGGGAAAAAAGATGTTCAGGGTCAGGGTCTGCTACATTGAAGACCCCTGAGATGAGTGAACTTCAACTCTGGCACGACTTCACCCGCATATTTTTAAAGCTTAAACCCCACCAACAAGCGCCAACGACTTTAGCAAATGAACAGAAGGGCTGATGCTTGTGTTCCGGACAGATAGGACTGAAGCTTCGCTCACAGCATTTCTGGGTCTTCAAAAAGTTATTAGCATGTAAATGAGGAAAGGGAAAACATCAAGTCTAAATCTCAGAAAAAAACAACTTAGAAACACGTTTATATAGTTCTGTTTAAGCTGAGACCCTTGAACACTTTGCAGGGGGGGTAATCTCATGTCAGAGTTTATGCTCAGAAGGGAGGCACAAGAAGCTGCCGCTAATGTGTTTATGATCAAGAGGACAAACTCACTACACATATCTGTGTAATGCACATCACATACCATCTATTAGTCACTCCACATGCGCATCAAACTCAAAGTCAATGGGCTGCATATTGTACGACTCACATTCTACTCTTTATGAAACATAACCTTGCTCTGGGAACCATAACACTGTTTTCATGTTTTTGCAATGTTTTCGTTTTTGTCCCTGCTATGACTGAATTTGACACCTGAGCTCAAGGTCGTACAAAGCCATTTGCACCATCAACAGTCTTGGTGATTCTCACAACTCTTCAACACAGCAAATGTAACATCCGTCCACAGACCTCCTGGCACTGTGCATCACACTGTTCATCAGAGTGGCATGCCAGGAAAGTGCTGTCACAGAGGTGAAGAACAATGCAGTGGAAAATGGAGCATTGTGGACTGTTCCATTGACCTGTGGCGGATGAAACTTCAGCCAGGGGTCATGACTCCCACGATCAAGGAGTGAACACTTTGGACTATGATGGTGCAATAAATCCTTCACCAGAAGGGCTGTTTGTTCTCTAGAAAACATTTCAGAGTATGAGAAGCAAGAAGAAGCGTCATGTAGTAACCTCCCTTGAGAGTCTATGAGTTAAGAGTGCTTGAAACCACCCTTTTCAGAGTGACAATGACTATAGTTGGGACAACGTCTATGTGTGCAGTGGGAATACACTCCAATGCTTGGACCACCTTTGCCTCTACCTGCGGTTGGTGCCCTCAAGCCATGTTGACTTTGGCGACATGGGACGGCTCTACACTTCCCAGAGCCTGGCTGTGGAACGTGGCACTTTACTACCCGTCTGCCCCCCTCCAACCCTTTCTGCTCTGGGGAACCACAAGCCACAGTGCCCTGAATGAAGGAAATGGCTTTGATTTCCTTCCACTTTTCCCACATCAAATGGGAAAGGTTGAGGGAAACGTACACTAGTGCTGACCAAGCTGGATAAACATTCTCCTGGTCCACGGTGTGTGTGAGACCATAATTTAACTGTTGCTTTACAAGCTTATAACACACAGTATAGTCTTCATGTTGAGACACAGGTGAGTTCATTTCTACTCCGCATCAGTGTTGACTTTAGGCGCAAGGTAAATATTGGGTAATTGAATAAAATCACAGGCAAAGGCATCGGCTCTGGAAGGAACAGCCGACCCACTTTCACGTTCTAAATACACCTCTGTTCTCCATCGCTGGCAGCCTGGCTCATTCTTTTGGCTGTCAGTGTGAAGTTGAGTGGTAAAATCTGAACAAATAAACCAGGGGGAGTTGGAATGGTTGGATTTTTTTTTTTTAAAGCCGGACGAGCTGGGTCAAATATGAATCATACATTGCTGTCGTCATACTTCCTCTTCACACCAGCTTTCTGGGAGGTACTGGGGCAGGACAGAGATGATGTTGTAACTTTGCTTCAAACTCTTGGGAGACTTGTAAAGGGGATTACATCAGTGAAAGACTGAGTGCTTGCAGCAGAGACCATTTATAGTGATTTCACATTGGAATCTGTAATTATGTTTGTACTTTGGGAGGTCCGGCAAGTTGAGTTTGCGTTTATAAGCTAATAGGACTGGAAAAAAACACTGTTTTTTTTTGTCATTTTGACAATAATTTTGTATATGATTGTCGCTGTGTCCAGCTCAGAATACACTGCAGTGTCACATAACTTGAAATAAACTTTATCTCATGAAGTGAGGACTCACAGCAAAAGAGTTCAGGCAAACAACCCGTCTTGCGAAAATCTTTCCACAATCTCCTCTCTGTGTGTTTGGCCTGATGATTTGGCTTTGACTCCGGATGATGTCAATCAAAGCCTGATAATACAAGTCCATCATTTCCCCTTCTTACTCACATTCCGCCCTCTTACAAAACCTGCGGTTTTATTTTGTCCCTCTATCATGCAGTAAAGCCTTCTTATTGGCTCATCAAGTCAAACGTTTTTATTGTTTTCTGAGGGAAGACGCCTGAATCCTTGATCTTGTATGTCACCCCACGGTCACATACCGGACGGCAACATAACCTGGTCATTGCAAAGCAGTGGAGGAAAATTCATGTTGCACAGTCAGTGTTGTTTTTGAATTGGGATTGATTGTTTAAGTCAAAGAATTTTGGCCCAAATAACTTAGGAAGGACTCCAGTGGCTCTGGTGTATTGTCAGGATGTCTTCCCTCTAGTGAAGTGTTCTGGCAATGTCAAACAGGGAGGGGGCCCTGGACGCGCTGGAGAGCTTATGTCACATAATAATCATAATTCGCATCTAATATGAAAGAAAAAAAGCATATTAAACATAACTTAAACTGTGCAACTTGAGTATTACAAAATAGGTAAGTGTAATCCCGCCATGACGTTGCATCCTGTTATTTGATTACAGATATTTTATTTAAAGATTCTTGCTATAAATCATAAATACTGGACAGCTTTTCAAGCGATGAGTATCTTGGAAATGATCAGGGAAACAATATGATAGTAAGGCCCTTTTTTCAAGGTATTTTCTTGTCTATTGAACAATGTGATCCGCGTGTTACGGGTGTAAAAGTAATGACTCTAACCACAGTGATCATTAGTAGGAAAACATATTGCAGAGCGAGTTACGTGACTTGAACAGATGGGAGCCAAGGTCAGGATGAGAATACTGTAGGCTCTTCAAAATCGAAGACTGTGGTTCTCATCATCTGAAAGGAGGGGAATGCCCAAACAAATGGAATATGAGATCTTTGTAACAGCGGCTTCTCGGTTCAACCCGAAGGACAAGAGTGTGCGTAGACCCTTCCAGATCCAGAGGCTGAACCGATTTGAGAACACCCGATGAAAGTGTTGAAAGCAAAGTCTTTTTTCACTTTTCTACTCCCACAGTGGTATACTTTGTATCTCCTCAGCAACAATGTAAGCACCATTTTTAAGGGGGCAGAAAGGTTGTCACTGTTGTGGTCATCTTGAACTTTCTGTGGGAACTGATTCAGTGGGACTCGTTTGCCATTGTTTTTTCTGGGACAGGATGTTTCCTATCTCTCCTGAGTGGCTCCCCGTCCGCCAGTGAATAACCCCGACACACCAAGGATTCTGTATCATCGCTTGCTCATTCAGTTTTTTACATGCACTTTGCATGTGGTGATTTATAAGGTTGTGAAGTGCTGGTTGACCAATTCAGAGTAGGTTTAATACTTGTTTATACTATCAGGAGCAACCAGATCAGTGGAACAGAAGTGTGTAGTTCTGTCTACAAGTGTGTATGTTCCCATCAATTTAAATGATTAAAAGACAAAAGACTAAAACAACAACAAGATTCCAGACGATGAGGGCATATAAACATGGAAATAAGGCGGCAGAGTCTTCGCCCAACAATGTAAGTGGTTATTGCCCCAAGCTGTGGCCCTCAATTCCAGCTGACTCAGCATTATCTTTCCATTCACTGCTGTAATTCAGGGTGTCTAACTAGCGGTTGTGTCAAACAGACCCAGAAGAAGAAATGAAAAAGCAGGTTAAGCCGAATCAAGTCGTGACATGGAGTTCTTAAATGACCTACATTGGCATGCAGAATTGAAGATCAGCGCTCTCTTAGACAGAAATGTTAGGTGTCAGGATGGTCACGCTTTTAACTACTCATGATTTGATTTCTTTTATTTATTTCTATTCAAAAGTCACCATAAATTTAAGGTGGCTTAAGGGTCTGTTTGTGTGTTGAATTTTACCTCCTAAGATGATGAATGAAGAAGTTTTATATGAGCAGAAACACATAACAGCATGACATTTAAGCAGAGAATAATAATCTGGATTTGCATCCTCCCAATTTTACCACACCATGTTCACTTACATCATGAGAGCAGCCCAATATTTATGGCACATCAGATCTTCATCTGTGGGTGTTTGAGGATTAAAAACTGATGTTTTAATGTCTCAGCAGAGACAAAAAAGTAACTCTTTCATGCTGACGTCTTCCCCTTTACAGGCGCGTAGGAGACCTGCACTCCAGTAACCGCTCCAAACTCAAGGGTGTGGCCTGGCTCACTGGAGAGTGACAGTCTATTGCATGTACGCCGCCCAAAACCAATGGAAACTTCATGTGAATACAATGTATTCTGAACACAATTGTTCTCATGTGTGGAGGCAATATATGCTGACTCATGTTGCTGGAGTTGTGGAAAAGAAGGTGTGAAAGAGGAAATCACAAAAACACCCACTTGTAGACAAATGCAGACGGACAGGGTGATTTTTAGAACATCATTTTCTTGACAGTTCTCTGGAACACAAGCGTCATCTATGAGCAGAAGCGGGGGAGAAAATGCCAGATGCTGGGGGAAGTCCTGTACGTACGGCTTCTCAGAACAAATAGGTCCAACACGACCTGAACTTGGCTTTGATGGTACTTTATATCTTCCAGTTGGGCATGGGATTTTTGTTTCCAAAAAAGCCTCACTAGATGACTTAAGATACACTGGTGATTCTCTGCATCATTGGAGAAGGAGGAGCCGTTTTTGCTGATGGATGAACCACCTCTGGTGTAACATTGTATACATTGAGTTTTCGGCATGGAGGGCAACTCCTGTTTTTTTAGGTGGAGGATTGTAGGGTCTTGCTCGGGAGTGAGGGATTGATGGTGCATGAGTTCAACAGACAGGACTCTTCATTGGCCAGCCATACTGAAGAAAGAGCTCAGCTAAAAGACAAAGGTCATCATTGGCTGGGTAAACTACGGCCCTACTTTCACCAAGGGTCACTAGCTTTGGGTATTGACCAACAGAATAGGAAGGATTCTAGGTTGGGTGTGAAGCTTGGTGAAGCTCTCCATAAGTGAAGTGTGTTCATGAAGAGGAGGTCCAGGGTCAGAGCCAGGACCCCGGACAGAAGGGCTGTTCATTATACTGCTGAAGTTATTGGACGTGTGCTAACAGGAAGCAAACAGAAAATGGATGGATGTAACATAAAATGACTTTAATGTAATGCTAAACAGACCAAGAAGATGAGTGGTGTCAATGAATCATCCCCTTTTTAGAAGATCTCATTGGGGTATAGCTTGAAGTCATTAAATTGTCATAAAAAGAACTAAAATACAAGCTGATTGTTCCAGAGTTTACATAATAACAGAGAGGTTTTGTCGGAGAGCGTGAGTCATAGTGGGAAGTTTGGGTGAACCAAAAGGGATTTTGGAAGTTCTTTCAAACACGTCACTAAAGTATCTTCCAGAATATTTTGGTGATGCGTTGAGTGAATGGGTGTGGCGAGAGAGGGGCGGCACGTGTAGCTGCACATCCCCCCTTCCCTGCCTCGCAAGGCGTCGGCCCGTTTCTGAGCTCTCAAACTGCTGGAGAGCACATTATTGCCGCAGGTTTCTTTCACGCACGTTTCTCCTAGCTTCTCCTCGCTCCTCATTTCAGCTGTCAGCAACAACAAGACGTGAGTTTGCTCAGATGTGTTGAGGTGGGATGGACAGAAGGAAAAGAGATCATCCGTCGTGTCTTCCATATGTGTTTCCGCTCTGCCCTGCTCCAGATGTTTTAGCCAGAGCTTCAAGTGACACTCATTCGGTTTTATGCAGTTGTAATTACACACAGTGTTAAATGTCTGAGAAGGCCGACTTCCAACTCAGTGATATATGATCGGTTAAATGAGGGTCTCTGTCAAAGCAGGTCCCCAACCTTATCCAACAGGCCATCACTCATCTTTTACGCTCACTGTCACGTTTAAAGGGCCGCGGAACGAGCAAAGTGATTAAGAATAGAAACTGAGAACGCATGATGAAACTGAACCTATAATAACAAGCATATCTCAGAACACACAATATTCCAATGTATTTTGTAAGAAAGAAGAGCATGCAAAAGAGAGATGCCAATCTGACGTGAAAAAGAATGCTGGTTAAAAATATCGTATATAACAGGTTATAAAGCACCAAAGTCGACAAGTAATAAATATGTCTGTGAGGCCATAACAGTTCCAAATTCATAAATCATGCAGCAGGCACAACGAAACCACGTGAACATTCAGGCTCTTCCAAGAAGAAGCGAAAGTTCGTCTTATCTGATTTACATCTATCAAGCTGTGGATGCCTTCAAGCAACTTTTGATTAAATGTTTTTGTTGTGTCAGTTTAAAATGCATGCTTGTCACCTCACTGGGCAATAAGAAGGAGCAACAATCCACAGCTGACATTTGATCCGTAGCGTGATCTTTCCCTTTCAGCTGAAGCTCCACCAGGACAGACTGACAGCATCCTCACAGTGCTCCATATCTCCATTTCAAAGTTTGGATTCTGCTATAAAACCTGCTATTCGACTTTGTACATCCTCTGGGAACAAATCCAGTATTTCATACTTGCGTCTGTGTCAATAGAGCACCATTATTCAGAGATTTGACTGAAAAATATCAAACACGTTCTTCGTCAAATTAGCAAGCACAATGTAAAACAACCTTTGAGTCCACACTGACAACATCTCAGAACTCTGCATGAACCACTAACTGTTATGGTTTCATTACTCTGGTGGTTTCCTGCCCTGCCTTGAACTCCTCTGCTTTCTTTTAATACGACGTATTGGCAGTGTCACACCAGCAGGGTTTTCCAGTGCAAAGCTGCTCCCTGGCATCAAACACTCGCCCCATGCACGAAAGTGACTTGGAGTCGAGGCTTGTTAGCGTGAGTCACTCTTGAAAAATACCCCTTCACCCACAGTGAGAAAATAGTTTCCTTGCCGGCTTGTCTTTGGTTTGATGTGAAAAGGTTTGTGCATTATTAATGACGCTTGGTGTTGGGGACATGTGAGGACAGCGTGTTTATATCACCAACAAATCTGTTGTTGTGGTCATTAACTCTGACCACTCATGCAGTGAATTAAAAAGCACATATTTACACAGGGCGGACACAGTCATGTTTGAATGCAGATGACAACCATATCAATGGTGGCTCATAAAAAATGCTGTGCTAAAAGGGAAAACTAAATCCAGTCTTCAGCTTCCAATAGGTTTGGGGGATGTGAGCTCGCTCTGGACCCGGAGGTAAGGCGGACTACATGTAGGTTTTCATTCAACTTCTTTGAGTTTGTGGGATTTGGAACCTCAACTGGGAAATTATCGACTTAATCTGATCATGGTTGACGTGACTGACTGTGGGAGGGAAGCAGAGGGACCACAGGAATGTCAAGCCAGTGCAGACCCACCACCCAAAAGGGACCCAGCTCAGGATTGCTGTGGTTTTAGAATTGCCATGTGTTGCCCCTAAGGGGGGTGCTGAGCAATCATGTTGCACTGTTATGAGGGAAAAGATGTAGAAATGAAGCGTCCAGTCATTAACCACTTGGGCGCCAAAGTGTCATGAAGACGAGGCTTTGATTCTGAAGAAGAACATTTATCCTCAGATGAAGATTTTCACTCACATAGTCGGACAGAGAGCGACGTTGCTTCTGTGCATAGTGACAGCACGTCCATTCACCATGAGTCCACGGGCAGCACATACTGGAGCGGATGCTTTGTGGGGAAAGAACAAATAGGAGAGACAACACACAGTCCATGGAAGTGGAGGCTGCACACGACAATGACAATGCCCATCCATCATCATCATCAATATGGCTTCAGAGATGAGGAAGACTGTCTCCCGTGAATCACATAAACATCTCTAAATGTTATGATGTCATAATATAAGTAGATGAGTGAATTTACTTCCATTCCAAACGCTGCATCACAATGAACATTCTTCTATTTTACGGCAACTTTATCTCTAACTATTTTCAAGCAGCAAGCTTTTGAAATAGTGATATCAAAGTTGAGTAATTCATTCAAAAGAGGTTAACTACTATAGACTATGGTCGGTGGAGTCCTGTACATAGCATGCTCCAGTCTCTGGTTTACCACTGTATGACATGATTATTACAGTAAAAACTGTGTTATATACTGTGCGTCTGTGCACCAAATGTACTGGTAACATTGGGGTGGGAAAACTGTTCGGGACCTACTGGCCTAAAGATAGATTGGATTGGAGGACTGACGCACTCTCAACACTAGCATAACGCTAACTCCAATGGTGAAAGGTGTTTGTTCAGTGTCACAATAAATATGGTCATCAGGTCTCAGTCAGCCCAGGCTCACTGGTGTCCAGGCACTGGACATCAAGATTTCAGAACTTGCCGTTTAATGCGATTCAGTTCACAGTGCAGTACATCTACCGGAAGAAACTTTCATCTTTAACACGAGTTTAGATGTGTGTCTTGTGTTTGTTCTGATGTAAGTGTCGAGCCTTTGCCATCAAGATCTAGTCGTCTTTATTGCAGGTACTGGAGAAGGAAATAGCCCTCCACAGGAACGTGTCAGTAAATGTCTCGGGGGCACACGCCCATGGAATGAGGAAGGATGAAAGAGTCTTTGTTGCCTTTGAGCAGACACTGAGCTGGAAGGTCCTACCTTTGCATCCACCTTTTTTGTCTTCACAATAATGATGCAAATGTCTTATGGAAATAGGCTCTTTAGAGGAAGGGTGGAAGAGTGAGAGGAAGGAGTGAAACAACAGCACCTGCAACCTGCGGCTGCTCCTGACAGAGGGAAACGTAGCGTAGAACAGGTGATCAGATAATCCCCCTATCCCAGCGGGAAGCCTGGCAGCAGACTCAAGTATTAGCAAGCTCCTCGATGGCGGGGGTCTGGATACAGCTCAGTGAGGAGAACTGTTCGTCCACAAAGAGATCACGGCATTAAAAAGTTGCAGATTCATTTCTGCTCAAAAATGCAATGTTTAACACTGAGTCTAAGAAGACAGGCAGTTGTTAAAAGTACTTTTAATGAAAGAAATGACCCATCGCTCAGCCTGAGGGTGGTGTGAGGTGGTCCACCTACAGTACAGGTCCACTGCAAGATACAGATTGTATTAAGTTGAAAAATTGTTCACGAAGACCCAGGCATTTAAAGAGTAATAAGCAAGCAAGCAAACAAAAAAGGTCCACATGAACTTAACCTCGACCTGAACTCTGTCACGGCCTCCCACAAGACGTTTGACGAATGCCTTGTTCTGACCTACTTCTCCTCTTTGTCTCCATGCCTCCTTTTTGTACCTACATTAATAAAACAAACATCCCCCGCTAATACACATTAATGTAACCACTACCTGCCCCAGAGGCTTCCTGCTGTCAGCAGCAGCTGGAGGACACTGGTGGTCCATTGAGACGGAAATGTGCCTGACATGTCTGAATAACTTCTTTATTTACGACTCCGTAGAAGAGTTCCACAAATTTCCAGGAAAGACAAATACAGATTACATCTCTCATTTCTCAATTTTAATCTTTCATCGGGGCTACAAGGCACAAATGAGGGAACAATAAAGCAAATTGAATGTTAGTTTAACTCCTTTTTTAGGTATTATTTATGTCTTTAGCTTGAGGAGACGACAGTGCCAAGCGTACTCTTATCTCCATGCCTGCTCTGATTTGTGGAACTCTGGGGCAGAAGCGTGAAGGGCCCTTTAAATCATCTATCCATCACTCTTGATCAGTAAATTAAACAACAAAGATTTATTTTTCGCGTCTGAGATAGATAGATGGATGGATGGATAGATAGATAGATAGATAGATAGATAGATAGATAGATAGATAGATAGATAGATAGATAGATAGATAGATAGATAGATAGATAGATAGATAGATAGATAGATAGATAAAGAATAAATCATGGATGACTCATGACTAATGGGGGTGGATGTCTTTTGTTTTCCTCTGGAGTTGCACATGAAATTGATTTCATAAAATAGACACCAACTTTGTTGGAAAGAAGATCAATCATGAAATGACTACCAGATTTGTCTGAGGGCGATGGCCACAGATTTTTGACTCTTGAGTTAGTTAGAATAAATCTGCTGCAGCCTTGTGAGCTTGCAAAAGCAACAACAGCGCTAACAAAAGGAATGAGGAATCAAAGAGAATAATAGTTGCAGTACTGAGACTAAACTAAAACACCAAGATTATTGCATGCATTATATCACGATTTGTATCTGCTGGATGAACACTAGGATTTACAGGAATTAATATTGCCACGTTCAAGATGAGCCAACAGTAGTCTCAGCCTCGAGGCTTCTGAAGGCAGAAAGCCACAGCGCTTCAGTTCTCATTCTTTGATTTCTAAGGTAGGGCGGCCTTCACATGCTGCAGCAAAAGAAACTGGTATTGAGTATTGGGTTTCCATGGCAACCAGCGCAATGTTTAACGGAGGGAATCTCTGCTGTGTCTAGACCTTCGAAGGCGTCTCAAGTTGGGTGAAGCTGGAGGAAATGTGGCACAGCTCCCTTTCATGTGACACATCAGAGCGATGCTAATGTCTGCCAGCACCGAGTGCTGGTCCCTCTTCCCCCATCCTTTTAGTTGTCAGGTTTCCATAACAACCACGGCTGCGAATGATAATATTCTATTTGTCTAGTATAATACATCAAATTCTATTTTGTAGATTATAGTGTATGAAGTGTAGTATCTTAAATCTGCATGTTCCAGAAACCTTGGTATATAAGTCTCTATCTTCCTCACATCGTCTATTGAGCCTTGTGCTATTGAAATTGTACTGTATTCAAATATACGGTTTTAATCCGTGATTATTTTTTAATGTTAATGGTAACAGCAATAGGGGTCAATTTGAAGACGAGAAGCAGCGAAAGCAGGAACGCGATCACGCGGACTGTCGCGTGAAAAACGAACAGATTCCTTGATCAACTCACGCAGGTAGCAGTCAGATTTACTGCGGCCTGAAGTGGACAAAAAAGTATCAAGAACCTTGGTAAAGGCCCAGGTTCGCCACAGATTTGCTTGTATGATACCAAAGAGACCCGCGGCTAGTCTTGCTGAGAACCTCAGTATACGCACCCTTTCTCTCAATACAGGGCACAACGTCTGATTTAGGGAGCTTTTCTGGTGAGATGTTATTGGCATACCAACTTGAGACTTTCCCGTAGAGCAGGGGTTCTTAACCTTTTTGATCTTGGGGCCCCACCTTTCCCATTTGTGATCAATAGCCATGCTTAATCTACTTACACGTAAACAAACCAAAACCTTGTGAAATGACATGAAACCCTGTGATGGTTGCAAAGATATTTATTTGTCATTGAATAGTCCAACCAGCAGCAGAACCAGGTTCAACTCATATTCATCAAATTAAGTAATTTACAAATTTATTATAGAAAAAAGAAGAAAAGAAAAGAAAAAAATACACTTGATGCAGACAGAATAAAATTCTGAAAAAAATACATATAATAAAACCATACATATAGGCGCTCAGGGCCCAACTATGGTTAGGAATCACTGTCCTGAAGCACACCTAGGATCCACTGGAGAGGGCATGTCTCTCTGTTGTCCTTGGACCAGCCCTGCATTGAGAGTGGGACAACAGAGCCAGGTTGTTTTGACTCCTGTCCCCAATACCTGACCTTGAATTAGCCACAGAAAATGAGTAAGTGGTTCAACGTCATCCCATTCCTCCTGAAGGGCATGTGTTTGTCGATCTACAGTATTCTGTTCCAACATGAACAATTCATAGAAGCGCTAAAAGTAATCATTAAGTCTTCGGGAGCTGATTTGTCACTCTCATAAACTGTTATTATTCCTCAGCCTGTCCTCAGAGTAACCTGCCAAACATCCAGTCTGTCTGTAAGACAGAGAGTTGCTGAGTTGACTGGCAAGATCAGGTGATTAACTGTGACTCAGATTGGCACAATGCAAGGAACAGCTTCAATTCAACTTAAAACCGTGAGTTAAGTATAAGAGAACACAATAATCAAAGTTTCACTGACTGTCGCCGAAAGGTTTGTGGTGAAACTTGATGATTCATGACATTCTGATGATTCAACTGTTTTCCCTGAAGACAGTGAAGACACAGCGCTTGACATTCTAATCACCCAATGAATCTTCAAAGGCGGTGGACTCAAGCATTTTTATGCAAATGTTTCAGATGTGTCAGGCAAGGCAGTGTTAAAGTTAGCCATGTGCAACTCTAAAACGTAAACAAAACACAAGGAAAAAGATTGCCAGTCTTAGCTGCACATATTTTTCATGTGATTTTCTCAAATATTTTCAACCACCGTACCTAGATGTTTAGCACTATTGCTGTTGGGTGTGAGCAACGATTGGCAAACCAAATGTTGTCCTCCCAAAACTTGATGACCACTGGCAAGAATAAAAATATACATGTACATTGGAACCTCGGTTGTCGACCACAATCCGTTCCAGACGGCCATTCGAGAAGCGTCGATGTTGTCGTTCTTCGAAATCTGAATTGATTTTTCCCATTACAATTAATGGAAAAAGAAATAATGTGTTCCAAGCCTTAAACTAGGCTTTTGTAGGAGTGAATGTCGAGTGTCTGCTGCAGGTGGCTGTTCCTCTATGTGTGTGGCCGCTGCATGTGGGAGGGGTTGCCGAGTGAGTGACGTCTCTCCAGAAGTGAAGAGGTGCCCGGTGCGTGTCCAGCTCTGAATGTGCGCTTCTGTGCAGTTTGGCTGTGACAAAGTCATAAACCAAGTCACGCTCTGTCCCAGACTCGCCTCATCCCTGTCCCAGCTCCAGCCCACAACAGGACATCAAACCCTGGAGTGGAGGTGTGGAGAGTGAGCACCTCCCCTGTGACACTCTACCATGGTCCAGTGCAGAGACAGGAAAGGTTTTACATACAGAGGCTGCGTTATACACAATAACAAAGCGCATCGTGGGTCAGCTGATCGGTCCGCGCACGTTATGGTTTTTTGGCTTTTTTCGGGGCGTTCGAGTTCTGGATTTTCGTTCGAAATCAGAAGCAAAAAAAATCTCAAAATTTTGGTTCGAACTCCGATTTGTTCGAATTCTGGGACGTTTGAAATCCGAGGTACCGCTGTACTAGTTTATCCACAATTGGCTCAGCTCTTTTTTCACCATGAAAAATAGTTGATTATCAACATGGCTTAAGACATGAAAGCATTCCTGATAGCCACAGTCTGATGCTGCAACATGGACTCAGAGATTCTTCAACCTGCACCCTTTCACAAATGAGAACAATGGACTCAGATTTGCACAAACTCGTTTTCTCGTCCCAACTACTCCACACTGCGATGTGAGGGCTTGCCTGAATGAACAAGAGATTCTTACTCCTACGGTGCTGTACATACCAAGTGACATATGGATAGTTGCAGCGAAAGGAGGCCATCTTCCTTTATGCAAAATGCTGAGGAGCATTTAAAGCCTTGCTGCTCTGTTACTTCATGGTTATTTAAATGGAAGATGAGTGAGTGCATGGCAAATAGTGAAGGTTCCCAGAGGGTCCAAACAAGAAACCTCATCCTCATAACTACTGATGGTGGCCTTTGATAGCGGCTCAGTCAACATGGCATCACTGGTATTTGGCAGCTTAATTAAGTGACTGATAATCATCTCATTGCCCTGCACCAAGTCCTGGTCCTGCCAAGCCAAGACCTGCACATCATGGCCCACATTCAACCTTAATGAAACACTGTATTCCTGCATCCCTCAGATAATCCATGCAGGTATCTCATTAGCTACCTGGCTGCATGGCAGTCGGAGCAGCTGGGCCGCCATGTTGCGGATGCTGACGGACGTCTCCTTTCATCTCAGGCCCAGACCTGTGCCTTCTTTTATGTGTTGCAGTCTTCCTGGTGAGAGATGAAGAAAAGGAGACGCAGGCTACATCATATCGCGTGTCATCTGGCCATCCTGCAGGAAGATCTCTATCACAAAGTCATGCGATAACAGCGAAGAAAACGCGAGCCGTTTCGATATCAAACATGTTGGAGGTCGAGCAGAAAATTTCCTGTCAACAGCTCAGCTAAATAGGAGTAATAGTGTTGATATAGCAATGATAGATGATGGTGCTAAAATGAGACCTTGTCAGGGGTTAATTTGATGTTTTCATGTTATTTTAGAGACGGACCATTCTCACAAAGACTCGCATACTTTCCCAAGCCACACAACACGATGATCCCTTCGCGGTCAGAAACATCGGGACGCCGGCAGCCGCTATTTAACATGACACAGTAAGACAGGAGGGAACCTGGAATTTAGATTCAAAGACAGAACTTGCCTTCAGCAGTTGCTGCAGACCTCGGCTGCAGTTTCAAGTGTGTAACTCAGAAGGTTTGATATCTCAAGTCACTGAATCACAGTTGTTGAAATACCTGTTGGGAGTGAATTGTTTCTACCAACTTCAGCTGAATAATTTATATATTAAAGTACAAAACTCTTTCACTCTATAATAAGCAGACCTCAAAGAAACAGTTGAAGTCAGTGCAGCAGCATAAGACATTTAACTCTTTATGTACAAATGAAAACGTTCCGAGCTTCTTTTCGGCGTCAGGCTTATCCCTTCGGACGTGAAAAACACTTTTACTAACGCACAAATATTAACAGTAACCTTTTACTGGTGGTCAAACGGTGACAGGTCGCTGGCTGAGGTCAGAGCAGACAATTTTCTTTGACTCCGCTGACTTCTCTCTTCAAGCTGCTCTGTAATTACTGACTCACAAACACCAACCAGCTCAAAACATCTCACTTCAAAAGCTGACATTCCGAACAGGTACTGGGATGAAGATTGCAGATGTTGCAATACCTGCAACTAGGGGTCAAACTCCTAATTCAATACAAGGGAACTCTCCATGTCCACAACATAAATTCTTATTGTGCCAACAGAAAACTGTGGTGGATGCCCACACAAACCGCTGATTTAAAATATGAAATATTAATTGAATATTAGTTAGTTATAAACTATCCTTCTCAAAGGGCAGTAAGAAGTATTTTTGGGAAAATGCATTCTCCAATTAAAAGAGGGTAATTTATTCTCCCAATAAAACTTGCTAGCACTTGTTGTATGAGTTTGGACAAATAGGCCATCGAAAAACAGCAGGAAAAAGCTGAATCTGTAATACAAATGAAGTGACCTTCACTTCCAGCAAAGCCTCGAATACTAGCAGTGAGCTTGCCTGTGAAAGTAAATGCCACCCTAGTTTGTAATCCCCGGCTGTCTACAACAGCCAAAGAATTCTGTCACTGTGACACATAAATAAAAATACCGTCACGGTTGTACGCCTTTTATGTGTCAACTTAAAGGTCAGCTGAGTCAAATCAAACAACGGGGGAAAGGGAAGTTGCATTCTGCCATTCGCCTGACATGTTTCTGGTGTGTAACAACATTTCACCGTCACTTTAGCTGATGGACTGCAGGTTCGGGAAGAGAAAGAACTTTTTATTCCCAGCTCCGTTTTTTTAACTTGGCGATACAACACAGAGGCATTCGCAACCGTCACCGCTGCCATTTAGAATTAGATGGTCTATTTAATTTGTCCCGCTGGATAGGTCACTTCATCATGTGCGCATTTTATTCATCTTACAACTTTAAGCTCTGTATAAATTGGGCATGAGTTTTCTTTATTGGTTTTCAAAGGTTGGAGATTATCCGCCATTTTCTGTGTGCACCATCCAGCTCAATAGCTCAGTGGGCAAACATGAAATATAACATAATTATGTTCTTCTAACATGATATCACGACTCCAGTTAGTTGCCCATTTAGTCGACATATAAAGTGAAGAATACTTGCTTGTTGCTCTGCGGCCTCCAAACTGAGGCACTTTTTGTGTAGGGTTGTAGAGGGTTGTGACTTGGGGAGATGCACAAGATAAGTAAAGGTGCAAGAGTCAGACTTGCTGTGGTAGATGAGGTATCACGAAACAGTATTGAAGGGTTGATGAGGTTTCATGAAACTGCATCCTGATTTTCAGACTCCACCAGATGTCACTGTTTGCTGTAAAATGTTTGGACCAGACCGACTAATTCAAAGAAACTTCACATCATTTCTAAACCAAGAGCGCCATCTAGTGGTCTCTGGAATTTAGGACACTGTTTCATCAGCTCTGCAATATTGTTTCATGAAACCTCATCTGCCCATCACTAAGTAAATAGTCAAACCATTTATATTTCATTCATTTCTTCACCAAGACAAAGGAACCCTGGCTCCGGAGTGTCCTTCTCATGCACCCAACAAGGCACATACTCCTCCATTGTATTAACCTCCTCATCCCACCCCGTGATATCACATTCCACAAAGTGAGAAATGAGAATCTATACCAACCTTTTTTCCGGAGAAACTCAGTCACTGATTTGAGTCAGAGAAACCAGCACAGTGGTGTGAAATCACTGCACAATGGTAGTGATGGGCAGATGAGGTACCATGAAACAGTATTGCAGTGTTGATAAAATAGTGTCTGGATAAGGTGTTAGACCTTTGGCCCATGCACAACCGGCATGTTTAGTCACTGAGCACCAAACCTGTCAAAAACATGTTCCAGAGTGGGTCGCAAACAAACCATCTCTCGAATCTTTTGCCTCAAAGGTCGTCGCTTTACAATAATAATAGGGTACTATAGAGGACAGAGCTCATTCGGACACATCTCTTACTGTTGTAATATTAATACAAAAATCGTCCACATGTAGTGTTTTCTTCTTACATCTCATGTACGTATTGTTTATCCCCTGTGGTTGCATCCCGCGTGCATGCTTCACACACCCCTTCAGTGTGTAATACTACTACAGAGTACTGTCATGAAAAGGGCGACTAAAAGATTTAGGTCCAACAGGAAAGTAAAATTTATGATCGCAGCAAAGGTGTTAAAATGAAAATGACTTGCTGTTGCAACTGCTGACCCTCAGAAACTTTCAATGAAAAAGTAGCAAATGAAATGGGGGTTTTCTTTTGCTTTTGACTGCACAACACGAGCTGCATGGATGTCTGCAGCTTAAAAATATCATGTTGTATCATGTTATCATGTTGTAATGAACACACTGTCTCTGAGGTAAAATCTCTAACAAACACTAGTTTTCCCTCACTTTTGAAAACAAACTACATTTGAATTACAATCAAGGGGCCCCAAATTAACTACAGAAGCCACATTGTGCTGCGCGTACAGCGTCTGTTTCTCTATTTACTGTCGTAACCAGATCCTTAAATCCCCAAATCTCAGTTATCCTTCCTGTCTAAATCTTTACTGATAGCAATGCTTTCATTTCCACGCAGAGGAATCAGAAACAGATGTAGAAAAACACCATCGCTGGCTCAACGACGCGGCCTCATTTGGGCAAGAGACATGAATGACAAGATGAGGGGCCCCACCACATAACCCACAAATGCACATTCAGAGTCGCAGATGAATGAAATAAAAAGATGGAAGACAGGCCACACTGTGTGATCCGGAGCCGCTCTCAGCCAGCAGGGGATCAATGGTGCCTTTTAATGAGGTGAACCCCGGGGAAGTGCCAGGTCATGGTAACGGTTGGAGAGAGGCCTGACCCAGCATTCAGATCAGCCGCCTCATTCACAGAACATCCAACCAGCAGATCTATTCCACTGCTGTAAAGTCAAATGATGTTGCCCTGCTCATGTATGTGTGTGGAAAAAACTCTTGTCTGTGCCGTGAATACTTAAGTGGAGTGGATGAGAAGCAGAAGGTTGTTCATTTGAGGGGACAGAAGGCAGCGGAATGGACCGTGACAGGCTTGGGTCACTCGCACTCTGGAGCTTTGTCAAGCTCAGAGGTCTGGATTATGTGGAGCCTCCGTTCCACGGCACACAGAGTAATCGCTGAATTTGAACACAGCTTGACCATCGAGGACATCTTTTCTTTGTGCAGTTCAACACGGTGGGCAGACGAAAATTCAAGAGATTCCTTCTAAAATATCAACCCTTAATAATATTCTCCGGCTGAACCAGCAGCTCTGACAGGTACCGCTTAATATTGTTCGTCTGTCAGGACTTGTGTTGAAATGCAGTTGTGATCATGAATGACAGAAAAGTGTCTCGGAACCACTTGTTTCTCTTTTGCATGACATCTACAGTATGAGCAGCAATAATCAAATTTTCTACCACAACTGTAAGGACTGTTTATGTACAGTACAGGCAAAGGCAAGACTGCACACCGCAGGAGGTATGAAATCTCACCTAAAGTACACTTTAGTTTCCTCAGTGTTTGACCAGAGGTGACACAATGGAACAACCACAAATAAGAAAATAAACATTCTGCTTTCAGTAATAGATTATTCATTATGTACTCGTATCACATGTTTCTGGATGATGCTAAAATGTACTGAATACTGTTTGCTCATTCAAGAATTCATTTTCTTCCGCTTAGACTGGATAGCAGGGGCAGCCACTGAAGTAAAGAGGCCCGACTTTACCACCTGCTAGAAACCATCAGATTTTCCAGCGGAGCACCGAGCTGAGCAATCTAGACATTATCTCTGGCGTCCCCTGGGTCTGACCCTGGATATCCTCCCGGCAAGAAATGCCCAGAACAGGTGGGGCATTCAGGAGAGATTCTGATGACATCCATGTCAAGTTTTCGAGATGTTCTTCCTTGAGCCTCTGCAGGCTGATTTGTGTTTAAACCTCACTTGAAAAACACCTAAATATGTTCCACCATTTTCTGTTTGAGAACCATGGTCTCTGATGAGGGGACCTGTCCCAGGACATTCTGAAGATAACTTTGAGAAGGGGGCAAGAGGTCCTGCCAAAGGTTTTCTCAGGGCACAGACAACAAACAACCACTCACACCTACTGCACAAGGTGCACCCTCTTTATGTTGTTGGACTGGGGGACGGGGGGACCATGCCCAAACATCCTAACTCCACTGAGAACCCAGATTGGCTTCCAGCTGAATCAAACCCACGACCCTCTTTCACAGAGACAGTTCAATCATGCCAGATCAGCGTTCCAGAACCAAGAACGTTAAATGCCCACAGCCCCTCAAATGCAGTTGTTGTGCAAAGATGCAGCTGTGTTGCATTGTCAACCATTGAGTCGGTGTGTCGCCATCAGAAAACATGTGTTTATGCATAAAGAATAAGCCTGAGATTCACCCTGAAACTCTCCTCCGCAGATGTTAACAGTAAACAGCCCTGGCTCATCGAATTAAGGAGTTTCTTTAAACACATGTTTAAAGAAAGTCCAGCTCTGTTCTGATCTTTATTTAAACCACTGTTTTTGTTTAGAAGGCTTATGGCTCTGGGGCTGTGACTCGCTCTGGGAATGTTCTGTCCTTCTTCTAACTATGTAAAAGATCAGAAATCAAAATAGCCGCGAGAGGAGGTTTACCGCCATTAGCCATCACATTTGTCATCAAAACAGCTGCTCCCCTGCGCTCACTTCAAGTTACCCGTCCTCAAATTAGCCAATGAGATGATGCCTGGTCACTGCTGGAGAGGCTGACAAGCTGAGGTGAATTACACCCAAGTTGATCAACAACCTGGTTCCTTTGAGAGGCTGGGGTCAAACGTTCAGTTATCTCTTGTCCACCATCACTTGTGGAGGCAGGAAAACCTTTGTGAAAACACCCCTTGATGGGTTATGTAAGACCTGACATTCCAGTCTGTCACCATTGGCTCTCATTTGAGTTGAAGAAACTTCAACTGTCCAACTGGATGAAGTGAAGAACAAAGTATTCCCCAGTAACTATTCAGTGCGCACGCTACAAAACTGCGGACTCATCATTAGCAGCCAGATGTGCGGCACTTTAGGCTGTGGATACATGCAAGGAACAGTCAAAATAAGGCAATAAGTCACTGAAGCTTATGGTCAGAACATGTGCATGAGCCACTGCTCTTAAAGTTCCACGTATTGAAGTGTTGACTCCTCAGGAAGAAGTGAAGGCGTTCTATTAACAGCAGAGACGTTACGTGTGTTACTAGAGGATCCATTGGTCTACAGGTCTTTCTGTGGTGACTGGTGGTGAATACACCAAACTGCCTATCTCTAGATGTTGCAGTACATTCTCATTCTCATGGCATAATATATTGATCATAGGGAAAGTCGACTTCAGTGTCCATTATTGACACCTTAGGCTCTAAATTGAAGCACATGTAACGTATCCTGACGCCAAGGGCAGCACGTTGTGGAGGTAGGGGTTAGCCATGGGATGGCGCTCCTTTGGTTCCACATATAAAATGTGTCAATTGCTACTTTAAATGGCCACACGTCAGTCAGCACAACAGATGTTGGTGCAGAAGCAGACCCGCCAATGGTTTCCAGGAGGCTTAATCCCACAAATTTTATTTCGCTATCTAAATCCAGTGGAGAGAAATTTGTGTTTCCCTCCTCAGGCGTTTACATGCATTTCAAAGTCTCAGTCGAACTAATGCAATCGCTGTCGCCACGTGAACAAAGTCATTACCAACAAAGTTGCCACCTTTCCGGAAAAAAAAAAAAGTTTGAGACTAAAAGACTCCAAAGTCATCGAAGCACCTTTTCTGAATTGTTTGTTCAAGTGGGAGAATGTGATGGTTTTTGTTGGTTAGAAAAGCCTGGCAGGTGCTGAGACAATAGGCTGAATGATCAAATAGCACATGAAATATGAATAAATATGTCAATCAAATGTCACCTCCTAGAGCAGAACAAATAACTGTTAATATTATCTCGCCGCACGTCTGTCACTTGCTGTCAGCAGGTTCAAGTAAAAGAAGAAGACTCCCGCCAGACTAATCTCCCAAGTGATCGGGAAGTGTTTACACCCACCACGCTGTTAATTACCTGCACATCTGAGCCCTCCGTCGTCCCTGGTGAGGACTGACATTAAACAACCACATTCCCTCTTTCATATTTATCTTTTATTCGCTTAAATTGCCAGCGCTGCTTTGAGGCTAAGCCGCTCGCTCTGACGGCGCTGTAATCTCTGGACTCACAAACAAAAGGCAGACATGTGTAAGACAATGGCTGATATCAGGGTTTTCCTGGCTGTGGGTCGAGGCGTCATCACGCGACCTCTCCGCACGAAATATCAAGTGGCTGCTGGGAAAACTTTTGTTATGCCATGAGATGGAATAGGGGTATTTGCCTTAGATCGTGGCGATTGCTTCAAGGCTGTATGCTATTCTATGGCGAGTCAGCAGAGGAATACTTCACCCACCGTTGCTTTCAGCACCAGCATTTGGAATTCTTCAACTTGAACAAATACAGAGCAACAGGACAAGAAAGAACCATTTTGCCCTTTAAACATCTTCATACAAACATGTCAGCTACACTTGTTTATTGAGCAATAAAAGCTAGATGTCCTACTTGGTCAGCTCCAAAGTTTCACACCGACCTCATGACAGACTGATGGATACGGGTTCAGGGACCCCAGGCTCACTTTGCTCCCGACTTCTGTTGGAGGACATGAGAAAGCCAGTGCTTATCACGGCGGGGAATGCTGGGGTCTGGCTGAGATACCGCCATTGTTTGGATGGTGCGACACTCCCGTCAGCCACGCATGCAGTCGTCTGATCAACAGTCTTCCTGACAGCTGTGAGGCCTCCTGCTTCTCCATGTTAGATGATGTGACTCGGAAGTCTGCCTCAGGGTCTGGGCCACGTTGTACATCATCATTACAGCTAGAGGTATGTTTATTCCAGGGCATTCAGGTCCACACGACTGATCATCTGCCAACAGTAGGCCTCATATGAAGGCCAGGTATAAGGTAACTGAGGAGGAGAAACGTTGGGATGATGAACGTCTCTTGCTAGCTGAAGGTATTATGAGCTCCATTCTTTTGCATGGCAGCTACACCTCAAGTAAGAAACCAGATATCCACCATCCACCGACCTGCTAAATCACTGACGAAGCTACGACTAGTTAACTATTTCATTGCGTCACGTTCTCTTTTTCCTCCCTTTAATTTCCCACTCTGTGTATTTAACACCACTGCAGAGCCTCTGTTTTTGTTTTACAGTGATGAATATGACCAAAATGGCTTCCAGCCACGAGTACTAAATACAGAGCCCCACAGAGGTCGAGGGGAATGTCATTAGTTTACTGTTTCATGGTCATAAACCAAAGGGATGGGAAACTTAAACGGAATTTACTCACTCTTTTTTTCTCTTCTGACTAATTTTAATGACTCATTCTTGCTACTAGCACCGCTAGCAACCAAGCGCATCGGTAATAGAGCAAATATTTAAACCCAGTGTGTCATTGCACAAGTGTTTTATTTCCTAGTCTGATTCACATAACATGAGTAAATGGTACTAGCCTCACGTTTCATTGTTATTATGACTACTTTATTATCACCCGTTTCAGTTAAATCCTACATATTTCATGAATCATTGTATGTGGTAAATATAAATACTTATTTTATTTAATTTAAATATTTAAATATATAATTTATATTAAAATGTATATTATGTAAATATAAATACATGATATTTTCTGGCTTTGTTTTCAGTCAAAAGAGCTTTTATGGCAAGCATTGTATTTCAAAATATATTGGCTCAAAATATAAAGCAAATAATACACTATAAATACAGCATAAAAAATATACCGTATAATACTGTTTTTTTTCATCCTGCAACTGGACACCTCACCTTATTTATCCATTAGATTTCATCGTACAATTACATCAACTTCGTCCACCGCGCTTCAATGTTCCGCAGCGCACTACGTGCAGTGGTGATAAAGCCACGCTGATAAACCTGATTGAAAACAGTGAACCCCACACCTCTGGTTGATGTCTGGAAATGGAGAGTCTGGGATCTCCACTGACCTTTCTCATCATTAATCAGGCAGAGCAGGAGCGTCTGACACGCCTCGCCAAACAACAGCAGCTCAGAAACACGCCACAGATAATTTCCTATCAATGTCAGCATGGTAATGAGGTATACGTAAATGGAAAGGTCAGTCCTGTCCTGGTCCCGTGTGGTGTCTGATTAAGAGACCACCCCAGAAACCCAACCCTACGTTCCTCCCGACGCCATTGTGTTGCGTTACATTTGACAGAATAAAAGTCTTTGAAATCATGCGCTCTTGTGTCAGTGGAATGTAGGAAACCAATAAGTGTGCAGTCACAACAGTCAAAGGTCACCTTAACTGATGGTGTCAGTGTTTTCGAATCATGTTTATGCACTTCTGAGTAATTTAGTCCTTAAAATATGTCTGCACGAAACTTTGCCCTTACATGTTGCGTTTGGATCGTGACCTCAAGCCACTTGACAAGTCAGGAAGTAACAGTATTACTGAAAGTAAAGTAAAGACGCCCGCACAAACACTCAACAACAAACAACTCAATCCTGTTTTCCGAACAGACGAAAAAATTCAACAATCGGCTAGCTTCAAATTCAAAATGTTTCCATGTGCATAAGCCTCCCTGGTCTTCCTGGAAATGAACTGAAAAAGATTTAATATATGAAAAGGTGAATTTCAAAGTTTCAATCGCAACTGCCTACCCAGAGTTTGTGTGGCATCGCATGGTTTTGCTGTTACACTAACTTCAGTGTGTGTAACTTTTGTGTTGAAAAGCAGCAATAATGTCTCACCAAGATGACACACGAGTCAGTTTTATTAACAAACAGGTCTGTTCAAGCTGCTTTAGATGATGTGTTGCATTTAAAGCCAGAAGTGACTCACGGTCACAGTTCCCATGTTTGTAGTTCTTTGTAGTTCAACAGAGCATTTTGAGCGATTTGAGCTATTTTGCAAACTTCAACTAGTTATAACTTATACGAATATAAAATTCTGCTTTGAGCTACTCCCTTAATGTGTGAGATCTGAAAAAAAATGGACACTAGGGCCCTGTTTAGTCTTCACAGTCCCCATCTTACAACTTCACACCAAACTCTGCATTTGTCCTCTGTAACACGAGAGGCAAAGACTTGGCAGAGGAAGGCAATCTTGCCTAGTGGGCTATTAAGGGCGAGCCACGTCATCTCACAGGAGGCATCACGCAGGGAAAGACAGACAAGAGATCTGTGAGACGCCACAAAGATCAGGGCGGCAGGGTCTGAAGGAGGAGCGGCTGCCTGCCGGCAAGCAGATCGAGTGTCCCTACAACTTGTTGCGCCGTGCTAAATAAACCCGGCATGTTGTGTGGGGACACCCAACACCTCAGCTGAAAGGTCTGCTCAGCCACACGTCTTCACATCAACCAATTTCTGACCCCGTGACTCCTCCATTTTCTCTTTTTGACATCATTATGATTCTCATGGCTTGACCTTGTCCGACGATAATGGCTGTCCATAATTTTTGGTCAAGAATTTGGGCAACAGTCTTCTCAGGGGTCAAGGTTCCGCACTATGAGAAACAGCTGGGCCGACTTTTGTGCCTTCTCCTCCCCTATATTGTATCTTACCCATCTAGACAGCAAGTATAATTAAGGTTTCCTTCAATGTTCCCATGCCAGACAGGAGCACCATCTTTTTTCCATCATCTTCTCCTACATTGATATAGAAAGCCTATAAAAGCTGGATCACTGGGAACCCAACAATTTCAGCCTTAAATATGAGGTGAATTTCTTCTAGGCTTCTACTTTTACTGAGCAGGAGTTGAACCTTTTCTCCGAGGAGGAGATTGCCTCGATATCGATGGCGCCCTCGGACAGCCGATGCCACAGTCATGTGACTGAGAAACTGCTGTCCTTCCGCGCTCTGTTGAGCAGATCTCGTAGAATTGAAACACAGTTGTGAGACTACAATCTCCTCCTCTAAACTGCTTAAATATGCAGCTTTATTTCTCACAGATAAAAGGTCTGGTCAGTCCAATAACCCCACTAACAGGCCTCTGCAGCGCAGAAGGAATTTATTATTTACGATTAACAATCAATACTCTCACCCCCACACAGCCTTGGTGAGGAAAGTGAGGGGGAACCAGAGGTGCTAATTAGACGCCGACTTTTTCTACCCCCAGCTGCGGGATTGGTTCTAATGAGACATGCAGACCCTACATGAAGGCCGAGATACTTCATGCTCTTCTAAGCTTGTATGAGCATTCAAAAAATGCATAATTCATCATTTCATTCCCTCCTGCGGCTCGATGTTGGCAGGAAGAATAAAACCAGGAAGTTGTGGACCAAATGTGATCATGTCTACCATCTTGTAGGACCTTAAAATGGCCCATGGAGGGTTGAACCCAAAGATTTCTATGCGTCTTGTGTCTCTACCGGTCTGTTGTTTGTAAACGTTTTCACTTGCATCTATTGGCAAACATCCCATCTGGGACCTTATTTAGAAACGCAGCGTACGCATACAATAATGGCATTTATTCACTGACTAAGCAATGTCCTTTTTTTTTTTTGCACAAAATAGCAGGTTTGTGACCCACGACGAATCACGTCTCATGGAAGTCGTCATCAGCCGCGAGACAACATATTTACCACCATCTGGTTGACCTCCTTATTTCGGTCAATTATTAGGACTACGAGTCGTCCTCACCTCAGATATGAGCTGATGACGGACATCCACAACGGCTGAAATGAAATGAAATGAGTGTTGTGATGTTTATTTTACAAGGAAATAGCGGAAACAAGCCGTGTAATACAGAGTGTTTTGATTGATCCACGCTGCTCTCACAACACTTTGAGCACAGTGAGAGAGATTACTGACGATTGAGAAGATTTTAATCATTGAAGTAGAGATCCAGAAGTCAGAAATGATAAATGAATAGTCTGGTGATCTTCAGTAACTTGGGGAAAATCAGCATCTTCCTCTTCACTGTCCTCATGCAGACAGCTGCGCTGAAGCGAGATCGCAGCAGTGAAAACTGTTACTGTAGAGCGCAACATTATTCATTTAAGCAAATCTGTCTGTCCATAAAATCTGATGTTTATCAGCCTAGTTAAGGCGAAAAGTTGTGAGTTATCAAACACCTGCACACATCGCGAGTCCCGGACCGCTGCTCTGCGGTCCCGTTCCCGAGCAACAGTTTCCTGCAACTGTGGCTCAGTGTTCTGGGACTTTGAACGATGTTGTCCGGCCAGACAGATCAGACCCTTTGCTGCCCGGCATTTATCATGTTTGTGTGGAGTCGCGCTGTACACGTAGTTTCCGGCATCTAGCGCTGAGTGGCCTAGAGGCGAGAAGCTGACCACCCTCTGAGAGTGCAGGTCTCCAGGGGGATCAAGTCCGTGGCCAAAACCTGACTCGCTTGTGTTCACATCTCAGACTTCTGAGCCGAAAGAGCTTTGTCTGGAGCCGCAGCGTGAAACCGCCCTAGACATGGACTTTGTACACTTTGCCCGACATACGCTGAAATCTTACAGGCCAGACCAGGATGTTTCAGGGTGAATGAATGGATGCCCAAAAACACGCACCTTTATTGATCATACAGTCCATACTCGGTAGTTTTGAAGCTACCAAATACAAGAAGCCTGCTACAAACATGTGTACGCCTGCGTCAATATGTTTTTCTTAAAACATTTGTATAAAAGAATAAGTTATATTCAGCAACTCTTATTTAAAAAGTCACACAGGGAGTTTGGAAAATTGCCCTCTAACAGTTTTAGGTGGCCACAGCTTAACAAATCTAAACGCTAAATGTTGCGGATTGGATGTTAATTACCTATTAGCTGTGGTAATGACTTGAATCCAGACAAACTGCAGTGCAGCACGTGTGTTTTATCTTCATTAGACGGAAGTGGGCTGCAGGCACGAGTACGTTTTGGAAGCTTTCTCTGGGGACACATCACTTGGCAGCAGGTCCGAAGTCGTAACCCACCGAAAGACGCTTATTATTTTTCTTTCGTTCCGTTTTCTTGTGGAAGCCATATTAACTCTGACCCTCTGAGAGTCATTCAGTTCAAGCTCTAGATGAATGACGGAGCGCATGTTATTAATCTGGTCCTGACTCGTGGAATTGCACGATCAACTGTTTGGAATAATAAATTAGGAAGTGTGAGGAAGCCGTTCCACATTTGTTCCTTCCACAGGTTTGATTTTCCCAGAGGCCTGTGATGTAATTGACTCAACACACCATCGAGGATCGAAGGCAGGATGTTGTCAGTTCAGTCGTCATCCCTGCCAAGCGCGCCTCTCCTGTCACATGCAGACTCCTCAGCAGAGTAAATATTTACAAATATTCACTCGACAACATCTGCTGCGGTCAGGGATCGCCAGCGCGAGGGCGGACTGCGCATCATGAACCCGTGGGAGCAAAACCCATCTCAGGTTCCATCAGGCTTCAAATGCGATACACAACTGGTCCCAGACGCCACGCCATGATGCAAGACCCGTGAAAATTAAAAGCTCAGGAGGATGTTGCTGATTGTTTGAGACAAGATAAGTGGCAAGATGGCCGCCAGAATGGAGAGAAAGAGCCTTGTCGGTGTGAGAGCAGAAATGATGAGGCCCAGTGTTATAAAGAGACTTACATTGACACTCACATCACGGTGTCAACTGCCTGTGCTATTTTGGTCTGTGGTAGCTCCATGAAGAAACCAGAGAAATCCAGAGAGGCTTGAAGGAAACAAGCAGAAACCACACAGGAAGGACAAGTGAGGGGGTTTGACCACCTAATGATAGCTAGCGCTGACAGGAAGGTAGAAAGAATGTTGGAGATTCATTCGTACACAGTACCTGTAGTAAAAGAGAAGGATCTGGGCGGTAAATCAAGTGAAGTAGAGCATTGGTCCTGAAAGATCGGGGCATTAAACGGCGGGTTATACACATCAGCCAAGTTTGGGAGGGTTGAATGGATCATGTGTCCATTGAGCCTGACTCAGATTCTCACTCATTTTAAACAATGCATGAAAGACAGGGCAAAATATTAATATGCCGCTTCGACTTCTGCCTTTTCAACACAGCCTACTTTCTGTACGCTAGACAAAATATGCAACCGAACTGGAACGTCACCAGCTGGCCATAGACCAGGATGCTGTTCTGGGCAAGACAGAATTATTCTATCATAATTCATAAATACAGGCTAAGTGTGGATGTCTTTGGGTCTCCTGGTTTGTGTCATATTCTCCTCTCTGTCTGTATCGGTGATAATGGTAGAAAGTGACTTCTGAGATACTTGTGACTAAAGTCTTAAGCTTGTCACTCTACTCACCACTTCCCTGCGCTCGACTGTCTTTGCTTTTATATTTATCTGTCACTGTTGACTTCAATGGTAAAATAAATTAAAACTCAAAAATCACAGAGACAGCACATTCCTCTACCATTTCTTTTTTTTTTTCAAAATTACAATAAAATAAAATGTAAAAATCAATAAAACAACTTGTGCGACCAAATAATTGTGTTGGCTCGTGACAAAAAAGCCAATTCCCTGTCTGTCTATCTTGTGCCAGCAACCACAAGGCCAAACACACAGAGCTCTCACCACAGAACCACAAGTGATGTTAGCTTAGCAGTATTGCTGACTTGTTTAAAACAGCACCATCACCAATAACAACACATTTTGTCACCGCTGGCACATGTAAGCAGATTAATTTTAGTAATTCCACCGTATGCCATGTTTATTCAAGTCAAGTTTTCTGTTTTGTCGGTTTGTTTTTTGCTAGTTCTGGCTGTTGCAGTGGCTCTGAGAAGTCATACCGTATAAACCTGACCTAACCAACCTCCCTAAATCATCATCAGCTTAAGATGGTGAAAACTGGATAAATGAATTTCATCATTTGTTGCTAATCTTTTTAGTAATGTCACATCTTCTGTTGTTTTTGCTTTATTTATAGCAGAGCCTGTTGCAATGTTGCGTTGACTCACTTACAAAAGAACCTCATCACAAAAAAATGAGGTGCAACATGGCCCTCAGTGGTGAAAAGTGGATGTGTGATGACTCAGAAACGTTGAGTCACGTGCAAGTGCTTCAATGAATCCGTGGACGAAGAAACCATGGATCACAGCTAAATACACTTGATAAGAGTTGTTTAAGTCAACAGCATCACTTGGATGAGTCACTGACCACATGTGCTTACACTCCACTTTCCAGGCCGGATGTGTTGGAGTGTTTAGGTGGGTGAGTTATATTTGGTTGTACTTGTTTGTGAAGAAAGGTCAGAGTCCTGGGGGCGCCTCTCCCCAGCCTCTCTGGACAATGCACAGTAAAAACCATACCTCCGTGGTGAGTTTGTTTCCCACGCTGGAGTGAGCCATGGCACCATGGACTTATAAAAAAAAGTCGGACCCCTCCACCAGCGAGACAGACAGGGCACCGACATAAACTCGCCCTCAGCATAAATAATGGTTGTGTAAGTGAGCTGCACAGTCTCCACAGCTGCCGTGACTGCGCTGTTTTTACGAGTCGTGGAATGACACTGCGCCCCATGTGTGCCGTAATGAGCCCCCAGACCATTACTGGGATTCTGGTTCAGGTAATACTTTGTCTTTATTGGGGATTCTGCTCAGCGTTAGGTTACTGTTCTGAAAAGGGATGGATGGCAATTTAGTTGCTATCAGTGGAGCAATCTTTTATTGGAATAAATGTACCATACATAGAAGTGACTGAATATTTTGGGATGAATATTTATTTTTTTCTAATGGACTAAACACTTAGTGATGAGCATACTGTTAGTTGTGACAGTGCTTTCACTGCATTGATCTCCTTCAAGCAACAATAGACAAATGGCAAACTGATCTCTTGAGAATTAAAATGATTTTGAGTCTCAATAAAGAGGCCCTGCACTTTTCTTCTCCGCTCTCTTCTACAAAGCAATGACTCTGAATTCATTTGCATGACTTTGGTCCGTTTTCAGCTATACTGCGACTGAATTTCCATTTTTCAAACACGAACTGGAAGTCCAGTCGGATTAAACCAATAGGCTGCTGCTCCAAGTCTGTCCTCAACCATCATGTCTGACACACCCTGGCTGTCAGTTATGGTGTCGAGAAAAGGCCTTGGAGTCTTGCGAGGGACTCAGTCTGAGTGGAAGGTTCCTGGCTCTCCTTTCCATAAAGTTCACACCTGCAGAGTTTATGCTCCTTTACTTCTGGTCTAGTGTTACAGTGAACCCCACAGAAGCATCCTGACTATGCATTTATCAAGGTTGGGAGATGGGCTGGCTCAACTCCAGACAGCTTTCAGTTTTTAACCCTGATATGCAGTAAGACACAGATCATCAAGGTTGGATATCTCTTCAGATGAGTCAACAGTCCTCCCTATAGGGAAGGTTGAACCTGAGTGGGCACCTGACAAATCACTGTGCTGAGGGTCAAATCGAATGGACACATCTTCAAGAAGATATTGTTGGAAGTGGTGAAACATTTGCTCAGTGACACAGCAAAACATTCATTATCAGCTTGGAGCTTTTGTTGGCAGAGTTCACGTGTTGCTCCAGCAGAACCCAAATCTCTTGGGAGTTAAGTTGAACCAAGTGGTGCCAGCTCATCGTGAGCGTAACCTTTGGAGAGGAATCCAAAGATAAAGATCACAGCAAGTACTTCAACTCCTATCAATGCTGTATAGCGCAGGTCTTCAACTGCTCTGACTTTGCCGGGCTGTGACCCAAAAATGTCGGATACAAGTTAAAAGAAATATAAATGTGATGTTTGCACTATTTTTCAGTACTTGATTTCAACACAAAGTATAAATTAGAAACCAGTTTGAGGATCGACAAAAGTCTCTTCACTCCTGGTGACCACTCGCACTTGGGTTCTGTGCACACACTGTCCCTGACATGAAGTTTAAAGAATTGAAAAGCAAAACAAGCAAGTGAAGTTGTGCTTAGGCTGTCCTGGTTCACTTAAAATATATTGTCTCATCGAAATAAACTTGATTTCCATTTCACAAATGGAATGAAAAGACCTTTTAAGTCTTTGCACACTCACAGTCCCCAACAAATTCCAAACTCTTGAAACACTAAAACTAGTCTTCACATCATATTCCACCCTCAGTTTTAGTTTCATTTCCATCGGAATTGCATGTCACACTACTACTACTACACTACTACTATTTTACTTAGGACGCATTTATTTTACACCACAGTTTGAGCGAGTACCTTCTTCAAGTTACCTTTTTCAAATTGATATTCTCCAACACTACAGACAGACATTACACATGTTTAGCATTGTGCAGACTAACCGTTCCGCCAGAAGATCATTGTGAGTTGCGGCCCTATTGAGACAGGTTCCCCACAGTCTACAGTCAATCGCCTGTCCACAGTCAGAAAAGTTTGACAAACCCCATGATGACGATGGGTCAAGATCAAAGGTGATTTAGTCACTGTGAGTGGATTCCCCTGCTGTATATCTCTGCAGCCACAATGAGCCAGCTAAAGCATAGAGCTTAAGCTGGGAAGTGTTCCAAGGAGCTGCTTCAACATAAACGTACAGATTCAAAGAAAAAAGCGACTTTGCTTTCTTTCCATTAGGCGTGAGGATTTCCGTCCGAGCTGTACCTCAAACAGCATCAGTTCCAGGTCACCTAACCTGAAAGTCCTGCTCTCATCCACTGTTCTGTTCCTTCCTGGAATGAGTCTGCCTGCGATTTTAATCATCATGGACAAAGACTCTCTTCACCCTTCATCAGATTTTGTTTGTCTCTCGCAAGGGAACATAAAGGTTTTGGGGCGTGGAGATGAATGACACTGTTTGTTCAGTGTCTGCTGGGTCGGAGCACGCTGGGCTTTGTGTTTACCTGAGGGGACAGCGGGAGGTCAGAGCACTGACACAGTCCCGGGTGTGGCTCAGCTGATCACATCCATGTCTGCAAGATAACATTGAACTCCTGGGGAAGGCAACAATGACGTTTGGCTCTGTTTGTCTCAGTGTACGGGGGAGACAGTGGAGCAAGGGAACCAGAGGGAGACTTTGGATCCAACGGATGAGCATCTGTGATGCCAGCAGAGATTTTCAGAGCTAGGAACAGACATCCACTTGGCGAGGACGACTGGTGCTTCAGGACCTGAAAGAGGGTGCAGATTTTCAGGAACAGCGGCTGACTTTTGGGCAGCATGATGGCTTCCAGGGTATGTGGAGCCTTCAGAAGCAGCGCACATCAGACTTTAAAGCCAGCAGAATGACAGCAACGCTGGGAGCTGACGTGCAGCGGCATGGAACCCAGATGCCGTCGCCATTGACTTGATCTGACATTACATGGTCCTTCATTGCTAGTGGGAGTTAAAAGTACCATAAATTCTGGACTATAGAGAGCACCAGAATACAAGTCACAATAAAAATATTTGAGGAGGAAAACAGATTTTGGTTATACATAAGCCACGAGTGTAGCAGTGCTGTCTATGTCATACAAAGTGGTGGTCAGTGGTGCACCCGGATAAAAAATGCATCACTTTTGAAAAGGGTTCATGACTGATTTTTGAAACCATCTTCTGAACGCCACTCATGTTGCCAATGTCAGTGGGCTCATCTTTTAATTAGAGGGTTAGTGCCCACCCACCTGCGTGTCCGAAGTTCCGCTGCGCATGCAGGTGAAATCGACACATTTGGAGCGTTTTAAGGTAAATGAAACGCTTGAAATTTCATCGGTTTGATTTGTCGAGGCTCAGTATTTTGGCATGAAGCCCCTTTGTCGCGATTGGATTAGCCACCTGGTATGAGCTGCAGTGTTCAGACCTACTGGAAAAAGTAGCAGCTTCTGGTGGGAATGAGGCTGGGGACACTCTGGACAGTCCATCACAGGGAACATGAACAGACCAATTTGAAGTTACGTTTCACTCCAAACATGGTGTTGCCAAATTTGGATGGAAATCAATCATGACTTGTGTGTGATGGTTCACCAATAACCACTAAACAATATCTGCGGACTATAGAACCACGCTGCTCTCTGCTGTCCGTGATTTTTTTGCCATTATTATTGCCCTGCAGTTATTTGATCTAATGTATGTTGCTCAATCTGACAGCAGGTGGCGTTGCCTTGCTGAGCGGCTTCAGCACACATACATAAGGCGCACAGAAGACATTAGTAGGGGGAGTTTTTAGAAAGCTTATGAATACCAGTTCCAACTCTGGTCCCCGTTTTCAAAAGTCGGACTTGGTAGTGGCAGTTTCCGCTCAATATATTTTTTTCTATCTTACAGATGAACCCTCACACATAATCTCCATGTGGTTTGCACTGGTGGCAAGAAGACATTTGGTTCAGTTGGATCCCTAAGGAAGAGAACCATTACATATTAAGATCTTGTGCTCAACAACTTCAAGACCTTCATTCTTGCAAGGGCCATTTTCCCGAACAACAGTGACTTGAGCTACCATCTGAACAGTATTGAAAGACAAAAAACCTCCACACATGAGAGCATTTTGAGGAGCCTCATGTGATATTGATGAAAGGCTCCGCCCTGGCGGGTCGTAGATTTTCACAAAGGCCTTTGAAGAACATCAGAACCCCTTGTTTTTGTTCAGGGATTTACCAGGGAAGGAGATGAAAACCTCTTCTCCAAGGATTGCTGCAGAGATCAGAGTTATGCGTCCTTCTTTTTTTTCTCCTTGCTCCAAAACACAGATGCACCCACGTGGCCAGGATGTTTCCAAGTAGCTTCAGAGTTTCCAAAAAGTGTGTGTGAGATCAAACACAACTGTGCTGTCCAGTTGTCCAAACTCGAGAGTCAAAAGAACGGAAGGAGACTTTGCCTTTGAATAAGCCTTCAGCACCAAGATGAGTGACAGTTTATTTTGACTGGAGCATCCTTCATCTAGGGCCAATGGGAATAAATTCCAGAGTGTGAAACAATAAAGCATTTAGAGATGAGTTTGTATGAGCGGCTTCTGAAGCCGTCCATTTGTTTCACTTCAGAGACTATCGCTCTATTTCAGACTCATCGACAGAAGACACCTTCCCTTGGTCTGTGCTGATATCAGGAGCTTCATGGGTCTCTCTTCTGGTCACTTGATGCTGGACACTTGGCAGTAATGTACGCAAGAAGTGGAGACAAGCCGCCAGCACAGGTAAGGTGGACAGAAAACCTGGTTAAATGAGGGCAGGTAGCACACACCATTAGAAGGTTTACATCCTCGTGCAAGGGTTCAGATTAAGATGACTGTTCCAGTCTAGGACAGAGCGGGGCCCCTGGGCACTCTGCACCCCTTCCAGGCAATGTCTCCACAACACAAAATTAGACAATATTTTCAGAAAATATTGCTTTTATTTAAGTTTTGAGATAAGAGATAATGGAAGTGAATTCGAGGTTAGTCATAAGAAACAATGAATACTGACAATAATTTGTTTTGTAACTCGATTTTCTTAAGTGTTTCATTAAACCCTCACAAAGCAGAACTAGATGGACCTAAGTGTGGATAGGAACTGCTCAAACCTGTGAGAGTAGTCTGAGCAGTAGCAAGATGGAGATCCACCCGTCATCTAAATTGTTCAACACCGTCTCCACTGTGGGATATTTGGGGACAAGACTGGACAGCTTTCGTCTGGTGTCACTCAAACCACCTGTGGAGTTGGACCGGCCTGAGCTCTGGCCAGGTTTTCAGGGGCCAAGGGGCCACTGATTTAGAGCAGTAAGACACACCACAGACAACAAAAGCCCCGCTCAATAACAACTACCTTCACGCTCACTTGCCACCCCCTGAATGTGGTGCATTCAGGTACATGCTAACTTCCTCGAACATGCTCAAATCGCAAAATTAATTCAAGCCAAGTTTTGACAAATTGGACTTTTAAGTGTTTGAACTTCATGGTTCCACTTTATTAGTTCTTGGTTGTACCAGAGAATAGAAATAAATACAATAATAAAGTACTCTGCAAGTGAATCTCTTGCCCTTTCTCTTCAGTATGCTGGCCATAATATCAAATACAGCATAGTTCATATAAGCTTCATATGTGTTGTTTAGAAAACAAGCTGACCATTTTCTTTCAGAAAAATACAAATATGAACATTTTTATCTGAACACTTCTCACTGGTAAAACTCTTTCTGTTCGCCCAAGTCAGTTGACCTGTTCGACATGCAAATCGAATTTCATCTGTAACTGTCCTTCAAGTATTCAACATGCTTGCCATCCTTTTATTTCACCAAATCAGAAGCATGCCAGCACGGCGGCGAAGAGCGCCAGTCACGTCCGGTGAGGATGGAGGATATTGTCTCCATTTCCTGCTCTTGGAAAGCCTCTGATTCTTGTCAATTGGACATTGACTGTGATGCATGTGGCCCTGCTTGAGTGTCTTCTCTGCAGAGACATTCATGTGTGCAACGCCGTCGATCCACATCTGGAGGCCACATGTGGTCTGTCTCCTCCGAGCGGAGGATCGGGAAGCTGGGAGCTGTTTTAGATCATCGAGACAAATTCTGTGGAATCTACCTGCTGACACTCAAACAGCCAAATATCAAGTGGCGTCTGGACGTTCCATGACATTTTCTCATTTCAACTGGAAGGAGAGGAAGTCTTGTTGACATACTAGAACCACTAACATGAACGTTTCATTTGATCAGTGTTTCAGTGTTACAGAATTCAACCCTCAATCATCCAACCAATTTTGAAAGTTTATATTGTGAATATCATACCCCCACTATTTGCACTGCATGTTTGTATAGGAGCCTTTAGAGGCAATAGACCATCACTTATTCAACCTGAGTGATTCTGTTGTTCACCTTTTCCTGCTGCCTGCTGCTTGTCTTGTGCCTCCAGGCTCTTCTCTCAGCTCCTCTCCTGCATGACATGCTATTCCATCCTGAAGTGGAGAGCAAATATTAATCTCTCCAACTTGTTTTTTCTTCACTGTACTGAACGTTTTATTGTTACATTGACAGTCAGTTGGAAAGTTTTTGACTCAAACACCCATATGTTTCAGCCGCACGTCTGAAAAGGATTTTACACGCGTGTAGAATTTGAGTTTGGGGCAAAAAATGCCCACCCCATCATTCATTTAAACCCAGTGACCCGCAAAACCTAATGGGATGTTTGAGAGGCAGAAGGCATGACCCTCTCCTGCCAATCACCTATGGCCCAATTAAAAGCAGCTGAAGGGCGTGAGAATCACTCCTGCTGCTGTCAGCTGAAGTTGTGTGGCGCCCGAATATTGTTGTGCCTCTTTAACAATGGACAGTCCAAGCATGCTGATTTCATAACCGTACAAGCGAGGCCTCTCCTTCCTTTCTCAATGACAGGATCTATTTTTCCGTTCCAGTACACCACTTGTAATACCAGGCAAATTGGTCCGTGTCAGTTCCATCCCGGAGCTGGCAGCTTCACACTGGTCGGTCTGAGCAATAATAGGTGTGGCAGCAACAACTTGTCAGGCATGAAAAGGTCAGGATGACATTTGTTTTGTGCGGTGCTTTTACACAGAAAGCGACGGCTGTTTCACGTCTGCAATTAGTTATGAATAGGATTCAACTGATGGAAGCATCAGGACTCAGACATGAATGTGCGATGGGTTTGTTTTTGATGTATTTACTCGAGCACACACACATGCACGTCCTATAGCATGAAGAATCAAAACATTTACCCTGAAAACCAACATGCTACCATGTAATAAGCTCTTCCATCAGACAAGAATCACAGGGACACGAAGGAAGTGTGTTTTGATTTATTTGTTTTTTGCGAAAAATGTTGTCAATGTGACATTAACTCTGTATGGAGTTTATTCTGGCTTCTATTGTTTAGATAAGAGAAACAGAGTCGAAACAAATTTTTAACAACAAAAAAAAAAGAAATGTAGAAAGGCCAAAAATGAAGCAGAAAATTGAATTAATTAATAATGTGAGTAAAATATTAGCAGAGAATAACAGGGACAAGCATTATGAGAGCAAATGTATGATATATTTAAAAAAATTGTGAGGTGTTAAAATATGGATAATTAAAACCAATATGCATATTTGTATAAATATAGTATAAGAAAATAGTATGTTTAAATGCTATTAATTACATCAATGAAATAAATAATTGATTGATTTAAATAAAATTGTTTAAATGGCACAATGGAAACTTGAAACTCCCTGTAGGCAATTAAATCAAAGTATATAAAAAAAACAATAAAATAATGAAGTAGTTGATCTTTCACATCATACACGTGGTGTTGATGGTTCTTCTCATTAATAACTATACGTGAGTCACATAAAAAGGTTTCCTGCTTCAGCTCCTCAACATTTTTGTTAGTAACACCATGGTTATAGATGGGTTTCACTCTGGTTTACTCCCACTGTCCGTGAGTGTGTGTGTGTGTGTGCAGGATGGTTGTGTCTTGTGCGACCCGTGATGTGCTGGCAGCCTGTGCAGGATGTGCCCTGCCTGTCGCTCCAACTGCCACCTTGACTGTCACCTTGGTTTTGGGCACTGGCCGTGTCTGGTACAGCTCAAGTGCCAACACCCTGAAACTGAGTCCCCGACACACTCTCCACCTAGCCATAAGCCGCTGGGTAATGATTCATATACAGAGAGAGAGAGAGAGAGTAACCGTAGCCGCTACAGATTTCATCTGTCGGCTTGGAAGTCCTCAAAATGATGAAAGCAATTCACTGCAATCAAGATGCCCGCGAAGATAGAAGGCTGTAATTGTCCTCCTTTGAGGAGACGAACAACACAAGAGGCGGAAAGACAGTACAACTCTGATGAGCTCTCGCGGAACAGATACACATCTTCTGTTGTGTCTTTTGTGACGACAAAAAAACAACTTAAGTGGATTCATTCACTGAGCAAGCATCGCATGACAACAACAAGCACCGCTGCATTGGTTAAAACATGGGTTTGTGTTCACAGGCAGCATGACAGCGTTGTGTTATCGGTGACATCACGTGAGAAACATGTAGCCGTGGGGGTGACCTCACTCTGTAGAAGTGAAGCCACATCCCACTGCAGACCTGGGCATTGTCTCGCAGGGGGCACAGGCAGAGCTTTAGAAAACTCAGATCACACCCACAGGAGCAGGAACATTCTGAAAGATTTCCTATCTTTATCTGAAGAGTAGACCAGGACCAACTTCCCCACCAAAGATGATCTTCAAGCAGCTGCAGCGAGAGCTCAGCCAAAGAAATATCTCCTGACATTCCAAGGTCGGGTCAGAAGCATAAATCTGAGGCTTATTACAGCAATACATGGACGATAATCTACAAGTTTGTTGGTTGTTCTCCTCTCTGCCTGTAAGAGCACGTGTTTGGATTTTGTTTTTCACTTTACAAAACTTTAACATGAAGTCACATGATGGTAACACAAAGTGTCAGGGATCGGTCAGTGATTTAAGGTTTGTCATACAATGTTGCTTTCAATATACGTCAGACTAAAACTGAAGTACTTTATGCTGCCAAAGCAGTAGAGTAGTGTATCATATGAGTGGCAGTGGAGAGGAAGACAAATCCATCCATTTCCATCGCTCATTTAAAGATGTTTCACATGGGGCATCTAAAGACAAGAGGACAGAGCACCACACTGCTGCTGTATTGTTTTGTTTGTTTTTTTCTTTTCATTCACATCAAAGTGCCACGTGACCATCACCGTTCAGGTCGTGAAGGGTTGATGGGGTTTCATGAAACACATTTTCAGAGCAGTAGGTGGCGCTCTCGTCAGGTTTTGTTGAAATGGTTCTGTATGCTCAGAAAATGAGGACACTGAAAACTTGTGTGTGATGAGGTTTCATGAAACAGTGTCCTCATTTTCAAAGCTCAGCAGATGGCGCCCTCTGCATGGACATGATCTGTGGTTTCATCGAGATGTTTGCAAAACCTTAAAATAGAGCAGAGAGCGCCATCTATAGGCCACTGTTTCCTAAGCCCATCATTAGAAGCAGGTCTTGTCCAGAAGCTCAGTGTTTAGCTGTCAAACAAAACTGGAAAGTCGACTTCTAGCTCCTTATTGCTCATGCAATGAAAATTCATCTGTCGCCTTCAGCTTCTGAGCTGTGAAGAGCTGTCGGTTAGTGTCTTTCATTTATTCAACAGAAGAATGAGAGAGTTGTGCTCGACACTTCTCATTCGTAACCTCAACCTGACCTTGAATCGCCAGGTTGTCAAAACCATAAATCCGACCCAGATGAGTCGGTACATCATTGTTGTGATACCTGCACCCAGAATCTCAATTGGACTGCTCTGTTGCACTTCTGTATCGTGCTCGGAAAATCTATGGAAAATAGATGTCACTCAGCCCAATGAATTCATCAAGTCAGACTGAATAGATGATACACAACCTGGTTTGTTAGCACTCAGTCACGTTCTAGTACTCACGACACACTTATTCATCGCCACCATAACTGTGTAAATCCTTTACACTTTGTTTAAAACCGAGCTACACAACTTTGTGCGACCAACACGTCCCACAAACCCTAAAACCGCTTTAAGAGCTTGGGATAATAAATAAGGTGAACATTCAGGAAATCCTGCCGCGGTCTCGGGTCAGTCGTCTAAATATACATTACTCAGCGGCTAAGTAATAATCAGCCGTCATGCATAAAATAAACACAGTTCACCGACTTTATTTGGAGAAGTAAATGGATACAATTAACGTGGAGCGTCGGTGGCCAGAGGTCCGAGCAACATGCGCGTGTTTTTGCAGCTGTCGACGAGAAACATGAAGACGCGGTGTGTGGGTGCAAGAAACAGCGCCATCATGACATCATCCGTCGAAGTGATGCCTGCTGCATGTACGTATCGCAGAGAACCCGAACGTGCAACAGACCATCTGAAAGCACTTTCTCTTTTTCCTTTATGAAGCTCGAAACACAAGCAGAAGAGGGAAGATTGTATGCCACTGTATGGAGGCTCTGATACCCAAATGGTAGGTAAGATTTGTAAATGATTTGTTGGAACTATATGCACAGAATACAAGTTATAAAAAGCACTAATGGTTTCAGCCGCAGTTTCTGCCGTGGGCTTGTTTACTCTGCTCAGAGCTGCGGGTCCTTGGGGACACTCGTCCTAGACTAGAGGGGGACAGGTGGCTATTCCTGTAACCAGGCCTTCCTCTAATACCATCACACAACAAGCATGGTGTGAACACTTTTACAGGCCCCCTGGGCCGCGTCAGACTGTGACGCTCCGCCACGTTAAAGCCTGTGGTGACAGGTCACCTTGGCACCAAGTGGCACCGTCATACCAGTCGAACCAGAGGAGCGGCAAGCTGCTTTTATAATGTCAGGACCCTGATGGGTCTGACCCAGGCTTTTAGCTAGGAGGGCGTCTGGGCGACCTCAGGACGCCCTGAACTGCAAAACATGACAAAATGGACGCCCAGTTTTTTCTCAGCAGGACGCACTAAACTCCAATTATTATTGTCTGTAATGCCTCAGTTGTAGTGACATCACACTGGTTTCCATGAAGGGGTGCTTCCGCCCGGTAATTTTGCCGAAAATTTGCTCATTCTCGCCCCTTTTGCTTTTGTTCTGTTTTTATAAAAAGTTATTTTTGTACAAATAGATTTTTACAGCTTGATTTTACAAAGTAAGTTGTTGGGTGGTGAATGGGCTGGGGGCGGGGTTATGGGCTGAGGGGCGGGGCTTTGGACGCCCTGTTTCAAAATCTTTGCTAAAAGCCTGATCTGAACACACGGAGCTGGATGTTTAAACATCCGTGGTGAGTGGTGCAGACGTGAGCGAGCTCCAGTCAGTGAGACTTTTATACTTGAACATTCCAAACTCACTAAAGAGTCTGGTACTGGCATAAGAAGTGAACTCACCAGAACATTGAACGGTGATTTATGGCTCAACAACAGCAGCACTGGCTACGATACACTCATACTGACCGTGAGTCGGAGAACATCCAAGTCACTTCTGAAGATATTTACCTGGCCTGATGTATGATGTGGCGCGTTCCGCTCACCGAGCGCCATAGTTCTGCTTTGGATTAGGAGCAGAGGTGCTTCATTTATTCTCCCTGAACATTGTTGATCAAAGAAAGAACCGGCCGCTACCTCATCAGATCAACAAGAGCAAACATGCTTCGGCCAAAATTTTACAAGCTGCATGTGTAGTTGCAAAATCTTTATCAAATGGAAATAAAGGGTTTTGGCCGCCCTCAGATGGTTTACATTTGGTCTTCATTTCCCGGAGCTAATACGTCCAGAGTGCCCCGCGGCACCGATGTCACTGCGCTTTATTGAGGAACAGACGGTCCATCAAAATTATGAGCAATATCCACCTTCCAGGAGAGAAACCGTACATCACTGATTTTCTCATAACTTCAGCAAAGGTCTATTGTCTTTCACGAACTAAACCACCAGAGAGAAAAGCACAATATGTCGCACAAGACAGAAGGTCGAGACGTCTGTGCACCTGCACACAGCATGTTTGGGTTAGTGGTTATGGAGTCAAGAGGTTTCCAGCTCTCACTCCAAACATCTGAGCTCAGATTAAACGATATAATTTGAAATCAAGATCAATGTTTCCAACATTTATTTAAGGTCTTGCCTTCATTGTGGCCAAATAAAGCAGCCATCAAATGTTCACACAGTCAGCTGAACCCTGCAGCTTATACAACAACATGGATAATATATAGATTTTTACAGGCTAAAGAGCGTCATGCTGTGAAAATATTGAGCCTCGCCACATGAAAGTGATGAAACCCCACATGTTTTATTGACCTTCGAGCTCTCAAAATGCACTTTTTTCACCCATGTGTCCGCAGCTCCGCCCACACAGTCGATCTCCTGGAGGACCGGAGACGGGAAGAAGCAGCTGAGATCAGCTGTGGTGTAGGAGCTTCTGACACTCTGGCTAAAACAGCGCATTTTGAGTGTTTTATTGTCAATAAAAGATGTGAGGAGTTGATGATGCAAGTTCAGAACATTGTTTCATGAGTCGATCTCCATTCTGGAGCCCATTTCCCGAACTAGTTTAGAAGTGATTCTCATGCATTTTTAACAAGATCTATTTTCCTTCTTAAATTTAGTGGGTGGGCCTATATTCTGGTGCGCTCCATAGTCTTTACGTTATTTCTGTTCTTGATATTTCTTCTGAGTTTGATGCAACTCATGGGTTGGAGTGAACCTGTGTTCTGTTTGTAGTTTGTATGTCCCCTACACTCTGGTTTCCTCCAGAACTGGGGACTCTAAATATTCTGCAGGTGCTGGAACATTTGTCGATATGTGTCCTGCGATCGTCTGACCTCTCACTCCTTCCTGGGATCGGCTCCACCCCCTTCTCCTATCAGCCGCTGTTATCTCTTGTTATAGCAATTTCACTTGTGAAAACTCAGATATATCAAGGAAAACCAATGAGAGCAGAGTCTGCAGTCAGTTCAGTTCAGTTTTCCAGAAACTCCACTAACTTGTATTGGCAAAACAAGCAAAAAACAAGCCTTTGAATGAATTTCAGAACAAGTTGGCAATTTGACTAGGTTCAATGCTCCAGTAACAAAGACAATGGTTGATCCAGACAAGATGTTGACTCTAGGAGGACTGAAACTACACACCCGAGACTCTTGCTGTGTGTCAAAAGTCAAGCATTGAATCTCCATTAACACAAAGACTCCAACGCTGGAGGCAGACGTTGATGCCAAGACAGCTTACTGTCGGTGCGGTCACAGACAGTAAGGAATCTGGAGTCGGGAGGACATACCAAGGGCGGTGCGTTCCCCATCAAACAGCAATTTCTTCAAGGAAGAGAAACCAGTTGGCCCAGTCTGATCCTCTCTTGAAAGCACACCTAAAACCGTGTCCAACTGTCAGTCACACCTGCTGCCTGAGCCGACATCCTTCCCATATTTCCAGAGTGCTCTCCAGATGTGCGCCTCGGTGGGAACAGTTGTCATTCAGGCAGTGTCACTAATGGAGAATGTGAATGGATGAATATAAAGGGAGAATTTATGGGCGTTTTGGAGGCTCACGCCATCTGTGACCCTAAAGAGGTGCATGAAAATGCTTTTGAAGGCTCCACCTATTATATATCTTTGTTTCATTTTAGCATTGTGGTAGTAAGTTGAACTCCTCTGCACATATAGATGATCTCTGACTTATTTCTCTCCGTCTCAAACCAAGTGCTCAGATTCACCGTCAGATTGAATGTGAACTTTACATTTGAACTTAGTATATGTAAATGTTAGTAAGGCTCTAGTTTGGTTTGTTGAACACTGAATATCTACTTTTTGTACATTTTGTTGTTACTATATATGACTACAAGACACCATAAAACAAGAAGATAATCCCTCGTGTACTGAGTACTGAGTGGTGAGGACAGCACAGTTACACAGAACCAGATAAGCTGAAATGGATCAGATCCCAGGCAATGATTTCAGCTTAAATTGCTGCCTAAAGTTACAGTTAACAGTGGCCTCACTTTAAAAATGCCAACTGAAAAGTAGGCAGGTAAAATCATTGATATAAAGAAGCTAAAACAAGGGTCATTAAGGTGAAGACCCTCAGGGAGGAGGGTGCACGCTGCTGCAACTCATGAGGTGGAGAATGCAGCGTAACTAAAGTACAGCATTTACATAAGTGAGGGGCGTCAAAGTGCTTCACCCAAGAAGGCTGGAGGCAGAACACAGCGTCAGTCCCCTCCTTTACATGGGCTCACCAATGCCAAAAACTCTTCCACACCAAAATGACTCAGTGGCAGGGATGTAAGAACATATTGATACTCTCAAATATCATGATACTTGATGCTGCAATATTGTATCGTGACGTATGGGCACATCTGTATCGCGATGTGTAGTGTATTAGTGGTGAGTGTGTCCCAACAATACACGGCTTTACTCAGCAGGCTGAGTGGCAGAGATTTAAAGGATCTACAATGCTATGAGGTGGAGTACTGGCATTTTCGTATTATTCTTTGGTCACACAGAAAAGTATTTAAAAATATCTTTATAGGGAATGTGGAGGTGAAAAGGTCGATATCACTTCAGAAAGAAACTTGATTCAGATTTATTCCGTGTTTATTTCGCAAACAAACACACATGAAAACATGAAGGTGGTTTCATCCTACACCAGTCTTCAGTCTCTCTATGAAAATACTTCTGGTCTCTGGAGGTGCGGAACATAAATCTCAGACCGTGCGCAGATTGCCATCTATTAAAAGCATATGATGCAGTTTGGATGGAAAGCAGAGCTGGGATGGGGGCTGCAGGAAAGACTCCTGAAATGACTCTGACATAGTGGCCCCATTCTTAGCTCAACATGCAGGCGGATTATTTGATAGCTGATCTGGTGGGACTGCCAGATCATGTCATGGCCTAGTGAGCAACGTCCTCAAACAAGACTGGACATGAGGAACCAGTGTGGCATCCTTTCTCAGATGTCCTCCACTCCTCGACATAGATATTATGTCATCGTGTCAAACTTAGTGACAGACAGAAGAAGCGCTGAGCGTTCAACGCTCTATTTTGAAGTGGATACGCAGAAGGGGTCTCCACCACTCCGGAACTGATGCAAGTCATGAGGCAGATCAGGAGAATTCTCTCTTGGGTGAAGGTTCTAATAGCACTGAGATGAGCTGACATCTGGATGGAATATGCTGAGTGGGCCTAACAAGTCCCCACTGTCTCGCCTCCTCCCCGTCAGCACTTACGCATGACACTGTTTACCAGAGCCACTGACTGCAATTCAAGAGCTGAAATGAATGAATGAAGCGAACATGAAACCTGAGTCCAGATACTCAAACCATTATGGTTAGAATTAAAAACTGCGACTTAACACTGCTTATTGAACATGATTTGGTTCTGTGGACATGGATTCAAGTGTAAGAACAGAAATCCTCCCTGAGTTTTGAATGATTGTGATGCGAAATTTGAGAAAATACAGATAAAATGCAACTATGACACTCCCCAAAACCGCAGGTCAGTTTTAACAAAGGAGGTAAAAATACTTCTAGTACTTCAATAAAATACGCTGTATTTTATTTTTTTTTTTTTTTAGCAACTAAGTGGAAATAATCAAGTCAAAATACCACATTAAAAAATAATAAAATCACAGTTACGAAAAACATATAACATAAAACGAATAACATAATTTAAGTAATAGAAAAGCTAAGGTAAAAGAGTGTGGTGGGAAGAGATTAGACATTAGCGGAGGGAAAAAATAATGCATTTATTTCTGAAAGGTACTACTTATTTTAAAAGTACTCGAGTAGAACAGTGAAAGTGCAATGAGTAAACACATAGCCAAGTAAAAATACTGATGAAAACACTAATAAATTAGCAATTTTGTAAAAAATGTGGTAAAACTCTTATGGCAATTTCCATCAGGAGAGGCAACAGTAAGTCCACCTCCTGAACCTTAACTTATCTTGTGCATCCGCCCAGATCACTTCCTGTTCTCCTTTATCTCATCCATGAACTTTGGGAGACATACTAGAGTACAATAGTAAAATAACAGTCCAAACCATTAAAAATACTTTCAAATGAGTGAAAGTAATTATGAACTAAGAGATGAATAAAATTGAAATTTATTGTCTGTTCAACCCTGAACATCAGAATCGACGGGATCAGAATCACCGATCAGAATTCCATCCCACTTCCGTCCAAAACTTCCCAAGAGGAGGACAAAGTGATGCAGTGCTCAGGCTGATTCAATACTACATTATTTTTCCTCACAAATAGTTGATATAGTTGAATAGCTTTGCCACATGGGTGGAAGGCAAACTGGCGAGCTGGTCAAGGTCTGGAGAGGGCAGCGTGACCGACAAGAGCGGTGGGAGAACTGGAGGTGCCTGGGAACTTTGCTCTGAGAGGATGACAGCTCTATACGTCAAACCCTGATAGTGTCAATCTCTGGAGCCCAGTCATCGCAGCGTCCGTCCTGCTCAGATAAAGTGGGACAGCCCATCCATCAGTCCAGAGACAGAGCTTATAGAAGTGGCTCAATGAGCGGCCAGAGTAGGAATGTGGAGCCTCTCGCCCTGGAGGGACAGCGCCAGGAGAAACAAAGATGGCTGTGAACTCTCTCTGGATAAACTATGCATAAGAGATTAGTGGGAGTGAGAGCGGCACGGCCTGTTTCAAAAGGTATAGGTGCATGTCTTTGAGTGTAAGTGGGTGGTTGACAATGGAAGCAATGCGCCACCACTCCAGACCACCGGGGCTACAGACAGCAGGTCAACAACAGTGAGGCCTAATGAGAAAGCAGTGGGCTGTGGACAAGTGAGCACGTCACACAATACATTCCACGTGTCCAGCCAAACCTAAAGCAGACAATGTTGGAGAATTTCATCCGCTCCATGATCGCTGAAGAGTCCAGACTGCAACATTGTTCACATCTTGGAGCAAAAAAAAAAATTGAAAGAGAGCAGAAACATACAAATATCACACACACACCAAACATTTGAAACCTTTTCTACCCTGCACTGCCTCACATACAGACTCCCCTTCTGTTCTTTGTCCCCAGACTCCTTTCCAGCGTGTTGCGAGCCAAGAACTTGTCTGGGTCTTGTTCCAAAGATAATATGAATGACTTCAGCGGGACAAACAACCGATTCCCCTTTGTTTATTTTGAGTTAGCCTCTTGAAATTGCTCGGAGCAGGAGTGTACTTTCAATGTAGCTCAGCCCGCGGAATCCTGACTTGCATGAAGAAAAATCTAATTTCATGTGACTGAGTGTGCAGTTGCTGTTCATTTGGCATGTTTCAGAGTAACTACAGAGCTCTGAAAACCCAGGAATCTCTGGTAGTATTGTGGTTTGAATCGCGCAAGGGATCCTTGAATCATGGAAGTTGTTTCAATGGTTTAATTCCTCTGTTTTCATAAAGTCATGAGCACCTGGGCAGAGGATGTCTCAGCACTTCTCATCATTTGCTCATCATTTCAAATCTCCCACTGAAGCCCTGTGATGTTCTGGGAGCTCCCTGTTCTGTGACCTTGAAGTGCATGACAAACCAAATATCTTCATTCTTGTGCCTGTACTTCAAGGTTGAATAGAACAGGTGTAAAGTGGCAAAAAAAGGGAAACTGGACTGTGTTTAAAATCAACAAGTCCCTCTGGGAAATGCTGATCTTAACTATTAACACAATTCAAAACAAGAGTTTTGCATACTCACATTTGCCCACAAACGTTGGGTCGCAATTCGGACATCAACAATTCTGAAATTCCTAACAAATTCCCATGATTTAAATGTATAACAGACTGAAGTAAAAAGTGGAACTCGCTGGTGCCGCACGCATCGCACGGCCACCACTCAGAAAAAAAAAAAAAATCTGCGGACTGAACATGAGCTTTTCTTAGACTGACACCCACCTCAGTCAGGAGGCTCCCAGCAAACCCAAGATGCAGAGCCACAAACTGTCCTTAAAAACTAGCAGCTTTATCTCCAGGTCACATTATTGCTGAGCCCTTTCCTTCCACTACACCAGGCAAAACCCCTCAACATTTGTTTTTCAAACATATCATCTTTAAATGAGAACCTGTGATGGCATTCAAGTGCTGAGTCATGTTCGCCATCCTCTTGAAAGTGAGGTCGGTTTGGCAACACTAAAAATAGCGACATGTCAAACACAGAGTGAGGCCAGACAGTGACTTTCCAGTTGGCACCGAGTGGCAGCCACAAGTCGATCAAAATGCTCTCTTGTTGAACCGCTTGTTTTATTGCATCACAGCAAGTGGATGCGCAGGCTTCACGCAGAACAAGGCAGTAGAACTAATGAGGGGAAAGTTTGTCTTGGACATGGATCAACACCAACTCGCTTAAGCAAGTCGGAGAAATTAACAGCAGAATTCATGAAGCTTTCACGCCGGCAGTGGAAAGCATGAGCGCGTCGGATGAAGGAAAAAGGACGTCACTGCGCCGGACGCATTAGTCAGACTTGATTCTCAAACACAGGACAGACGGAGTGAGATCCTGGGCAGGTGATGGTGTGGATGGTGTTGTTCAAACCCTCCCTGGAAATAAGTGGCGCTTCCTATTTCTGATGCAGTCGCCCATGTTTGCTCCAAGTCAGGGCCAGCTGGACCTGCTGGCAGCAGATCTGTCCCAGGTGAAGAGCGCACACCTGTCCCTCCAGCCTCATGTTTTTGGATGAAGTTCTGTCACAACATGAGCAAGTCACCGTCAGGTCAGCAAACTTTATTCACACCGGTTCCATGACTCCTGATGCTGGAAGACAATGAAACCTGCCGAGTCACATCTGTCCTCTCAGCCCGTCGGCTCGCAGCCTACAGAGGTTTCAGCCATTGTTCCCAAGCGTCCATAGTGACTGGAGGATAAAAGACGTGTCGTCCTCACAATGCTCCCATACCTGCCGTCGGCCAAACAAAGGACACCAGAGTCCTCACGCCGTCCACCACGGAGGTGGAGAGTGGACGCTGAGGTCATTCTTTGTCAGCGGCGGGAGAAAAATGTATCAGAGTTTTAACACGTTTTGACTAGTGTAGTATTCCGGACCCCCCAGGAGACGGACGTTAATTAGTAATCACCAACAAACCCACTCTGAGTCTGGAGTGTTGTTAGCAGCTGTGGTGAGATGAGATCCCAACGCTGCTTTTGGCCTTTAACCCTTCATTTCCCTGTTTGTCTCTCAGGCCCAGAAAAAAAACAAGAGCAACAGAGATGAGGATCAGCTCATCCAGGTCTGATACCTCTGTTCGTCTGAATGTGAGCGTTGGGTAGATGGGGTTTCATGAAACAGTGTCCTGATTTTCAGACGCCACCAGATGGTGCTGTCTGCTATATACAACAAATTCAATGAAACGGAAAACGGAACTTAGGACGCTGTTTCAGGGAACCACAACCCTTCAAAACAGAGTCATGAAACGTTGTCTACAAACCAGGAGTATGTAGTGATGGGTGGATGACGTTGCATGAAACAGTGTCGTGATTTTCAGATGCCACCAGATGGTGCTGTCTGCTATATACAACAAATTCAATGAAACGGAAAACGGAACTTAGGACGCTGTTTCAGGGAACCACAACACTTCAAAACAGAGTCATGAAACGTTGTCTACAAACCAGGAGTATGTAGTGATTTTCAGTGGCCACTAGATGGCACTGACTGCTGTAAAATGTTTTGGACTTGAATAATTAATGTTAGGACTTAAACTATTTCGTTGAAACCTCACATCATTTCTGAACCAAGAGCGCCATCTAGGGGCCTCTGAGAATTAGGACACTGTTTCACCAACCCTGCGCTACTGTTTCATGATACTAGTGAGAGCCACTTGAGATTAGGAATGTGACCCAGCTTTGGGAGAGTAGAATTCCCCCAGCATCCTCAGTTATTGATGGCAAAAGAGCTGAGCCAAAAGGCCAAGCTCTGGACTTACCAGTGATCAGTGTTCCTACTCTCAGCTAAAGGTAGTATCCAAAAGGATTGTTGGAGTTTTTGAAGCAGGTCAGTTGAGAACCTCTGTACCAGTGATGGGCAGATGAGGTATCATGAAACAGTGTTGCAGGGTTGATGAAACAATGTCCTGATTTTCAGAGGCCACTTGATGGCGCTCTTGGTTTAGAAATGATGTGAGGTTTCATTGAATTTGTTGTTCAAGTCCAAACAGTTTACAGCAGACGGAGCCATCTGGTGGCCTCTGAAAATTAGGACACTGTTTCATGAAACTTCATTTAACCATCAGTACTGACAAAAAAAATGGACAGCTCCTGCGGAGGAGGGTGAAGAGCTCTGGCAAACAAATCCACTGGGATAAACAAAGTGCTTTTAGATACCATGATGAAGACCGTTTATGAGCTGTGTTCAAGTGGTTGAAGCTCTGGGTCCAGAAAACATCTCTCTCTCTACTGGAAACATGAAATATTTATTCCAACCAGACCATTAAAAAGTGACCAAACACCACTATTATTATTCCAGTGGCGTCCCACAGACACTCTCTTGTTCAAAAGAATTACACTCCCTACATCAGCTTTTCATTAAATATACATAAATCCAACTCAGTCTAACAAAGTGGAGCACGCTGCACACTGATAAATACTCAATCTATATGTAAATAAGAGGTGTATTGGGGGTGTGGTGGGGGGAGGTCGGGTCTAAAAATTGCATTAGCTGGCCATATTTGATCAGAGCCCAGAAGCTGAAGTTCTGCCTTTTAATGGAAGGTTTTGAGGGCGGCAGGAGGTGAGCGTATGAAAGTGCTCGCAGGGGAGCTGGGATCAGGGAGGACGCTGGATAACAGCGCACACCTGAGAGATAACTCTCTGTGGAAATGCAATTACTGCATTCCAAGGAGGCAGTCGCACAACCACAGAAAATAAGGCGCCGTTGAGGTTCACCTGCAGTTTGGACTGGTGATGGCTGGAACTGTGGAGAGCTGGAATGAAACAAACTCACTCGAAGCTCATTGCAAGTGTGTTCAGCGGGATCTGAGCTCAGCATTTCGACAAATGTTTGGTTGGATCATGGCCCAAATTTTCATGCTGCAAATCCTGAATCTGAACAAACCCAATGAAAGGTCTTTTAAATAGATGTGTTTGTTATGTTGGATTAAAAACAGAATATGGCCTGGACTTTGAATGCTCTAGGCATTAGTGAAAAATCATATAAAAAAAGAATGAATACTGAAGTGAAAAGTGTGAAAAGTTTCTTTTCATGAAATAAAAAGTTGTACTGTCGATAGCGTGAGGCACAGAGAGGGGTCGTACCCAGAAACAGCTCCCTTACTGTAACATCTACATACGGTTTAATATGATTTATTTTCACGTCAAAACACAGAGAAATATACTTTCAAAATTACGATGAGACCGAAGCGAAGTCGGGGATTAATAAAGCCGGTGTCCGGTCTCGTAAACGTCACTAACCAGGCGAAGTAAACCCGCAAATCTGTGGAACGTGTTCGTCTGTGGAGCCTTGTTAAGCCGAGCTATAAACGTGTGTCACCATCTGGGTTTTACTGGGTGCAGAGCAGTAAAGATGCTGATGTGCCACACAGATATGGATTAATCATGGAACGCTCCCCACAGGCTGGTTAGTGCCCAGCAATGAAGTGTGAGCAGCTGCCGGAGCAGACACCTCACACCCTGGTGCCCACCACATCAGGCCTGGTGCAGGCAGGTGAGAAACAGGATACAACATGGAGGTGCTTGATCAACAATTTCAGAAGTGGTTTGGATTTTGATGATTAAGAAAATGAGATTATTGTTATTATTATTATCATTATTATTATTAATACAGTGTGTTTTTAGTAAATTTACGTAACACTGCAAGATTTATTGTAAATGTCCTTGACAAGAATCACAAGAGCAAATACAGAAAACAATAAAAATAAGAATAATGAATCTTTATCATGTTCATCTATTACAAGGGTTAATATATATTAAAAAAATAAAATAAATAATGTTGAAAAGTCCATGCCAAAAAAATATGGATTTATATTCATGTCACCCAATACAAAAGTAAATACAATTTAATAACCCCTTTCATACATCTTTATCTTATTTATAGAGAGTTCACTGTAATCTCACCCAAAAACAGACAGGAAATGACATAAGCATCTCGTGTTTCTCTCAGCGCAGGTCGGTGAGTGGGTTCATGCAGTGTATCGTTATAAACTGTTTAGTCGGAGAATAAATATTGGCTGTAAATATTATTGCGTCCAGGCTGGATGATAGAAAAACTGTTTAGAAAGGAGAGCAGTGATCCAAGATTTGAAACACAGCGACTTAAAACTGAAGCTCTCTCTCAGAGTCACTTCCTGTTCAAAGAGGAAGTTGCCTATTTTCCATAGCTCACTGTCTAATTTGACATTTAAAACCGAAACATCACATACTCATCGCTCTTCTACATAACAAAAGTACCACGAATTGTGGTCCAGTCTGAGCGTCACGACATCTGATGAGGTGAAAAGCTCTGTCCTCCAAAATAAGTGTTGAGCTGAGACTTCACAGGCTGCTTCCTGATCAGCATTAGTGACAGCAGAGCAAAGCTGGACCTGTTCCTGTGTGTTTGGCTGGAGGAACGTTTCATCGGCTGGATGTTGGTCTGCAGCTGTTTTATCCAGTGTTGGGTAATAGCTGGGCTGCAGCACAGATGACCATGTGTCGCTGACGTGGAGAACGTGCAGCCCAGAGGCCACATGCGGACCATTCCTAAGAAATCTAAATAAATCTTCTTTTTTTTTTCTTTCTTTCTTTTTTTTCCCAATTTTAGTACTGTGCTCGACCTTCATGGCTGTCATTATTTTTGTTTTATTTTTCAATATTGCGTCTAGTCCCACAAAATAAATGACAAATATATTTTTAAATCAAAATAAATAATTTAAATCATATATAAGATATTCACAACCTAAAAAGATCTTGCAATATTCATTTTAATAATCGTAATATTTAACATGAAATAGGATGTACTGACACTATGTCCTGTTATCTCAATGTCTTGTAATATATGAGCAAGAAAGAACAATTTCAATATAAGACTGTTTTTCATCTGCCCCTCTTTTGGCTCGACAGCCCCACCTTATGTAGCTATACACGCTAGTAACCAGTAGGGGGCATTGCATCAACTGATATTTTAATAGGCACAAAGATGGTCTTCTTTATCCAGAAGTTCCTTTGGAGAACCTGAACACATCTTACAGTTGGTAGCCTCCGATAACAAATGTACATAAACACCGCTCACAACACAAAAACATTGACATGTGACTTCACCTGTGAGAGTCAGGATTAGATTAGATGAGATTAGACTTCCTCTCTGCAGGTGTTGTCCTCCAGACTGAGAACCTCAGGTTCACTTCTGCTCTTCTCCAAGTGTCAGTCGGACGATGGAGCTCCTGAGCAAGTGGATCCACCAAAGTAATGTGGACGCACGCGTGTTTAGAAATCTAAGTGTGCAGATCACAAATGTTTCCCAAGACACTCCGGTTTCCTCCCACAGTCCAAAAAGACACTGAACTCCAAGCTCTCCTTAATAATTCAATAAAGCAGATTGCTGCGTCAGAGTCCAGCAGGACTGGCGTTACGTCATCACAGTGAATGTTACATGGACTAAATCACCGCAGCCTGAGTTGTTGAGACTCGTGTGGACAGCAGAGGTGGCGAGTGTGAAGCAAGGCGCCTCACATGCAAGCGCAGCGGTGATGGTGCGGAGCTACACTGATGTTCTGTCACGCCCTGCCTTGATCCACCACTAATTCCCCTGCGCTCACGACAGCCACACACAAGCCGCCTGGCACACAAGGACCCACACATGCAACAGTCGGGCCATGGAACTCATTGTGCGACACCTCCATCTGTCCGCACGTTCCTCGTGGCAGCGCGGGAAGACGCTAACTGCCAGCAGCTGTTCATTAAACACGGCCTTTACCAAATGACAGGAATTAGCAGGAACAAGCCCCAGCTTTATTGCCCACTTGTTCGCTGAACACTCCGGAGTTGACATTGTTCAGGAGGTGATGTCAACTCTCCTCCGCGATACGCTGGAATGTGTCATTCATTAGGGAAATTTACTGCCCTGCTGCGTTCATGTGCACATAGTTGCCCGTGTGTGGAGGTGTGACTGGAGGTGGGTCTGCAGAACCAGGGACTGGACCAGTGTGAGCCAACAAAAGCGCACGTGACCGTTGTGTTCAACCCCTCTGAATCAGCTTTTTCAAGGTAGAACTCAAGTTCACATGAAAGAAGTTGCTTCTAGACGTGACCTGACACCACGACAGGAGGAGGTCGAGGTCGCCCAGTCGGAATATGACATGTAGGGGTGGATTGTAAACAATCATTTAGAAATAACAAATCCCTCGATAAGATGTGGCTCCCCTTTATCAGCTACGCTGCAACCAGACTGTAATCTCCCCTCATATGATATTGTTGATATGTTTCACAATGTCTTCTATACAAGACTAGGGTTGTCACGCAGTACAGGTGATTTTTTTTTTTTTTTTTTTTTGTGTGTGACTGTTTTTCTTTTGTTCTGTTTTGTTTTCTTGTTTGTTTGTTTTTTCTTAATTTAGATATCTATTTTTTATTGCAATGTTGTGGACATAATTTGTTGACTAAAATACAAAAAAGAAGATATTGATCATTGAGATGTGTATTTTTGCTGTTATGTGTCAATAAAAATATTGTTAAAAAAAAGAAATAACAAATCCCACTTCCATGGACTTAAATGTTGTCCTGAAACCATCAAAATGTGGTTTGAAAGTAAATGTTGAGTAATGCTCACACACTTTTTGGGTCGTTTTGGGTCACACTGGATCCGGAACCTCATGTGGATTGTGCTCACTCGCACACGCACGACTCCTCGACGGCCAAACCCATGACTTATTTGACATTCAATCATATTCTACCATGAGGCCGTTGACAGCAGCACTGCTCACAGTTGGCATAACGCCATCTTGGATCCTGAAAAGTTTGTTCGAGCTCAGGTGCCATGACATCATCGTTGGATGTGTCACACGTCGCAGCATCCTCAAAAGTCGTTGCATGCGTGATTGTTGGATGAAAACACCTTCGGAATATTGGTGCCATTTCTCATTTGCCGGTTTGGTGTTTATTTGCACGAGCAGCGCCTCATGGCGCCCTCCCACTTTAGTTCCACTTCAGCTTGTATGAAGGTGGGCTGGTCCCATAGAAAGCACAGAGGACCTGAGAATCCAGAATGGCAACAACTCCAGAACCAGGTAACTACCTTAGTGACAGGAGACTCCACTCCTTTTTGAAATGACACATTGACTTGGAGGAGACTGTGGAGCCAATCCCAGCTACCCGGGGCAAGAGGTGGGGGACAAAATACACACACACACCCATGCCAACAGTTTCAGTCAGAGTCATAAACTAACCTCTATCTCTTTAAACAATGGGAGGAAACCAGAGTGCCAGAGAGAACCCAAGTACAGGGAGAAGGCAGCGTACACAGACCCAGTTGTTTCAAATTGGAGGCGGAACCATTCTGCACTAGAAAAATAAAGTTCGATCGGGAGGCTGTTGTCCAGCTGCATCTTCAATCTGAGATTCCTTGTCAGAGAGATTCACAAAAGGTGTGTAGTCGACCATGCACAAGCGCAAAACCATTCAACAAGTTGAAAAGCTCTTTCCTTCAGGACAACGTCCATGTGCAGGTTCAAACGTCACCATCCAGCTCACAAGGTTCTCTGCTTCCATCTAGTGGCCGAACCCCTTCATGACACAGAACCACGGGAGGTTAAAAATAAAAACAAATTTATTAGCAATCACAGGGAGAGAACGCATGACATCTACAAGAGCCGGTTGTTGGAGTTCAAAACCCCAACTTCTTATTTACAAAGTATATGCAGTTGGATATGAATAATTGAGCACATGCACATACAAACGCAAACAAGGCGAGATCATTACATAGGTAACAAAGCACTTCCCCTAAATCACAGACGCACTGTCTCCCAAATAAAAAACAGCTCCTCACTGCTGCTGTGGTCCCTGTTACGGACAGAGAATGAGGCGTGAGAAAACAAAGCGTGTGGCGGGATGAAATGAAGGGGTCACGTCGCAGGAAGAAACGTCGCTCTCCAACTGGCTGAGAAGTCATTGTCTGTTCGCTGAAATGTGAATGGAGGATGTGGAGTTTGGCAGACTGCTAAGGCGTCACAGTTAGACATCACGTTTGAGACAAGGCTCTGAATAGCCGTCCTGTTGTCCGAGCACTCTCCACTGTTGTCCAACCTGAGCTGTATATAACGGAACAGACTTTGTGTTCAGGCACACCCGCTTGTGTTCACGCCCTCGACAGAACAACCTGAGAAGTGCAAGCAAACACTTTGCTCACATTTCAAGCCACATGATTCAGAAAGAAAAAAAAAAAACATTCAAATCGACCGACTTATTAAAATGTAACACTTTCTTGCACTGGTCTTCAGCATCAGGATGATGGGATTGTCAAAAGGGGGTGGTGTCTCGTCTAATAAAAGAGGGCTTGCACTGGACCATCGGAACCTCGGGTCAGCCAAAGGCACTTAAACTCTGCTGACCCATTCACCTATTTCAACACGACAAACATTCTCAGCTTGAGCGGCTGTGTGTGGGTGTAAACTTGAATTCAAGTCACAAAATAAACATACAGTCCACCAGCATGTATAACACGGGCTACATTGCTATCACTTTCTCTGGGATTCGGAGGCAAATTATCTTTAAAAACTACAATGTCACAAACGTTGCGGACGACTGGAGGGATGAGCGATTTCGAGTTAAAAAGCAGAGAGTGCAGCGCACTGAAAACGCCGAGTGATAAGGCATGAAGGGTTGGAAAAAGTGCAACACCTTTTACTGGACTCCTGGTGGTGAGGGGGGGTAATGCTGTACGGGGTGGTGGTGGTGGTGAGCACGGAGCTGGACACATCACAGAGGCAGTGAAAAGGATGACTGTCGATGATCCGGGGATATCTGGGACCGAGACCGAGACGGGTTTCACTTTCAGCTCCTCCGCGACTTTGAGTGCTGGATGAGCCACTGCAGCGTGATGTCTGTGGATCAGAGCACCGCGGGTGAACCATCTGGGCATTCACAGTCGAGCGGGAGTCACACTGAGTTGATCAGAACACGGCCGCACCCAGGGACAAGACTCTCTCACGGCAGAACAAACAAATAAAAAAGATAAGGATTGAGTTATCCAGTTTTAGATTCATGTCAACATGCTTTTGTCCAGTCAGTAAGACAAGCGCTGAGGACAAACACAAGAAATCTCACTGAGCTATTTCATCCATTGCATTTGTAAAAGATTTTTTAAAAGAATAAGAGACTTAATAAACGCTGTGTCATGAACACATGGTGCTTCTCACAAAGGAATTATGGCTTTTTTTCTAGATTACATTTTGACTCTCTACTGAACTTCAGTGAAAACACAGCAGCTGTAAACTATTTTGAGAAGGAATATTAAGGTCAGAAATGTTGCTGCAAACACAAAAGATTGTAAATAATAACATTCAGATTAATTGAAGACATCGCATGAAACATATAATTCAATAATAATAATAATAATAACAGTTAACAAGTACCACTACTTTGAGGAAAGAAATAATATAGAAAATAGAAAAACGAAATATCATGCGCATTGAAATGAGTTGCTGTGAACTCATTTCAGTTCGACCTTCAGTTCCCAGTTTGTTCCACCATTGTGGTGAGTGTAGCTGCTGGTGAAATTCTAACTCAGGCTTGGATGCTTGTGACATCTCTTGGTCTATTACAAGCAGCTGAAGGGGGAACTAGCTTGGTCGAGTGCTTGGTAGAAGCCTTATTTCGTCTCAAAAACACAAACATATCCAGGTATTAGGTATTAAATAATGACACTGTGTACTTGAAATATCAATATCTGAGTTTGTGTAACAGGCCTGTTGAACATTCCTCGCTTGGAAGAGACATTTACCTATGTTGTCTTTCTCTTTGCAGGAGACGGAGTAGCAGCAGATTTCTCGATCCTGGATGGCTGAGAGGTTCCTGTGGATGAAAGGGAGGAAGCGAAAAATTGGCCAGTGAGCTGTCAATTTTTTTGTTTCAGTATCAATAACAGCATTCCATGATCTCACAGATTTCAACTTCAAATCAAAGCAATAGAATCCTGAGGTGGAGCTGAACTACTTTGCTGCTTGATTGTGATGGCAGCAGGACAGAAAGGCGTTGGTGTCGAACACAGAAAGGTTGAAAATATGTAAATTGTGGCATTTGGAGACTGAAATTGAAAGAAAATCCCACTGAAAAAATGGTTGAGAGGAAAAACAAACAAGGCTCTGCCACATCTGTGACACACACACGAACCCGGGGCAGCGTCACCCACAGAGTTCAGTGGAACACGAGGTCTGACCGACGCTATGCTAAAGACCAAAATAATTCAGTTGAAATGGAATTATAATGACTATTATCGCTCATGGTGACATGTCAGCATGTTCTGGACATTCATCCCGCAGGAAGCACATATTCTTGACTATGAGCTCAAGTAAAATAATACTTGAATAAGTAAAGATAGTGCATATATATATATATATATATATATATATATATATATATATATATATATATATATATATATATACGGCTACACCGCTTTGTCAGATTTCCAAATAACATCCACACTCAGTCCTTACATCTTTTCAATGAGTTGCTTCTCGTCCAGTGCGTTCGACAGGTCCCGCTTGTTCCCCAGCACTAGAACCTGCGAGGCACAAAAAGATTTGTCAGATTTTATTCAGTTAAAGACAACACGACATGACATGAGTGACAGACGAGAAGCAGACATGTTATTGACTAAAGAAGCCATTTACAGCACTGAACAACGTGTCCGAAAAGATGCAGAACATTTGGAGTCACCGTCCTCATCACTGCAGCTTTGCTACAAATCAATCCAGCCACATCAGGAGTTCTGGGTTCCATCCACCAGGGTCAGGCACTTACAGGAATTCCTTGTAGCTGCGGTTTGTCCAACAGGTTGTGCAGTTCATTTCTGGAAGCTTCAATTTTATCTCGATCGGCTGCGTCCACCATGTATCTGCACCAAGGCAAAACATATTAGCCACTGAACATAAGACTGACTTACTGTGTCTCCAGCAAATCTACAATACCATAACATGTCATTTCAGGAGCATCACATCTAGAAAATATTAACCTGCACTTTTCAACTAAAAAGGAGGCCAGAAAAAAAAACAATTACTTCATTCAGCAAACTGTTCTAGTTGTCTCGGCTGGATGGATTAACACTGCCCCCGTGTGGCTGCTGGCTAAACTGTTTTTTCAGCATTAAACGCTCCAGCTAATTTCTTCATGATTCTTGAAAGCAATTGTTCAGATTAAGGGACACATATTACCAATATCAGTATGTGCTTTTAGCATGTAATAAACCATCATATAGTACACATCGGTGTCCCATGACAATCCACATGGTTTCGCCAGTCGGCCCCTGAATCCTGCCATCAGGCGATGGTCAGTGTCTGGCTGCGCGTTTGGTTGGAGCAAAACCTGCGCCCAGAGGGGGCCTTCTGAGGATGAGCTGGACACGCTTGACCTACAGCATCACAGGCCACTCACACGATAGCATTGACTCCTCTGCAGTAGCGCTCCCACATGCTCCTGAAGCGCGGCTGGCCGCCTATGTCCCAGATCTGTGCACAGAAACCACCGAATGAAAAACGACCCAGCGATGAAACAGGCCCGTGAGTGGAGGAGGCACAGCCTGCAGAGGGAGAAGGAACCAACCTTTATTGTGACATTGCCTTTGGTGACCTTCCTCATGTTGAAACCAACCGTCGGAATCATGTCTTCACTGAACTGGCCGGACTGAAAGAGACATAAAAACAGATGAAACACTTTCACTTTTACACAGTTGCCATGGTTACATAACAAGAGCACAACAGACGTCTGTGAACTTTGAGCCCGATTAACTTCTGATAATTCAGTTTCACAGAATTATTTGTTCTAAAAAAAATAATAAATTGCATCTTTGAAGCTGCAGCGTCATGTAGGATTACATGCTCAGGATACATAATCGATAAAGAATGCTCAATGCTGGTCACGACAGGCTCATGATACAGCAACTACACTCTCCTGAGAACTGAGAACTGGGGCTGGATTACTGTCGTTTCACTGGACCCTGCAAAATGAACGATGACTCAGAAGCCAATGAGAGCAGCGCTTCCTGGAATATAGATTTGTAGAGGGACTCCACAAGTAAACGCAAATATATTTGTTCTTAAACCAACAGCATAAATGCAGCAATCCTTGTCATAACCTCCATATTCCATCAACCTCTGTGGCCACTCCTACATTTCAGACCACTTGTCTTGACTTTTGTAAGAGGCAGTAATAACATGTTTCCTTCCAGTTTCCGCTGCATAACACTTTGCAGTCCTCCTTCCTTTATCAGCGGTGACATCTCATTCATGAAAGGTCGATTTCCTCAGTGTCTCTCTGAGGGTCAGCCTCGAAAATGATGCCACTCCAACATTCGGTGAAGACCATAACAGACTATCTGGGATTAAACTTCATGACATCAAAGATGCTGCTTCCTTGTTGTGGACCGAAGTGAAACTAGCAGAAGCCATAATGTTTCAGATTTACAACCCGAGCAGGTTCAACCGTTGACTGATCACCTGACGGAGCTGGGTTTGTCAGCGACGTCTGTCACCAGGAAACAGTCAAAACTCAGACTTGACTTTTAATCCTTGATCATCCTGTAATGGGTGTGAGCTCTTCAAAACAAGCCTGCCATTAGGTTCAACTCTTATAAACAGACGAGTCTCGTTCATCTTCATTCCAAGAGCAAAGGGACTCACAAGTCCAGCTGTTGTTGTCCTTTCTGTGATCTTTTTTTCCACACATCACAGCTGAGGTTTCAGCTTCAGGTGAATCCTCTCTTCACCAATGTGTTTCTGCCAACTCATCGGTGTGTCACTGCTTGTCATGAAAATCCCGATGACACACAATGAATGTTCAGCACTAATTTAAACAGATCATGTGAAGAGCAGAATCCAAGCAACTATATTCTGGGGGGGAACGCAGTGTCTTCCAGTGTTGACACCATGTTGAGCTCGTGCTGACGGAGATATTACACCAGCGGCGGCAGCTCCGTTCACATGACCCGGCGGATTGCACAAACGAGCACAGTCATACTAGCAAACAACTGACTGTGCGAGTAAAAACAACTCATATTGGAGCCTTCTAAAGTCAAAACGACCTCACACGATTGATGTTATGATTCGCCACTAACCACAAATCGTGTCTTTCAGACACGTCACGCTCATTTGTGGAGGATATTCACTGTACTTTGGAAACAACCCACGTAGCAGCCGGGCCCGGTCTGACAGCAACTTACTGCGATCACGTTGACGAACGTGGTCTTTCCCGAGTACTGCAGCCCGACTAAGGTGAGCTCCATCTCCTCTTTCCAGAAGAGCGAGCGGAACCAGTCCAGGAGCCTGTTGATGAGCGCCAGCATCTTGGAGGAGACAGGAGTCGCAGTCGCTGCGTCTGTTGTGCTAGCAGACCACACCGGAAGTAGCGGGCGGCTTCTGCGCGTCATGTGATCAGTACAGCCAATGAAAACAAGTCTCTGCGTGACAGCGCGTCTTCGCGTAGATAAGTTGATCATCTTGTTGATAAGGCGTTATTGATAAGAAAAAAAGCGTGGAGCAATTTCACTTTTTCTGATTTATTTAAAGGTTAAGCTCATTATCTCCAAAACAAAAGCGTTAAATATTGATATAATGTATATATACATGAATGTACATGTCATGTAAACATATATAATGTTAAATATATATATAGTTAATATTTAATAAGTAAATATATAGAGTTGATTAAGATTCGTTAATTACACGATTAATTACAACAAAAAATAATTTAATTTAATATTCTAAAATTGAAATGTTCATGCATATATTTTCAAGACATTAAAAGAGCTTTAGTTTAAATAAGGTGATATAAAAACTAGAATATAGCCACCATCGTGATTTATTGTGATATTGTCAAACTGATGCAAAATAAACAATATTTTGTTGTTTAAATGTATGTATGTTACCATCATTTGATTCTTTAATATACCAGATGCATTCAAATTGAAAAATGTGGGTTCTTGTATTCTAAAACTAAAATGTATTCTCATAAAATATGCAATACTAGTTAAATAAATGAGAGAGGGAAAAACGAATGATGTGTTTTATTTAGTTTGTTATGTATCCAATTTACTTCCAGTCATTTCCATCTTTTTATTTTCTTCATAAATACAATAAGCTCGCCTCACTGTAGCATCCAGGAAGACGATCTGAAGCCACTTCAGTACAAAGCATCAATAGCTTGTCTCTACATGGTGCTTGAGAGCGACAAGTGAACAGAGCTAGATAAGCAACGATCAACTTTCCATTGTTGCAATGACGATATCACATGAGTGGATCCAGTGAAACTGTTGCTGCACTATTGATTGAGATTCCAACGTTTCTCACCTTAATGGAAAACTAATCTGACTCATGACCTCATTAGTTTGACCTTTCACCTCACCCTGTGTGAAGACTTTACTGTCTCACTCTCGACCATCAATGCATAAAGGTTTAAAATGCATAATAATAACAGAAAAAACATAATTGACTCGACCCTTCAGATGAGGTCAGTATGTCGTAACTTTGCAAGATGCGTGTCAATATCACACAAATATCTTCTCAGCGCAAGACAAAAGGTGCTTCTTTTGGTCTCCATCAAAACATTTTTCTATTCTTTAAAAGGCTGTTTAGCTTTAAAACCCACAGCAGCAACTGTAAAAACAAAGGGAGAGAAAAAAGGAAATGTTTCATCTTACACTATAATGGTACTAAACTCCTGGCTGCTGCTTCCCACATCCATATGGCTTCATGATGCAATTCAGTCAATAATAATCCGGTGCACAGCCGCCACCGGCCTCTGACTTGGTAGGTTCATGTGGCCATTGGAATTCATAGATAAACATGTACTTACACATATAACCCATGATGTCTCGCTCAAGGTTCAACACAGGGTTTTGTTATGCAAAGGGTGAAACAGGTTCAAACTTCAACCTGCAATCCACCGACTCCCAACATTTGATTCTGCAGGTTGAATGCTGGGATTAGTGATGGATTCAGGAGGCGTCGTCAAATCTCCCACTGGGCGGTGAAGCTTTCGTGAAGCATCACTAGTTGTGACCTCTTCACTTGCATCTCTTGTGAGTCGTGTGCAAGTAGAGGTCAAGTACTGGAGCAAGGTCATCCCCACATCACACACTGACTTGCTCAAAACTTCCCAAACTAGGAAGAGGTTTTTCAGAGCCTTCAGTTGAAACCATCTTCTTGCAGTCATGACTCAGAGAGCCACACAGAATGATTTGGTGGTGAGGGCTTGAGTTTGACCCTGTTCTCAGGGGAACTCCTGGGTTACATGTAACAAACAAGATGTGGTTCCATCAACAATCCAAACAAGCCAGGCAGCATAAAAGAATGAGCTCAGTGCTGAATAACAGGCAGATCCAGCTCCCTCTGTGAAGGGTTTGTTCATGATCTACATTCCGGATCTGCAGGTCATTGCTGTGCTGTACTTATGAAGATTCATGTGATTTCAATATGTACTTCACGAGAGAAAGATAACAGAAACTAGCGGCTGATATTAGCTTCTCACACTCCCTCAGAGTCATGAGTGAAAGGCTCCAGGAGGAGAAGAGGCTCAACCTCCTCGAAGCACTGAGCTGAATGTGAGGTTGACAAAAATAACCATTTCATTGTAAATATATTTAATAGCCATTAGAAAATAAATTAAATGCCCAGTCCAACACTGGCGTCTTGTCCCGTCATCAGGAGGAACAGGTCACATGGTCATCTTGGTAACACGTCACTGGTGAGAAAGTTGCTTATGAGACATCCTCGCACCAGAGAGCATCATGGGAGAATCATGGATTAGAAAAGGGGATTAGGACAGGTGGGTCCAGCGGCAGCCCTGCAGAGAGGCGACATGATGACGGGGATGAGAATAGAAAGCACTTGCTATACAAGTTCGAGTCACTTACGTTGGGTTTGACCAAGGTTTTGTATTGGTGAGGCGACGCTGCAGACATCGTCGTGGTGTACACGGTGATTCTGCAAATCACACCAGTTTATTTCAATCGCACTTTCAACGGCGGTCGGAGTGTCGCGCACACATGCACACAAGTAAAACACAGAAATGAGATGTGAAAAATGAACACAATGAAGATAAACACCTACACACACACCAGTACAGTCCACATTTTCATGATAAACTAGAAAAACAAAACATGAAGGTCATTGTGTGTGTGTGTTCCTGGTTTAGCTGTACTTGTAGGGACCAGTTCCTAGACACAGACCTACTTGTGAGGACATTTTACTTTATGGGGACATTTGTGCAAGTCCCCACAAGGTTAAGCCTCAATTGGAGGGTTAAAATAAGTGGGTCATTATAATTGGGTTGAAGTTTGTTTCAGACTCCTGGTTAAGGTTAGCCATGTGCTTTGGATGGTTAGGTTGAGGGTGAGAGGCTGAGGAAAGGCTCAGTGAGAAACCTTACTTGTCCTAACAAGAAGTAGTGCGAGCATGTTTCAGGGTGTGTGCGCGCAAGGCTGCTGTCCAAGAACTCCACCATCTTAAATGAGCTTCCTTAGGAGGATAGACGGAGGTGTCTCTAGCAGAAATTCTCAAGATTCTTTTGCAGAAGTCATGAGATCTCACACTCACGCCGCCTCATAGTGACAAATGAAAGCGCTCAACTAGACAGTTGTGGCTAGCAAACAAAAAAAAAAAAAGCGAGAAACCAAGTCAGACTTGACTGGCAGCAGTATTAGTCCTTTGAATCAAATGTCGCACCCAGTTCTTCCCGAGTCAGACTGAACTAACTCACTCTGTTATATCACTGATTTTTTCTTTTTTCTTTGACTAACTTTTATATTTCCGACCTGAACCTCCACAAGCCCATAGACCATGTGAGAAAATCCTGCTATTCACTCCATGTGGTCAGTGAAGGAAATGTCTTTAAATAAAAAAGATATTTTCCCACAAAAACTTCAAAATATTCCTTAACAAATGCAACACTGGCAGCCCATAATGTGACTCATGCAGAAGGACGCCGCGAAACAAAGACCTCCACACATCGGGCAGAGGGAACCGAAAGTGTTGCTTCCCATCTCTGCAACATGTGACTCCGTACACAAAACAAAAGAGAGAGTCATGCTCACCCGTTACACACTGGAAACAGAGAAAGGACCTGGAGGGAGACAAAGATTCGCTCTTAGAATATGAAACTTCAAAATAGCACTTGTGGTTGGGTTCAGTGTCACCTCACGCAACGTGTCCAGGTTGATGTTGGCTTGACCTGTCACGTTCAGGGCTTTGTTGGCGACTTCTCTGTGGACCAAACAGCACAGCACATGAACGCTCAGGCCACCAAACCGAAGGTTAGAAGGAATCACCTGCGATGGTCTCTGGCTGGAGCAGGACGCCAGTGGTCAAAGTTGGTTTCCACTCGGTACCATCTAACCCAAGCAACACATGCATCACAGTCCGAAGTGAAAGTGAAGGGCAGAGTTGAGGCCTCTTACTCTCCGATGACTGGGATCAGGGGCCAGATGTCAGCAGGGCCGGTGCGGTCCCTGGTGATGACGACTCCTTCCCCAGCTCGCACACCACCCACGATATAGTACACCCCGGTGATGATGGGGATTTTGGAGAGGCGCATGACGGCAGCTTGGAAGTTTTCCGCCTGTTCCAGAGTCTGCCGAAAACATTTCAGGGTTTTGCTTTGATCCTTTGTGGCACTGGAGTCTGCAGACTCACCTCTCTCACCAGCCAACTGACCGGTGATCTCTTCAGGAGGAAGGCAGACACAAAGTTCTTCCACCAGTTCCACCAATGATCGTCACCTGCAGCAGCAGCAGCACACTATTAGTTTCCGCTGCATTACGAACTACAACTGTTCGGAGCGGAGCGAAGATACAAACCGCTGCAGTCATTGTCAATGTGATAAATATCTAAAGAAATTAAGAGAATAAATGAGAGTTCTCATTCTTCCACATGTGTATTTGATCTTGTTTTAACGCCGTGGTCCTCCTGCTTCTTCTGCTTTTTTAACCAGATAGCAGCACGCTTCCTCAAACAAACAAACAAACAAAAGGAATTTGCACTTCATCACCAAATATATAGAGTAAACTGTCCAGACTTCCACGTTCAAAAGTCAACTGAGCCGAAAAAGGGGTCAACTTTGGTTGTGACGGACTGGAGTCAGTCCAGTCTGTATCCTCCACCTTTGACCCAATGGATGGGATTAGCTTGAGACAGACAGACAGACAGACAGACAGACAGACAGACAGACAGACAGACAGACAGACAGATAGATCGATAGATCGATAGCTAGACAGATAACAGAGCCCTCTTCTCACCTCGCTGGTCTCCGGAGATGGTAAACTTGTTGGGGCTCTGTCCGGTCCACAGACCAACGTAGCCAGCGAAAGACGTTCCACGATACGCCACCTGCAGGTGAAAGAAGAAGCAACGGAAGTCAACCATTCTGCGATGCGCAATTCAACTCTTTACCTTGCCATCCTTAAAGAAAACCACATCGATAGTCAGGTTTCTCAAGATAGAATGTGGGTAGTCGAGATTCCGGCCGTGGTAAATGTTCCCGGCCGTGTCCTGGGCAACAATGCTGGTGCAAAACCTGCAGAGCAAAAGAACATCCCGCCGGTGGGTTGATGGACAAGGTTCAGCTCCAGCTGCTTCTTTAGAGTGGAACCTACGCAGATATCTCGTAGGCGAAGTTGAGAATGATGACGTCTGAGAGGCTGCCCCCGAAGTGTGAGGCCAGGCCCTGGATCTCTCCGGCGTACGGCTGAGGGATGTACTTATCCAGGGCCAGGACGATCGGTTTGACAGCGTGGTGCACCCACTTTGGAACCGTAGTGCTGTTACAGGCATGTCATTTAAGAAGATGTTAGCCAAACTGTGGTCCAAAGTAAAGACAGAAAAGTTAGAAAACATTCAAATTAGAGCTCGTTCCCAGTTTGCCAGTTCACACGTGATGCGAGACACTGCGATGCGTTTACGTCAATCCACCTGAAGCGAGTATCGGCAGAATAAAATGGGACCTAAAACTGAACCTTGCTGTAGCCCAAATGAATTTGGCTTTTGTAAAAACTAGTTTTACAGTGACCACAAAGTTTGTGTTTTCCGGACAAAAACAATTCACTGACATGATGTGAATAAACAATTATTATTACAGTGTTATTAATGCATATGTTAAAACTAAACATCATTGTTTCAATGAAACGCAATGAACAAAAACGATATAAATCTATTGCTAGTTACCTTTGTTATCATCAAGCAGTCATCGCAGATGGATGTTAGAACTATTAAAGCTCTTGTTAAATGCCTATTTAGTGAAATTGCTGACATTTTCACAGTCACCTGATTCGCCATTCCATTAAATACAATCCTCAAAACATAACGTGAAGGCAACAACACGGAAGCGTCACAATTCTGATACTTTTAAACTTGTGAAACTTTCATTGAACCCGAACATCAACTCTTACTCGATGACTTCTGCTGCCGCTTTCTCGAGGAAATCGACGTCAAAGACTTTCAGCAGAGAGAGCCAGCGCACTTCCGGAGGGTCGTCCAGGCTGATGTTCACGGTGGGAGGCGGGTGGTCCCCCCCGTAGACCACCACCACCAGAGCGGCCAACACCACCGCTGGGCTGAGCCGCATCATCACCGCGCAGCTCGGCGTCGCACACTACGGCACTCGGTGGCGCTCCTGGTAGCAAGTGTCACAAGGAAAGCAGAAGGGAACGTCCGCTGACGTACTTTCAGAATAAAAGCAAAAACATAATATAAACCTATCTATTGGATTATCCACATGATTGAGGACCAAACAATAAATATTAGTTGATATTATTGTGTAAAATTGGATTAATTTACAGAAAAATAAGTAATCGAATTCCAGCTGAATATGATATTATGTCGATTTGCTTCTGTTTTGATGTACTATTTTAAAGTGCCAAACTTTCTGAAGCCTCTAAATGTATTATTTAAATGTCTTTGACCTTCATGTGAACAATAACTAAGCAACTTAAAACATCCCCGGTCGGGTCAGTAATATCGGGCTGCAGGATCGCAGCTGCGCGTTTTCATTGACGCGTTCACAGAGCCGGAAGTCAGCGGAGTTGCATGGTTTTTTTTTTAATGGGGCAAACATCTTAATTCATAAATAAATACATACATAAAGTGGGTGAACAGGGGTACCACTATGAGTAGCTTGTCGATGACTTTGCTGCGACTTCATGCAGTGGTGACGTATCGCTGGTCCACCACTAGATGGCGGTGTTGCCTGTCATTTGAACTTCGCATCTAACCTGTTGGTGTGCGCCATTCGCTGCGGTCCAGACTTCAAACGAAGCGTCAGTCTTGACGGGCTGGGCTGTTTGGCTCGATCTCGGCGCTCAGCACTCGCCTGTTCTTCCCCTCCAGTTCAGAAGTGACGACAACTTAAACTTTTCCTTTGCAACCTCAAATATCATTTGGCTTCACGGAGGTCGCTGTGCACGTCACACTCACTTTCACTTTTCTGTAAATCATAGGAAACAGAGAGCTGAGATGAGTCACTGGCGCGTGGTGTCGGCGCACGGTGACTTAAACCGAAGCGATATTCGCCTTCCTTTACCTCCGCATGAGGTGAATGGTTCAGACGTCAGCATTTCCCCCAGGTAGACGCGGAATGCGAAGTGCGTCGCTGGTCATCTAAGACGCGCTATTGATTTACAGAGGCGCTGCTGCTCGGCGGGTTATGCAAGTCTTATGTAAGCGCGTGTTCTCATGCGAGGCTGGCTGCAACATGTTCAACAGACAAGACCAGGAGCGCAGAGAAAGGCTTTATTTTAAAATAGCTTCATACTCTATATACAAAATATGTACACCTGATGACGTTTTACATTTGACGAGAAAACCCTATACAAAACTATTCAGCTTTACATTCAGTGGTTGTGTCTGCGCTACACGAGCAAAAAGGCATCATCATGGGCTGAAGACCAGGCCTCCATTTGACGGGGCAGGACAGAAGCTACAGTGGGCAAACAATAACCTTGTGTCGCGGTAATTACACTGATGGTATCAAAAACAAAGGTGAGGGACACAGGACATAAAACAAGACAGCAGGACATGAACTCCACGTATAGGCGCACGAAGAGTCACGACGGTAAATGGTGTACGGCTGCGTCACTCAACTGAACGAGGGACAACGCCCTGAATTATTCGCCCCGGAGTCAATGAAGTGGGTCAGGAACTACTTTGGTGTCGGAGAGGTGGGGACAACATTCTGGAAATCCACATAATAACTGCCATGAAACAAGACACAAACACTAAAAAGAGACACGAGTCCACAGCGGGTGAATAAGCAGCATCTCTGGGGTGTTTGGGGGGGGGGTCCTGCTCCTTCCTTACATTCATACACAGACTGGAGGACGCAGGACGCATCTTTTCTTTTGCAGGAGGGGAGCATCGATGACATTCTTGGACAAGCTGGCTTCATCTTCAAACGTTTCACAGTGTTCCAGTGGCCCGCGCCGGCAGCCACTTCAGGTTTCAGTGTGAGGAGTTGATCAAAGATGGGGGGACCACAGTTCAGGCCTGATGTGCTCAGTCTTTGGTTTCCAAGTCCAAAGGCGGGACTTGCTTTAATACATTGTGATGAACAGGGGAGTCCAGGGAGTGGTGGGGGGCTGGGGACCCAGCTCTGGGGGACATGAGAGACGAGGGAAGTGTCTCTCCGGAGCCCACGCCCGGGTACATGACTGGCATGGCCCCGGGGTACCAGCACTTCTCCAGCAGGGGCAGGTAGGCGGCAGCCGCGGCGGCCGCTGGGGGAATGAGGTAAAAGGGCAGGCAGAAGGGAGGCTGACTGGAGGAGAATCCCATGTATCCATTGGATGCATCCACCGGGTGCCGGGAGTCATCGTCGCCCTCTGGGGAGTCGCATCTGGACTTCTTGGCCTGAGGCTCGTCCCCTTCATGCTTGACCGCTTCTGCCGTCCGCTTGGCCGCGCTGTGCTTCAGCTGGCCCTCTTTGATGTGGCTCTCCAACCACTGAGCTTTGGGCTTGTCGTGCTCGCCGCCATAGCCGCTGTCAGTGTCCGTGTCGCTGCCGCTCTGCTCGCCCGTCCTGTGCGGGGACAGCCTCTGAATGACCGGAACGCAGTTTCTGGCCCCACCCTCCACGGCTCTCGGGGTCTGTGCGCCTGGCTTCTTCACAGTCTCTGCCCCGCTGTGGCCCGACTCCCCCATGTGATGCTGCATGACCTCGGCTGAAACCTTCTGGATGTGGCTGATCACATGAGACGGTGTCACGTCACTGCTGCTGCTCTGGCTTGCCAAATAGTGGACGACCTCTTTTGCACACAGGTGGAAACCAGATCTGAACATCTCCTCAGCGTTTTCGTTGTCGTCGCCATGATCAGCTGCTGGATCAGAAGCATCGAGTTAAGCAATATACGTCTCCCGACAGTTGCTCAGAACATCTCTGGACACTTACAAATTTGCAGGTCTTTTTGGAGCGACTGGATTTTCTGCTGCTGCTGATCCAGGAGGGCACTCAAGGCTTTGACATGCTTCAGCGTGAGCTCCAGCACCACGGCTTTCTCCAAATGACCCAGCGTCTAAAACAGGAAGACCTTCGATAAGCATGTTGATCTCCATTATGTAACACATTTCACAGCTGAGCGGAGAGGACAAGCCTGGAACCGCCAAGAACTCATGCCAGGAACAAAAACTATCCACCACCACGACCGAAATACAACATGAAAAATCTAAACAAATAAATGTATTTGTTGTTTTAAATCTTTTGTTTTTTATTAAAAAATGCACTGACAGACTTTATTCTTTATAGTGTTTTCATGTTTCCGATTTTACATAAACAGATTTTTCCTTTTTCATATTTTAAAAATTTCCCACCAGACTTACCGTGAGTTTGAGGTGTTCCGGCAGCAGATCCTTCAGCTGTGCGATACATTCATTGATCCTGTCGCGTCTTTTCTTCTCTATGAGTCGGTGCGGCAGCTTGTAAGTCTCCTACAGGTGATTCACAATGTACAATTAAATACACATAAATAGCACATTTGTGATGCTGCGCGTATTCGCCGTACCTTGTTTTCATCTCCGCGCTTCATGCCTCGCCTCTGCTTGTACACATACATGGAAAAGTCCAGTCTAAGGGCAGCATTGAAGTTAGTTTCAATAAGTTTACATGGAAGCGCGTCTTCGTTTATTTACCCCTGCATGTCGTCCAGCGGCGCACACGGCGGCGGCTGCGCAGTAGTAATTCTCTCCATGTTGTTTTGCGGTCAAACAACTTCCAGAGGGGGAAAAAAGCCTCTCCGCTTGTCGGGTTTTAAAAGGGTAAAAGTAAATCCAAAGGTTCGGTGGGAGTTGTCGGGGCGGTGTTGTCTCGTCGCGGCCCAGACGCGGAGTGCGGCGCGAGCTGGGTGGGTCGGAGGCGACGTGTTAAATAAAACCGTGTGACTGCGCGCACGTCTCCCAGCGCGAGCCCTCCCGGTCACATGAGCCTCACGTGTCGGTCGGCGCTTTCAACACACGCACGCGCGCCCCTCGCTGCCAGAGTACAGCCCGCCTCCAAGCATAGTACTCCGCCACCCAGGTCCCGTGTTGCACCATGCTCCGGAAAGTAGAGCAGAACTGGAGGCGCGTTGTCCCAAATATCGACACTTGCGCTTGGTTTTCTTTTCTCTCTTCCCTTTGACTCTCTGGAGATACATTGTGGAAGCGTTTATACGTCACAGAGACGCATTATTGAAATGAAATCACAATCACGTGACATAACAATGCAAGCAAAAAACTATCTTCTGACATGATTATTATTAATGCGCTTTTACGCATCGCCCAACACACGTAAAAAACTTGAGGTGTACATAAGCTTTTTTTTTTATTATTCTCAATCTTCTTATTTGCCACTTCCAACTCCACCACTGTCCCAGAAAACTAGTTAAAAATACATTTGCCTCCATTCTCTTCTTCATCTGCCGTGATCTCTTCCTCCTTCTGTAAAGTCATTACCACATCACGCACTGTGTTTAACACAGTGCATAAAACAATTTTATTTGGGGCCATATTTCTATTGTCTTTTATAGCCAAGCAGTATTTGTGACCTAAAAGATATAATTATGTAATTAAATTGTAAGATTTAAACAGGAATCTTTATTTAAAACGTAAACGGTAAGGCAAAATAAAGTCAAATATGCAAGTAAAACATTCATATATTGAAGATATGCAAAGGAACATTCAGTTCAGCAGTTGAGTCGATGTGTTTACAGAGGCGATAGCTCGTTGCTTCTGCGCATGTGACTGTCTCAGTCAGTCAACACAAGCGCTTAAGGTCGGACCGAGTCTCCTGTGGCAGCAGCACCTGCATCCACGGGTGACAGAAGTGTTCCGGTCTGGCTGGAGGCGTCGGGAGTCGCGGCTGCAGCAGCAGCAACAGCTCGGTCACGTTGAGCTCCTCATGGCGGGAGACGGCTCCTGCTCGGTGACGTCACCGCCGGGGGGCGGGGCCCGCACTTCCCTGAACGCAGCTGTCCATTCAGACTCTCCCGCACTTCCTGTTGACGGCGGCGACACTTTCGCTGACGCTGCGCTCTGTTGAGCTCGTAACGTGACATCCAGTTCATCGAACTGTTGAACCTTCATTTAGACCGTTTATACTGATTTTTTCCCCGCTCTGCACTAAAGAATACAGAGACAAAATAATTCGTCATTGCCCCGAATCGAAATTGTCTTTGCAATTCAGTGTACAACGTTGTTGAGCTGTGTGAAAATCATGGTCTGAGGGCCACTTGCCGCCGCCAAAATACAAGGCTTGTGACATACGTTCACAACATCTTCATACTCGCCTACAGATGTGCCACTGCAGACTCGGACTCCATTTAAATGTGTTTTCCATCAGTTATCAGTAAGTTCTTTCACTCCTCCAACACATTTTGCTTCTTTTAATTTTATTTCGACATAAAGCTCCCTCAAATTCACACCAACTTTTAAAGCACAACAAAACTAAGCTGGAATGTTCAACACAAAAATATTAAACAGTTAAATAATACTGTGCAAAAAATACAGTGGCAATGTTTGTAGATTAAACAGAATGACAAATGAAATAAAATTTGTCAATTAATATTTTTAAAGTACATAAAATGAGTGAGTGTAATTTTTTGGTGTATGAAGTTTTGCTCTTTTTTTTATCTTCACACATATGATTTTAAATAACAATAAAAAGAACATGGGTTGGAAAAAAATAGATAAATTAATGCAATTATAATTACAATTATTGCAATTATATACCTGTCAACATAAATCAATGTATATGGGGGAAACAAATTAATTAATTTTAAAAAAGTCACTTAAAAAAACAAATAACGATGAATTAAATTAACTATTATTTAATATGGAAAGAAAGTCAATATCAAGGCACAAAATCATTCAGGAAATATTGTTTTTGCCTTAGATTTCTTTAAATTTTTATTTTTAATATGAACCAACACTAAGGGCATGAAATGAAAACAATGGCATAATGTAGAAGAATTATAGCATCTGAAACCATCAGAACATTTCAAATGGCACACAGACCTCGGGAGGACCACATGCATGCTGGCAGAGGGCCACCAGTGGCCCCCGGGCCGCATATTTATTTTGACTTAACGAAGTGAAGCAATGTGTGAAAACGGTTGACAACTGAGTTACATTTATATAGATATGTCTTCAAATGACTCAGTCAACTGTCAAGCCTTAAAACATTTTCCATGGATGATGATAAATTATATTTGTATAACTTATAGCTGGGAAGCTCCACACATGCAGTTTACTTAACAATCATAAAGATAAGAAGTAATCTGACAATACTACATTTAATAGAAAATAAAAAAAAGAAGAGACAAAAACAATAGTTGAATGTCACTTAATGTGGGTGTGATAAAGGCCATCTAATCTCATGCATAACAGAAATGAATGGCTTCATTTAACACATAGATGATTTAGACCAGACCTGGGCTATGTGTGGCCCGGGGGCCATATGTGGCCCGATGCTTACATTTTCATGGCCCGTTTGACGTCAGAAAACTAAAACTATAATTTATATGTTTGAATTTTTATGCTTTTTTGTGTTTGTTCTCTTGCAGTCTTCAGCAGAAAATATAGCATGTTCTTGTTTCAAGACCATGGCCATTTTTGTTTTTCTTGTCCTAAAATGTATTTTGAAATAAATTTCCTTTTTATCTTGAACATCTAGTCCATAGTTGGTATATATTCAAATGAAGTGCATGTAAAATGAAATATTTCAATAGGTCTCATGGTATGTTTACTCTTCTTAATATCCTTAGTCACATTTATCTTTTTAGGTTTGTTTTGTCCTTGTTACTTAAGCATATATTTGGGATATTTTCCCGTCATGTTTTGTAGTCATCGCTGTCTTTCTTTTGGCATGATGGCCCCTCACAACTGTGACAGTTTCTAATGTGGCCTTTTAGGAAATGTAACTGCCCACCTCTTATTTAGACTTTAGTCCCCTCAAACAAATACGAGTGAAACGTGTGATTCATTCACTGAACAGTAAATGAGTGTAAAAGCATGACACTTCCTCACTAAAGCATCTGTCAGACCTCGACTCTGATTTACGCTAAATGGATTATTAATACGCCCAGATTGTGTTGCTGTTGAGCTGGTTGCCGTGCCGACGGCATCAACACAGTCGTGACACGGGGTGAAGCGTCTGTAAGAGTCAAAACAATAAATGAACACAAAGTAAAGGGTCTTATTATCATTTTATTCAATGCTTTCTACATAATATACAAATTCATAATGGATCCTAGCATTTATCTGAGTCACATTTTCTATACAAAAATGAAGCCACAACTCTTTACACTGTAGTTAAATATTCTAACAATATAAACATCTATACACGCAGCACGTGTTTGATCAAAAATAAATAAATAAAAGATGCAACACAGGCACAAACAGACATTTTTGTAAAATAAATGAGAAACATAAAGCTTATAAATATGAAAATCTTACTGACTTGCAGGAGAAATACTGAGCGTCCCTGAAAGTCACGAGTTAAAACACTTAAGGATGCTAAATATTGCTAACACTATTCTAGAGCTGCAGTTGGCACAGAGGTTTGCACTTGTCCGTCAAAAGGCGATTCATTTAATATAATCTCTAAATAAGTTGAATAAGACAATAAATGTTCACCTTCCCCTTCACAAACACGTTCATATATACTGAAGACAGTTGCATTAACTTGATAGATTAGATTTTGTTCTCTTAAGCAAACACTCAAAAGCATTTTTTTCAGAATTGAAAAACAAAATGAATAATTATGAAGGAACGCTCTGATCTGAAATTGAGGAGAGATGAGCGCGAGCGTCACGTCGTTCTACAACTGACAGCTTCGCTTCCGACCCCCAAATTAAATGCAGATGACAACTGATTTTACTATATATATATATATATATATATATATATATATATATATATATATATATAAAATTAAAAATTCAGAAAAATAAAATAAGCACTTTTCAGTAAAGTGAAAAAAAAAGGAGAAAAACAAAACAAAAAACAAAAGAATACGGACTATTTTTTAGGGGTACAATATATAGTATAAAATAAAATGACACATTAAGAAGAAAAAATAAGCCTAATGCTTTGGAATTTGTAATTTGTATTGAGAAAAAAACCCTCGCAGAAGTACAAAGCAAAAAGCAGAAATTCAAAAGAACAAAAGCAATAGTATTCCATTGTTTTTGCAAACATAACAAGTGCAGTGATTTCAATAGCCCTCTATAATAATAGAATAAATATTTATATTAATTGAAACTACGGCTCAAGTCGATGCAACAGGCTTCTGCACATATAAGACATGCTCGGATGAACTTAATATTTATTAAGTTTAAATATTGCACAATATAGAAAAACCTGTAACACTGAGAATAAGATACACGAATATCTGCTCCAAAACTAAAACTGCCAATTCAGTTGTTTTCAAGTAGAACCATAAAAGGCTAGTTATGACAAAGCCGCGTGATTTGGCACCGGGAGAGACAGAAGAGAGGAGGCCAGGTGAGCGGCAGCACGCCTGCCAGCGGGTTAGCTACACATTCTCTGATGGACTACTACAGTTACATTTCCCTACAGATGCAAGTCACACTCACAGCAGCCGTTTCACGTGGCTCCGTCCGACTCAGGCGGGCTGCTGAGGGTTCAGGTGCTGAGGATGTCCCAACAGGCCGATGCGCTGCTTTTGTTTCCTCTGCTCTGTCATCTGCGCGGCAGACAGTGAGAACACACATGGGATCCTGGTTATTCTCCAACTTTGTCTCGTTTTTTTTGACTGTTCATCCTCAAAAAAAAAAAAAAAGAAGTGATCAATACGCTCTGCTTACTCTGACGACAGCAGCCACTAAAAGTGAAACTTACTGAGAAGAAATATCAAAGTTCCAAAAAGTGAATGAGTCATTTGTTGCAAGTTAAACATCATAGCAGGAAAAACAAATGAGGCTGCAATGACAATTGACTTTTAAATTCAAACGTGTATTACAAGGGTCACGCTGATGCCTCGGCGATGTGGTGGATGCAATGAATTTATTTACTTTGTACTTATTTTGAACCGATCTGAAGAAAATCTACAACAACAAAAGGCATTTTTTTGTCATCGTGGTAAAAAATATTTGAAAAATGCACCACAAAACAGATTATTTAAAAAAAAAAAAAACCCAAAATGTAAAAAATCCTATTTAAACACACATTCACACCACAGAGAAACTATGCGTCAAATGCATTTAGATTAACTTGGTCACCAACAGGTTGACTAGTCGCGACACTAACACTCCACAGCTAGAGGAGAAAAATACCATTGGACCATTTCACAAAGGACACGCGCTTTTCATACCACATTTTCAGCAGCAAAAATTCAAGTACAAAGTCTCACACTCGTACAGATTAGTCATTAAGGTATCAAAATAGTCGCTAGTTGCAGCCCTAGTTTCTTACGACATATGAACCAATCATAGCCTAAATTTCTTGTCAACAAAGTCCAAGATGTCGATGAAAAGGATTCTTAGGCGTGTGCTCCGTTTACAACTAGAGAAGCAGCCAGATGAAGAGAGGAAACAAATTCACAGCACGTGTTTGTTGATTCAGAACTTCGACTTCCTTTATGTTTGGGGAAGCCATCTTGGATTGTGCGTTTCTTCTCTTTCTTTTTTAGCTAAAGGGCAACAATTGTGCCTCTTCCATCCGCCATTTTGACCAGGCACCAACGGTGCACCTGCCCCGCCCCCTCAGCAGACTGACCTACTTCTTTAATGCCACTTCAGAGACGGGGGTGGGTACGTCCGAATCCACTGACTGAAATCAGGCATCAAAATACTCTCCTTTTATATTGGTGCCAAAAAAGAGCTGCACCATTTGGCTGTTTCAAATTCACATTTTTCAGCCTTCATACAGCATCAAAAGCAACATAAAAATGTATTATTGGAGACTATCTACAAAATGTTCACAGAAAAATACTTCATAACAGTTGATATTTTGTTCTGTTAATATCTGTATGAAACAGAAAATGCGGCTTCACTGCGGGTCTGTGGGATAAAGTGCGAGAGCAACATTTCGGTTATGTGACGATAAATGCATGTGTGTGTAACATGAATGTTGCAGCGTCTTGTGTCTGGGTCAAGATGTCTCAGTATCACTCACTTCCTCTCACAGTAACTTCTTTTTTCCAGGAAAAAGATATTTTTATCATTTCAGTTAAGTCAAAGTGTCTGTTGCGCAATTATATTTTTTCTGTTAAAGAAAAACCTGTGCGACGTCACGAACAGTGTTTTTGTTCTTAAAAATGAGCTGCCACCACGATGACAAACGCACGGCACTCGGCACTGACCTGCTCTTTCAGCTCCGTCAGCTGACCGGAGAGGTTGCACACCAGTTTCATGGTGGACTCCAGTTTGTCCTGCAGGTTTCGGATTTCGTTCTGCTCGCCGTCTGCATCGCTGCTGACCAAGGACATGGCCCTCATCCGGGGGAACCAGTCCAGGTTGTGATCCTGGACAACATATGGACCATGTGACTACAACACAACTCAGCAGGCAAGGTTGAAAAACACGTTAACACCCGAGGCAGAAATCAACCCTGTAGCATCACTACAAGTCACTGACGGATGAAAACTATTTAAGACAGATATAGATGAAATTCTTCATTTTTCTATTCCGCCCAAAGTAAACTGGCATGAGGAACAGCCTGAGCCTCTCAGTGTGATGGATGGGGACAGGCTCAATGAAAACTATTCTGGAGGGACCTTCCTGATTCAGATGACATGACGTGTTTCCTGCTGAATTATGTGTCGTCTTTCTCATGACTGAACAGACACCAGCACAAAAACAACAACGGTAAGAATATTATTAGCCATAACTCATCACATGTGATGAGTTGACACGTCTTGACATCAGTTGTGTACATCAACTAAGCAGCAATATGTGGAATTAATATTTAAAAAAGTATATATATATATATATATATATATATATATATATTAGCGTATTAAACGTATTATCACAATATATATATATGCTTTTTATTTTCATTTTATGCTATTTAAGTCTAAATGTGATCAGTAAAACAAACTTGGATTACTTTGCGACGTAGATATTACTGCTTTAAATGGCTGCTTCGGGTTTACAAGGCAGCATGTTTAGTTGTGTCATGATTCTTCTGGTATGTGACTCAAGGTTGCGTTGTACTGTATTGGGGAGGTGGAATCGTGCAACAAGCGGCCTCATAGAAGGGTTGACATCTGTCGCGGATGAAGAAAACAACCATGTGTCACATGCTGAGTGATAATTACAGAGAACTGAGAATTGCAGGATTAATTGTAAGTAACTGGGTAGTAAGTTTCTGTGAAAATCAGCAGTTCTGGAAGAGTCATCAGAACCGAGAAACGTATTATCACGCCACCACAACTGTCTTTCAAGAAACCAGAAGTCACCATTGCAGAAGAGGAAAAAAGAACATTTCACTTGAACTCGTGCACAGTTAGAATTTCAGAACATAAACATAGGGGTCGGATTAACGGCTGGAAAAGTGAGGATTAGAATTGGGATTATAAAGCGATGCAGGTGATGGGGGCGCTGAGGACAGCACCAGTCAGATGCTGCTGACTGTTGGGAAGATGAGGGTGATAATGATTGTATCGATGCTGAGATCAACATTTATTAAAATTTGCATTTTTTTCAAATCCAAGTCTGTGAAATTACCTGTTAAAAAAGCAACAAACCTATGACCCCTCAGGCTTCCTCCGCAGCTTGACCCCGCATGCCTTTGCAATTGAGCGAAGCCTCCGCCTGAAGCCATGTGAAAGTGTCAACATTGACTGACATTCATCTCGGCAACCCTGCCCCCTTCATGTGATGACTTCTATCTTTAAGAGAGCACTGTGGGAAGAAAATCAAAAGTGCTAGAAGGAAGTGAGATTTTCTTAAAAAGTCCCATGGTTAAGGTAGCTCATGTGAGGTGCCTGTCTAACCCACAAACCCAAGTTTTTAGGGTTAAAGGCCACCAGACGGGGAATCACAAGGCAAGTCACGCAAGGACACAGTTTTGGGCAACTTCAGACATGTTGACCCAATTACCCGCGACCTGCAACCTGAACCACACACTGGGGCCACAGAATACATAAATACATGTTTTCCCAGATAGAAATAAGGAAGAAAACAACTATCCAATGATATGCATTTAAAATATGAATATTAAAAATACTACATGGCATAATCAAGCTTCATGAAGCTTCAAGAAAAAGGAATGGCTTATTCACGACAAGCAACTTGCTCAGGCCCCCGAGGCCCCACAAAGCAATTTCAAGGCGACTAAAGTTCCAGCTGTAGTGTCTGTAGTATCTACTCTTCCACGTCACGCAGGTAATAAAACATGGAGTGGAAGTGGTTTGTCTCAACACGGTCAGAAAGCTCAAAATAGCCACAATCTGGATGGTGTTTTTAGGCAAATCTGCACGTGTTTGTTTAATGACGTGTTATCAGTGACCACGCCCTCTTTCCATCGGCAATGTTTACAAGCAAAACCACTTCCAGTAAACTGCAGCCACGACTTCTGACTACACATGACGGCACTTCAGTGGAAATGACGGAAGTGGATGTTTCGTTATTAAGAGCTCGGGGCCGTGACACAGAAACAGGATGCTGTGTGGTTACACTCACAACAGAATCTGCCAGAGAGCTCCCATCAGCCCCACGACCACTGTGTAGGCGACTGAATGGAAACGAGGAAGACTTCTCTCACGCTGACTAAATAAATATTTGGTTGCCTTAGACACACTTTGCCACAGACACTGGACACGTGAAGACTACATGAAATTGGATCACATTAGAATCAAAGCATTTCACAGCCAAAAACAGCTCAACAGAAAGCCTTTCAAAAAACGGACGATGGTGGTGACACCAATAACCGAAGAAGAAAAAGCTAGTTATTTCATGCACAGCGGCTTATGCTTCATAATACAAAGTATCATAAACTGGTTTATAACAGCCCGGGACTTTCAGGTACTTTCTCTCCCTTTTCTAATGATGGAAACTCAGAACCATTTAAGCAACTTTCCATCTGCCATCGCACAGTTGTTCCTCCACCAACTTTAGGAACAACACCTATGTCAGGAAATGTCTCCGAGAAGCAAGCCTTCTGTTTCTCTGAACACGTCTTCGATTTTGGGGTGCATCCCTTTAAAAGACAACCCAATGCATTTGGCGCTCAAGGTGAAGAGCTTGAGAGTCTTACCATTTGACACCATCTGTATCAAGTAGCCATGAAATGGGATCAGTATTTTAAAGCTGTTGCATTGTTTCCAGTAAAGATGGGTGGTGAATACACAATATAGTCCCTCCAGGAAATTCCACGACCATGAAGAAGTCATGAGCACCCCATTATGAACGCCTTAAAGAAAACAGTGCATAGAAAGCTATGTGATCTATCAGTTCACCGCATGCCCTGGGTGCAGGGCTCTTTAAGCAGCCTCCCAATTTTCACAGTTTCACTGTGGATTCAATTCACAGATGGCTTCATTGTAAAGCTCCAGTGTTTCTTTCAATCCAAATAAATGGTATGACTGGGTCCAATCAAAGTCACGAGCCTGGTGTTGAGATCGTGTGACCGAGCAACACTTGACCAACCCCAATACTTGTGAGGAACTATTTGTTTTTATGTCTGTCGTCTTAGCATAGTTGTTCAATAACCAGGTCAGCAATGGCTTTATTTATTGTACATGAAGCACAATGATCATTGGTGTTACTGTGTTCCCTCAGTTGCTTGTTAATCATTCTGTGACCAGTTGAATGAGAAAGATTAGTTTCTTGTTTTCCGCACCTTTAAAGGTTGCTTCAGATGTTTTGATAACAAGGACAATAATTGACGAAAAGGTCCGTCACCAGCAGGCGTGGCACAGAACAAAAGATCTTCTGGTCTTCTGTGCTTTGTATTGAGACGGATGCCTTAAGGGGTCTGCACGTGCGTGGCTCGTCCCGTGTGGGTGCTGCCTAGGAAAGGCACTCCGTCTCAGCACAATGCTAAACGGTGAGGAAACATTGTTTAATTGAATCCCATTGGATGTCAGCAAGAAGGCCACCTTTGAGGCAAGCACTCGAGGAGAAGAGAGCAAACTAAGTTGACTGAAATTCATCTTTAAAAACTGATGGAAACGTGTGAATTACCTTTGTTTATTGGAGATAGATGGGATAGTGTGGCAGGAACAGACTTAACATTGCGCTCCTGATAATACACATGACACTGAGGCCAGAAACTACAGTAGACGCAGCAGGGTGTTTCTCATTCTGATGCTCTGTAGTAGTGTCCGGGGTGAGGGCATGTCGCGTGCACTGGCTGTTTGCAACAGAGTCGCTCACCAGGGATAGACGTGTGCATGAGTCAGAGAGGTACAGTACAGATGGAGAGTGTTAGTGGCAGCAGCTCATGAACACTTAACTGCTAGTATCGCATGTTTAGTATGGAGTGTCGTATGGCACCGCCCAAAAGTATTTTCATCGAGTCAATGCAATTCATGTAGGTCACCTGTTTTGGCTTCAAAACTAAATTACTGAGCAGAGTCGACTCTGTGATGATGGGTGGCTAAACTAAACTATCTAAAGAAGTCCAGAATCAATGACGGAGCACGTCTTACAAGTTTTCAGATAAAAGCCTGCAAGTAGAAGGATGAAAACTTAAAATAACTATGTCATTATAAGAGGGTTAAAGTTTGGCTAAGAGTTCTGTTTAAGGTTAGCATTTTGTGTGGGATGGTTCGGTTCAGAGTGAGAGGCTGAGGAAAGCATTATATCAATGAGAAACCTTACAATGTCCTGAAAAGAATATAGATGAACTTGCAAGCGTGCGCGCGTGCACACAGTCGATGAGCAATACATCTATCCTGTCATGTTAATGACATTCCCTTAAATCAACAAATCACATCCTCTCGCGTTGCTGTGACAACTAACAACCTAAAACTGAAGCTACGCGACAGTATTTGAAGCCCAAATCTAGACACTTCTCACTGACACTGAGATTTTGATCAAGCCTATAACTTGTGCCCCTATTGTGGTGATGAACTACGCATCCACCGCAGCTCAGAACCCACTCAGACTTAAAAAAATGCAGGTAACTGCCGTGCACTTCTTTTGCAGTGCACCATTTAAAACTGAGGTTTTCTTATCAACATTAAGTTGTTTTAATTCTCAATTGAATACCACACAAGAATAGAAATATCACACAAGACAGTGGCTGAGGCACATTATACTGGATGAACCTTTCCACCTTCATGTCAAAAGTGTGACCAAAGATGAAGGGCAGATACAAAATGTTATCTGAAAAAGGCTTCTTAAGTGAATCAGTTGGGAGTCATTGCACTCACTGGTGAGAGATTGACATCAGCCAGTAACCAGAACAGCTTTTTAACCGAAGCATAAAAAAAACCCAGTTTCTCAAAGTTACAACTTCATGGTTGAGATAAGAAGAGTTGAAGAACTGTCTCTAAATCAGTTGCTTTGATAGTAAATTTGACTTTGATTTCACCAAACTGAGTCGACCGTCAATTTTTGATGCAAACTCATGACAACATACAATAAAATATGAATCAGTAATTACAAACCAAAGTTGCAAGAGAGAACCAATACATAACTAAAAAAACAAAGGTTGTAAATAGTGACCAATGTGTTATTTGTAATTTTCCAACAATTTACACTGGAATATTACACAACAAAATATCAATAAGTCATTTCAAAAAATAGCTTTTGTTTTGATGAGTGTTTCAAGCAAAGCCCTGAAGATGAGTTAAATGTGTCTGATGGTGTTGCCATCGGGATCAATAAGACCAGAGAGTACCTTGTGGGGAGATGTGTGGAGACAAAGTTAGGGAGGCCAGATGGTACAGACACAAGGAGCAACATCGGAGGTGTGGGATGAAGAGTGTTAGAAATGGAGATTCCCGGAACAGGAAAAGACAGCGGCAGTAAATGAGGTTCATGGATGCCATAAACAGGTTAGGTTAAGAGTGAAGGAGAATACTGTCTGAGACAAACTCGCCACAGACTCCCCTTGTAAAGAGTCAGTTACAACAATTTGTTGCGCATAATTGGGAAAACACTGTTAAATCAGGTTTTAATGGGGTTTATGTACTTTTCTTTTTTCTTTTTTTCATGGTTGGACTGAGTGTTGATCAATGCAGACAAAAAAATGTCTGACCTTTCCACAGTCATTAGTCACACTTTCTTTGCAAGCATGTCTCTGATAATCAAGAATAAATAGAATCTTTGTGAGTGATGTAATAAGTAGGATGGAAAAAAAAATATCGGTGCAGATAACTGAGGCGACAGCCTGAAGCCGTCGCATCAAACGCTTGCTTAGTGACCTGCAAAGTGAAATAAAAGTGGGTCTGCTGATGGGTGAAGCGGGTCACGAGTGCGTTACTTCTGAACTTCAGGATAAACTCATGACAGTTTGTGAGGTGGTGAGCAGGATAAAGGAAGTAGAACATGACCAGTGCTCATCAAAGGGCATGGAGAATGGAACTGAGTCAGAACTGCAGCTGAAGTGCGTCAGGGAAGCGGCCACCTCATAGGATGGGGCTTTCCTGCCGCCGTTACAGCTACTGTGTACTCAGTATCACACGTAGCACTCAAACAGCCCACCATGCATTTCCTACGACAAGACAAGCAAACTGATAGGACACATGAATGCGTTTGCATTTCCATGATCGTTATGTATCTCAATTTAATGTGGTTTAATAGGAGTGTTTTGTAGTCATAAGGTAATTGTTTAATGGGGTCGAATCACCACGTTAACATTCAGCAATAATGTAACACATGACCGACGATGCTAACAGCAGTGTAAGCCAGCATAATTGCTCACATCGGAATATTCTAAACGTAAACATATAGGTAAAAATATCATTGATATTTAAGTAAGGACTTCCTACTGACATTTCATTGCTTAGGTATTGCGTCAGTCAGGGATCATTGGTGACCTTTGCTGTTAAGCGGCTCAAGACAGGTGTCAGGAAACTGTGACAAATCTTAACTGCTTATTAATGTACAAAGCTCCCCTAGAATATCGAAATACCTGCCGTATGACTGTCACGGCACAAGAGGCATAAAAGAAATTTACTTAAATTCTTTGAGTAAATACATTTCCTGAATAATTAGCTAAAAAGGTAATTGGTTAAATTAATTCATTTTATAAAAATGTGTGAAGGAAAATAAAATAAAATAAAAATAATTTTCATCTGTGCCTCAACAAACTTTTCAAGTTTATATTAGGAGATTAATATATTTTCTTTTCCTTATATTGATTCCCTTATGAGAAACTAATCTCACACCAAGTCATACATGCATTCAATTCATTTGGGTTCAGGAGAGCTTCATGGTCAACGTTACATACGGCTACAGATGGAGCCATCTGTCTTCATTTTGTCCATATTTCTGCACAAACCCACAAACCTTACAGATACGGATGAAACAGCAAACGGAGCAGTACCCCACGGAAAGCGTGGGGGCAGTGTTGCTGTTTCCGATACGTAACTATAATGAGAGACACGGAAATTCGGAAGACGGAAATTTGGAAGACGGAAATTCTTCGCGATGGGCTGCACCCCAGTGGATATACTGGTTAATTCCAATACCAATGTAAAGACGCATGGAGGAGGGTGATCAGTGATAGTAACTTTGTTGAGGAATTGCCAACAGATAAAGGAAACTGTGTCGCATGGTTGTGTGCAAAGGGCGAGAGGGGTGGGCAGCCAAGGCTGCCTCATAGGATTAACACCAATTGGAAAGTTGAATTCCTCATCCTCGAAGCCCACTGAAGTGGTTAACTCTTAGCTGGGGTCAAAGGATTATGACCCTAACTAATAGTAGACTTCTGATCCTTAATCTGATCAGAAAAAAAATCTAACCATCACGAAAGTCTTCCTTAAATAAATAAAATGATGGACCGCTTTCAGGCGCATGAATTCAAGTGAAAGAAAACCTTCTTACGCGGATCATTTCAGCCACATAGCTCTCCGGCCCGGTGTACTCAGTGGAATCCTTCACCTTGACCAGGACGATGAAGAACAGGTAATGCCACATGTTGTGCTCCACTTTGATGTGTTCTTCAAAGGTCACCGTCTTATTGTCAAACTTGTCCCGCTCCAGACCTGAGAGACACGGCAAAACTCATCACACACAGAGCCCACAGACACTAACAAAACAGGAAGGATAATACACGCGTACACAGCATGTGTGTGAAACCGATGTACCCATAAATTCACACGTTTACACATTAGATGAAGAGATGAAAGCAAAAAAGAGAAAAGTAACCATGAGATTTGCTAAGCAAGCATTATTCACAAAACAATATTAGTTTTAGGTGGTTAAGACTCGAGACTTCAGTGAGGCCAAGACATATAAGGGAACAGAAGGAGTCACTCTTCTTGCACACCACCTCCCATGACGACATTCATTCTGGGAAGAAAAGGCGTTCGGAGTGTTGCTGAGAGACAGACATTGTTTTGGATGACTAAGTCTTTACAGTAGTATTTGCAGGTTTAATGTGCTTCTTTTTGTTCAAAGCAATGACCAGTCAATCTTGAAGCTTTCTCGAGTTAAGGGAGGAGCAAGTTGTGATCAATATAAAACATAAAATTGAACAAAAAAATGATGCAGAGGCGACTATCTTGCTAGGTTCAACAGATAGGTTGATAGATAGATAGATAGATAGATAGATAGATAGATAGATAGCCTAACAGCCGAACAGTTTCAGTTAGGGTTTTTTCAAAACAAAACCTAGATGAAGAATTTAGTGGATTTACAACCATGTCACACTGCACAAGGTACACAAAAGACACACATCATCCTTCCTCCTAGCTCAAATTCAATCAAGTTCACCTCGATTATTCACATTTCAAGGTCCAGTGGGCCACATTCAGTCACAATATGGGCCGGATTTGGTCCCCTGGCCTCGAGCATGACACTGATATGTCTGATATGATCTGATGGGATGTCTGGTGAGAAAACTCACAACAGTACTAACACAGTCTTCTAACCGACTGTCATAACTGTAGTACAGTTGTCAAACACATAAATAGTCTGAAGAGTATCGATACTCAAACGTAGTATCTCGATAGGACTCTAATCTGGCATGGTATCAATAACATGCCAGCTGAACGCACTAGTCAACAAGGAGCACAGCAGCGACCCCTGGACTTCCTGACCAATTCTGGCTGGTTAGTTAGGCTCCTGTTCATTTATTGTCCAGTACTAAACTGATACATGCCCTTAGTCAGGACAGTGGCAGCACTGACTGTGAAATTATGGCTAGCATGCTACTGTAGTCTGCATCTTTAGCTTGCTGCTCATTGAATGCTGGGTGTTTTATTAGCCATTAGCTCGCCAACATGCCAACACTCATGTGAACATGCAGACAGAAGCAGAGAGATGCCGAGCTGCAACTAAACCCGAGAAGTTACAGCCAACTCCGCTTCTATTTTAAAAAGTCTCCGGGAGCTGTGAATATACAGTGACATTTGGCTCATTTACTAAGCATTTACTTGCAAGAGAAAACACCACTGTTTTGTTTTCCTATTTAGTTATTTTTCGGGTTATTTGATTTTTTTTTTTATTGAATTGTCATTGAAGTTTCTCAATATGAACAGTGGTACCTGGTGGTTAATCTAAAAAAAATGGTGCAATTAAATGGTTTATTGTTTCATGATGATGACGGCATCACATAAAAGCTCCTAAAATGCTGACCTCTGTAGTCAAAATTTAACTGGCAGTAAAAAAACTGTAATACGTAACATTGACCCAGTGACCAGAAGAGTTCATGGATTCTTACCACAGATGAAACACGTTGTCTTGAGGATTTCCTCCTTCTTTTGCTTCTCGCTCCTCAGGTCAGCAAATGTGTCGATGATGACACCAAAGATCAGGTTGAGGACGATGATGATGACCATGAAGAAGAAGAGCAAATCGTAGATCACTCTGGCTGCAAAAAGAGGCTCCTGTGGGGGGAAAACAATAGACGCTAAATCAACCCAAATGTAACACGTGACAAAATCACGAGTTTGGCTTATGGCTTCTTGTTCATCAAGTGCAAGTATGGATTAGTATCAACATAATACTGTGAAAGCTATCATGGTACAACCAAATCTGCAGTTCCTGAATGGAGCTCCTAAATGACTATTTCAGCTGTCTGACAGCTACCAACTGAGGCTTAGAAAATCTACTCTAGCTCCTGAAACAAAGGTGCGGGATTCCAGTTGTACTCTGAGAAGTGCTGCCGACACCTGTCCACTGGCTCTCGCAGATGCACATTCTCAGTGGTTCAGCTTGTCTGGGTTGTGACTGGCATGGTAGATAAGAAAATATAGCCTTTCTCCAGTACTGAAACCAAAAACTAAGTACAGTGGCACCAAATCAAGCTACAAAAAGACAACACTTGAACTGTGTATATTTTTTTAACGGGAATGAACATCCTTTTTGCTATATTATTATTATTATTATTATTATTATGTCAAACTGCATATATCCCCTTCACATCTCTCAACCATGGCAACATCAACGGTTATATTTATTGATTTGATGTGACATTGTTTATGGACTTTTTGCCTTAAAAAACCCCCTAATTTTAAAATTAACTTTCTGTAACTCAATTACTTACGTGTTATAGTAAAATAATACATTACAAAATGTAATTTGCTTCTCACTCAACACTTAAAAAAATAAAATAATATATACATAATTCATAATAAATGTTTATATGTGACTATATTTATTAAAATATGCAAATCACCCATTCTGCATTAACACAGATGTGGATTTAACAACTTTGAAACTGTCGATTGTGTCTGGAATTAACATGAAGCATTTCGACTATTGTTCATTTAAGCGCTTGACAAAACACTAATTTCATGATGTTCACCTGGCAGCTGTTGAAAACCGGTTTATTGGACACAAGTCACTCAGAGCCCTCTGTGTCCAGTTCCGCGCAAGTCGCTCTTATTTGTAACTGAAAAGCAGGCGTAATTGAAAATGAAAACTGGTGTAAGCGAGGCTTTCATAAGGTGAGGCAGGTCATGCTGTTGATCCACGACTTGGTGATTAACAAACAAGTCTTGTAAGCAGTGATAAAGGATGGTGTTCGGCTCGCATGATTGAAGTGACCTACTCTGCTGAAAGACAGAGGCACTAGAGTTATATCTGTTCGAAGCGACTTGGTTTGAACTGTTGGGTTGTACATACAGTATACCATGCTTCAAGATAATGATTCAAAAAAATAATGTTGACTCATATGTACTATTTGGTAGAAGAATAGCTTCTGAGTGTCTCAACCACCAGAATGTTTGCATATATCTGAGGAGATTGACATCATATCACATCACAGAATCAACAGTTTAAAAGCCCCATCCACTCCTTCTTATGATCCATCAGGAGTATGAACTGTGTCAGGTGAACAAGAATTATGAAATGCATCTGTATACCCCCTTAGATGGCTTCCGGAGGACATCGCCCACACCCCCTCCGCTCCTCAGGCCATGGCTCAACACTGTGACGATGCACATGAGCAGGGTGTCACATGTACTCTCTTTGTCCTCTATCACCACGGCCGACGGCTGGATTGCAACAGAAGCTGTGAGGAAATAAAGATAAAAGAAATTGACATCACTGCAAAGCCGTGTCTTGCTGATTCCCCTGCCCTTCCATAGGATTCTTTTTAAAAGGAAGAGATGCCGCTGAATATCATTTTAGTGTTACTTAAGCACCACACTCAAACTTCCAAAGACGAGTCTCCAAACGGCTATAATTAGTCAGCCCCGTGGTGATGGACAAGGCTCTGGGACGAGACAAGGGCCCCTGTTTTTGAGGATTTGACATGGCTGGCCGGTGATTATAAGATGACACTGGTGCTCATTTGGATTGGAGGTCACTAGGTTTGCAGGAACTCACTGGCAGTGGTTGGGAGCACATCAGCACCGACACACCAGTGGACCCATTCGACCTGCTCCTACCCGAGGGTTACTAATCCTAAACCTTTAAACCTTTGGCCCCTGCACGGTGTCTCAGACTCGGGGCCCCCGAGACTAACAAACCTTGTGGTGCTTCTCAGGGATGCCCCTTCTTCCAGCCACATTTAATCGCATGAACAACCAGATTAGCCAGGCGATTCCTCTGACTGAGTCACACATTTGTGAGAGAAAACCTTTAGATCCCAGAGTCCAAAGAAACAGTGTGTGGATTAAAATAATCAGAACCCTCTGACCTCATAATGAAACTTCAGCACCTGGTGTTAAGTGGTTCACGACGGTTCAGACAAAAGACTTTAACACACGATACAAAATTCAGTTACATTTCAGATTACAGAATGTATGGTACCATGAATAAAGCACAGATTTATTGGCTCGATATTAGGCAGTGATTAATAAAAATGAAAGACTGGTTCAATGTCTTGATGACTAATGTCTTGATGAGCCTGGCTATATTTTAAACCCATATTAAATGTCTTTAAGGGTCACATTATATACTGTAACTGTGATAATGGGCCATCAAGCCAAAAGAGACAAGAAAATGATTATTAAGAAAAGTATAACAATAATAATAAGTATTATTATATTAAATTATACTTCAATTTTGTTACAAAAATATAATTTAACAAGAAAAAAACAGGAGAGTGTAATGATGCACTGACATTATGCTTATAATTGTGTTTGATTATTATTATTATTATTGTTATTATTGGCCTTTATTAGTCCCACAGTGGCAAAATTTCAACATAAGACACCGGCACATACCAAAGAGATTAAAGATACACAACAATAATATATAAATAAATATATTTAGGAAATAGTAAATATAATGAAATATAATATATAATAAAATAAGTTAATATATAATATTAATACATGATAGAAATAAAAAGAAAGACCTATTAATTATTAATAAAACCACCAATACACTTTGACTTTCTTACCATCCACCATGGCTTCTTTGGAACAATTCTCTCCATTTTCCTTTTGGCACCTTCCACCTGAGAAGAACTCGTTGATCAGACTGGCTCCATGTTCTGTTCAGAGGCACAAGAACCATAAAGTACATTCTTTCACTCACAAGTTCCATAAAATGACTTTTCAAATGAGGAACTGCATCGATATACATGTTCTCAATGCTACACAAAAACTTCTTTCATTTTCCCCACACATGCTGTTGCTGTGCAGTGGAAGAAGATTCCACAATCATCTGTTAAGGTCGCTGGGGGCATCGGGTTCAGCTCAAGAACGAGAGCAATCATGTGGATGAACGTACCCAAGGTCTTGTTTGGAATCCGGTCAACAGCTAAGAGGAAATCATCTTTGAAGAAGATGTATCCCACAATGGAGAAGAGGTAGACGAGTATAAGGGCCAAGACTGCCGTCAGAACGATGGAGCGCCCATTCCGTGTCACACTTTTTATCACATTGAGCAGCGTCTCTTCTCTGTAGACCAGATCGAAAAGCTGGAAACAGCAAAACATTCATTGTTAGTGAATTAATGCAGCGACCTTACGACAATCAGAATCCAGCTTTGCATGCAGACAGCATGCGTTTTTGATGGACTAAATACCCATATGAGGCATGGTACCCTATGACTGAGTGCATATATAGTTATTATTATGAGTACTTGAGTATTTATATACTTATTATTGTTTATTCCACATCTCAAAATATTTTATTTAAGCACAAGCTCAAGCTTTAACCTCAATTTTTGCAGCTTTTTCAGATATGCCTGTGGACATCCCAAAATATTCGTATTTCTGAAATAAATATTTTTATGATACAAATTTAGAATTGTCTAAAAGCAACCACATTATCTATTCAATTAAGATAAGTGGATTACAATTTCAATTTATATCAGGAAATTCATATCAGGGTTTGACATATTGTTGCACCATTACGCACCAACAAACTGTAAAAGAAGACATGGACGAAGACCCCCAGCGCACAGATGATCAGGTAGAGCAGGTGGTAGAGGAACTCAACATCCGTGACCATGGCTCTGTAGCCACGTGTGAAGGTTCCACGGTTCCCCACAAAGCTCATCAGGAAGATGACTTTATTACATAACTGGTGAAACAAAAGACGCATCAGGAAATCCACAGACGCTGACAACAAATGCATCATTTGGAAACACCCGCTCATACTCACATTGAAGCCCCCCAGCAAGAGCAATGTGGGCTCAAGGCCCACGGAGAAGATCAGTCTCAGGATGGTGGAAGCGATGAGGGCCCGGATGCCGTGTGGCTGAGGCAAGACGATGACAATAGCCAGAGAGACCAGCATCGCAATCCAGAGCAGGGCGGACAGATGAGGCTCAAGAGGTCCTGCAGATTAATGTAGCCGCTTTTAGCAGAGCAATATTGCCAAGCCACGATGAGAATCATCAGCCACTACACAAGGATTGAGTATGTGATTGTATTTGTTCAGCTACCAAGTAAATGTGTGATAAGTGTTTGTGCATATACTGGTGATGGCAGACACACCCTGTCAAATGTGTGCATATGGATAGAAACACAGACATTTTTAAGAGCTAACTGATACTTCTCAGTGAACGAGTAAAGCAAACTTACAATAAAAATATACTGACATGTTTAAAAAGTAGTTCTTGGCCAGCTCTTGGGGCGTTATATAACTTTGACAGTAATAAACTGCAGGTCGAAATAGTGTTTTTTTTGCAAGCATAAAGAGGCTCAGTACTTCATGTTTCAGTGCTTTAATTCATATGGGGCATCAAGTGGACGACAGGGTCACCCAGGTTTGTCGTTCCTGTGCAGCCCAGAGTGCAACTGAGGCCTCCTTCCTCACACCCTCTCTGTGTGCAGATCACATGACAAGTCCTTCTTACATAAGCAGTTAGGCTAAAAATACACTTGGCGTACGATAAATTCATCAGAGGTGGTCGTGAGTGCTGTATTGAGACTGGACGCACTTGGACCTGGCAGCAGACCTAGACAACAGCTGGGAGAACACACACACACACACATACACACACACACACACAAAACCTCTGTGTGGGTTTATTGCGTTGCACTATATCTGTGGGTGTAAATTCTTCAGCTATGAAAGACTGCAGTTAATGTTCAACGGATGCAAACCAGGGGGACACCTGACTCCTTTAAATGGATACTTTTATTCATGACTTTGTCATTGAAGCTTATTACTTGAGTATCTCACAGATGCAAAGTCAAACCCTAGATGCTTCATTAGAAACAGTTATATGAATAAATCTGACAGCATCAAGTAAGATATTAACAGCAACCCCAAAAAATACTGCAATATCCAGACTATAAACCGCTACTTTCATGCACTGAACACCACTGTGTAAGGCACAATGCAGTAAATATTTGGATTTTTATAGGTAAATGATCTCATTTCTGTCAGAGTATGTGACATCTACCGGCAAAGTAGTCCGGGAATACACATGGGCGAGTTCATATATTACATATCCTCGCAGATTTTAAAAGCGTATCCACAGAAGTCACTGACCGTTCTACGGCATAGACTGCACCGATGCACCTGCGCCCTCAAAGCAGCATGGCTTACGTGAGTGCAAATCTTCTTAAACCTGGTGGGTGTAACTTATATTGAGGTGTGCTCAATAATCCAGAAATTACAGTAAATAATACTTTGTGTTGTGTTGTGTTGAATTAGGAAAGACTATATATGGACCAATATCGGCGCTATTAATGATGCCTTTGTTTCACATATTTACGCTACACTTCACTACTGTCATCAGTCTTTTCGGTATGCCTGAGTTTCAGTCGCAGTAATGTTTGCAACGGAATCTCACCAAAATACTACAAAGATTGATGAACTGATATTAAAAACTGCTGCTCGGTTCGTACCCCACTTACAGAGACAGTCCGGTCCGTGCCACCGCATTTTCCAATTTAAAAGTGTTTCAGGCATGACTGGACACAAAAAATGGCAGTATATATGATGTGGTTTTATTTAATTGACTGGTAAATACAAGGATCACACAGCAGCTGTGTGACTGGATATAGCATTGAGCTGGTCAGACAGGCAAGTTCAAGACCTGGACAAAGCGGGGCCACATTGGGCCATTTAACTGCTTTAATTTCCTTACTTCTTATCCCTCAAATAATTTGAAACAATACATGTCCCTTCCTTGCCTTCGCTTGGCTTGTGGCTATCTCACAACGGTCGCGGGACATCGTGGCCCTTGAAGACCACTGACACTGAGACAAGGTCAGTCTTGCTGTAAAGCCAACATTTCACTTCTTGATGCATACAATTCCTCATATTATATTTAATAAAACAGATTGATTGAAGTATAATAGAACAAGAATCATCAAACCATAATCAGTTTCCTTTTATATTGGGTGTAACTTCCTGGAAGCATTACTCTCGCGACCAAAATTAACTTACTATTTTCATTAGACTTCATAAACATTGTCTTGACTGAACCTAATTGCAGCCTGCATCACGTTACTTCTCTTTACTCTAATTGAACTAGAGGATTGACCTGCTAATCCCTGAGAAGACCTCTGACCCTGAGAAACCATGTGAGGTTTTTGGTGCTGCGTTAACCACGTTGTCTCATCCATTCTGACAAAATCGGTCAGACAAAAGGGATCTCGCCGTTCGACCCCAGACTGAACAAAACGCTTCACACAATCCACAATGCGTGCCGTCTCTCGCACCATCAGTTACAAAACAAAAGGCCGCGGTGACAGCACTGTCTCATTTGCATGGACACAAACATGATCCCAAAGATAGATTGCAAAAAGGAACTTGATGACTCTCAGCGTGAACCACTGTGACGCGTCTAATTGCAGAAAACCGAACATAGAAGCGTGAATTCAGGCGCCAGGAGGTCATGTAGACAACAAACTGAATTTCTGATAAATACAGTTTAACTCTCACGATTTCAGAATATTTTGTTGTATTTCTATACAACATGACAGAAAAACATTTAAACAACTGACTGGTACAGCAAAGACAATTCAACAGGAATCACGGCAACTGCATTCATTCTTTCATTTAGCCACGTACCGACCTGAGCATCCCAATGTCTAGCTGGGAGTTTAGTCACATGAAACTAGAGTCGGTTTTATTGTTTTTTATCCCCCTCTTGTGCTTGTCTCAACTATTGGAGTGTGGGTTTCAGCACTGTGGTTTTGGTCGACCAACACTTGAACATGAACAGGTATGTGTGTAGTACTGATGCTGCCACCGGATTGGCTGGTTAGACAGGTGCATCAAAGCAAACACGCACAGATGAACACGCTCCTCCATCAAAACCGCACCTATGATAACACTGTTCACCCTCTCAGCATGCAGCCAAACAAGCTCATGTCACGAGAGAAGCACCGTCATCTGACGAGGGAGAACATAATTAAACTGGATGTACAGTATGTGTGTTGAACACATGCCAAATAGCTCTTAATTCACGGCACGTTCTGTGACTCAAAGTTGTCGGGTTGCCAGGAAGTACAGTTCAAAAGAACCCACCGGCATAGGATCATTATGATCCACTTAGCATGAACACTTTTGGGCGTGACTGTGAAATGAATACCACCGTCACTAATGGACTGAATGTACTCTTGTTGGATCCACCCTGAAGCACTGAGACACACTTCACGTGCAATCAATTGCCGTCATATCTGATATGACGGCGATAGAGAAACACATGTCAAGATTTCATCACGTACCTCCGTGGACGCTGTCAAGAGGGTAGAAAAAGGCCACCAGCAGGTTCATGAGAACGGCCAGGTTGAAGGATATGCTGCTCCAGAAAGACATGTTCCTGGAGCACCAGTAGAGAATGGGCTGAGCTAGGGAATAAATAGGCAAATGAAACATCAACAATATGAGAGTACACACAGCGTTCGACTTCAGAATGACACACACACACACACATCAAATTTGGAGCTCAAAACACGTTAGTTTTCAGGTCACTTTACTCGGGCTGCAATGACGAGTCGTGATGTCATCAGTCTGGGACTACGTGACTCTTTTACTAAGACTACACATGACTTTCACAACACATTTTGAACCATTAAAATATAAATATTAAGTTCCAAAACAACATTTTGGCATGTTGATGTGTTCTTGTACCTGTCGTATGCATGACTATTCATATCAAAATAGTCGTGAGTTGCGCCGATAGATTTTACTGTGCGAAATATTATACGCAATCCGCTCGAGTCAAAATGCAAAAATTGAACAGTTTCTACTTATCTAGTATCTACTTATCCCTAACAGCGCTAAGCGCTAGTCCAGCTGCCGTCCCGTTCTACTAGCAGACTGCCTCACTGGTCAACAAACTTTGGAAGCATATCCAGCAGTGAATGGATTAAGTCAAAAATCCCAGACAGAGTTGACTGTCGAGGCAGAGTTAAGAGAAAAATTTAAATCCAGAATTCTTATTTTCCTTAATGCTAGATTTGCACATGCTCTGTTCAGATTTCAGAATCAGAAAAAAAGGAATGTTGCCAGTGTAAAAACATCACTGTTTTTTTCTTATGATGTTAGCAATCATAACCAGCCAATTTGTCATATGGTTTTATACTTTCAGGAAGCTAAAAAAAAAACTGGCAAAACACACATAAACAGATCCCTGACCTCTGCCAGGAGAGCAGTATCATGGTCAGTGCTATTTTGAGCTCGGCAGTTGATTAAAAATGGAGAACTGAGGGTGGGGACTTTTTAGCAACACAACTCGGTCCAGACATGATGCGTGGTTTTAAAACGGTGGAACAATGATGTCTCCAGCAGTGCTGATTCATTCTGGTGAGGGGGAGTTCACATTTCGTAGATAAATTAGCTCCCCGTAGGGCGGACCACGGGACAGACCATGACGTGTTCCTACACCAAAAAGGAAGTGAATAACCAACAGGATTCTGATTCTTTGGCTACACAGAAGTCTCTTAAGGGAATTTTACTTTTAATTTTACTTTTCCTTTAAATGTTGTGCGGCACTATTTCCAGTGTAGTGACTATGGGTTCCTCGACTTTATCCAGGCCAATCTAAAAATCTAAATGAAGACCATCCTAAACCCAAATGTTACTAGTTCAGAAGCCTGAAGACTTGCCATAGAAGACTGAGGAACTCCTTTATAACAAATTTGTGAATCGTATAGTGAAATCTCAATCACAAAACTTCTTTCTCAACCATCAATGCGGCATAATTACTAATGTGATGGCAGGAAAACCACGTTTGATCTTTCCGATTATAGTCTAGTCGACGTGTAAGCAGTCTGACTGGACCTACACATCTGAAAAAAAATAAAAACAGTTGGGCCTTGAGACCATCATTATGACTTGGAACCTTTAGCATAAAATCAACAGCTTAGGTCACAGCATTTTTACCACCAGACAAGTCACATAACAGGCAGTCATAAAAATCGGTTTGAGACATCAATTGACCTCAAAAGAAAACAGGTCTGATGCAATGTTCATGACCGCACCCTGTGAGACCCAGTAAGATACTGTGAATTTCACAATCCAAATCATCACGTATCTCCTCCAGCCTTTCAACTGAAACTTTAGTCATGAATTCCAAAGTACAACAACACTGCAACACTAAGAGACCGCTTGATAAACTGATCCACATTTTTAATTCAAAACATTCAACATGTGGCCCAAATGAAGAGGCACATGGATTCGGTTTCGCTGAGAATCACTCTCACTTTACCTGTTAACTAGTCAGTATGACACAAGAATTAAAATTAAGTCAGGCAACTATACAGTTCATGACAACACTTTAGTTAAAGGTCTCATCTATAATGTATTATCAGTACATTCATAAGAAATCATAATGCATTGACACGGCTTTGTAGAACCATAACCCTAAACCTTAAGTTAACCACATCTTATTATAGAAATAATATAACCCTATTGCTGTAAATTCTGCGCCATATAATACTTAATAAACAAGTTATAAGTTGTTACATCTTCTATGAAGCCTGATAAATACACTATGATGTCTTATAGATGTAGTAATAATGCATTATATATGAGACCTTTAACCCAGTTTATTGAGGTTTCCAAGCTTTTAAAACCACCCATTCATCCAGGCTTCACATTCAAAACAATGCAAATGTGCAGCATTTCAGATCCTGAGAATCATAATGCATTGTTACGCCTGTATATTAAATGTGACCTCATTATCATGTAGCAGGAACATGAATTACAGTAGCAGGTTGAGAAAACAGAACAGGTGTTTGCACATGATCCGCCCGTCTCCTGAAGCAGAGAATGCAACGGTGTCGCTGACAGTCAAACTGTTGTCTATCACTGCTGAGGCTCCTGTTCATATATCTAACATAGCAGGGATTCTTTTCAGTGAAATTAGAACCCATTTTTCAAATATTATGTCTGTGCCACAGCTCATAAGTATTTTATTTATTTTTAATCTTAGGTTGAACTGGAGTTTAATGTGCAGCAGAGCATGTTTTTTTTCTGCAGCATAGTTGTGCAACGGGTGTGTGTGTGTGTATTTTGTATAAAGGTAGTGTTGATTTTTCTTGAAGCTTGAGTTCAGGAACTCCGCCAGGACTTGTTCCAGTAACTTCAGAAATGTACTTAATTTATTCAGTGAGTGGTCAGATGGGTCATTTACAGACCTGGAGGGGTGGGAGTTAAAAAGCGTGCAAACCTGACACAAACAAGATACAGTAAGCATACGCACAGGGAATGGTGTTTGTGTCACCACTGGCCTCCTGAGTACCTCGCAGCTTCTTCTGCCAGTTCATTTCATTAAATAGGTCCTCAGATCGCAGGAAGAAGTCATTAATCTTGCTGCCTTGTTCGTCCCTTTCTGTTGTGTAGTAGACGCGCAACTTGGACTCTTGAGTGAGGAACTCACAGATGTTGGGGACAGGAAACACTATCTGTTCCATGGTGCGGTCCAGCCGAACAATCTGGACATAAATGAGAACATTATCAAACACCTGTTCATAAAACTTTATGTGCTGCTGACACATTGTGATTACAGATTCACACGTTTAATACTAAAGTAGTGTGTGCCATGTTATCAATAAAAACCATGACGTGAATCAGAGATATCCACTTGAAGAGCGTGGCTGAACAAACACGCTGGAGTAGAGGGAACTGTCGACGGACAGCATTCCTTCTTCTCAGCACAGGACGCTGCGAGAACAAACAAAATGTACTTTCATTGTGTCAAAGAAGTGAGACAGGCCTGAGACGGAAGTCACGTGAATCAGGTGAAGGGGCGATGCCAAAAACACCCGGAACGTCAAAATGACCTTTTAGCATACGCATTGAAATCACATTCATTTTGTCTGAATGTTGTATTTTCATTTTAAAGTAATCAAAAATAAACACAAGTACGGAGTGTTCACGATGAGTAGACCTGCTACTCCACTAACAGCATGACCTTGAAATGACATGTTCTATTCAGCTAATTATTACTCCTGCTCTTATTCTCCTGTCCTCAAATTCACCTCAAAACTCGTGCTAAACACAATTACCCACTAAAATTATGCTGCCACGGAAACTGTGTACAAACTATGCAATTAGAACCTAAAGTGTGGAGGTGACCTAAGGGCTGACACAAGGAATCACACCTACTGGACTAAAAAACACAGTTTAAAAAAGTGTAAAAAAGTTTGATGGACATATTTTAGAATTCAACTCATTCACCATCTCAATAAACTTCTTTTTTATTATTCTCTCTACATTTCACAGCACACTTAATAGAATGTGATTTTTGAATGGCAAAAGTTGTGGCGAGCATCACGAGGGCATGGTAGGAAAATTTGGCAACCCACAACGCCACATCTGGCACCTCAGTCCACCAGTCATAGAGGCGCTGCACCGTCACTTGAGCGGTTGACTGCCAAGCCAAGCAGGAGGTGTTACACAACAGTCCAAACAAAATCTGGACACCCAACCCATGTCTCACATGTCCACTCTTCATTTGATCATTTCCTCGTTGTCCGTGGTGTCGAGTATAAAGAGTGCCCAGCACCGTTGTCGCGGTGACGCTTCAGCATAAAGCGTGATTCAAAGTCTGCACAAATACAGAGTTGAACTTCGAAAATTTACTGGATCTACTTTGCTTTTCAGCGACCGTTGGATTGATCCAACGTACTCGATGCAAAAACAAAACACCTATCCTCCTCATGTCCTCCTTTATCACATCAGTGGTTCCTCCTCTTCTTTGTCCCTACTGAGTCTCCCTGGTTACAGTTGTCTCAACAACAGTTGTCTGTCTGATGTAGCAAGTGGCATATTTACTGATGATGTATTTGCTTTTATGTCAGCATGAGAATCTGTCACAAGAGAACACAGTGACCCTGTTACTTGGATGTAACTGTAGTTCTATGAGTACATATGCGCCTTCTGGTTTTATCAGTCCTGAGAGTAAAGTAATACCAAAGACCGTTTGAGGGTGAGAGGGGCAGGCGGGTGTGTATGTGGTGCATGATCACTAATGTAAAATACACATCACAAGTTCAGTTGAGGCCAGTAAACGTGAAACATTTAACATGCTTTAAATCAACTCTATGTCACAAATATTAGTCTTTGTCTTTTTTATACTCAGTAATATTGCACTTTAGCTGTGACGTTTTGCACCATCGCTTTAGTAACAAACTGAACAATTCCATAGAAGACTTGAATGCTAAAGACTTTACAGATGAGAAATAACTCTGAAGCCACTCTAAATGAGCACACATTATCATGCTCATAGTGTGGCACTATTTTGGGCGACAAAGAAGGACAAACATTTTGACGCACGGTTGCACCAGCAGGAGTATGTCCAGAAGAAAACTGACCTCAATCTGAGCCGTGTGTTTGGCATAAAACTCGAGGGCCTCATCCCCTTCTCCGTACGTCCCCCCAGGCTTCAGCATGGCCTGCAACTCCTTGTTGTGTCGCGCCAACTGAAACATACCATGAAACAGGGACGTCAATCTAAACGTATACATGTGTCAGCTGCTCAGGTGTGGCAGGGAGGGCCAACATTGTCGGCTTCTGACAGCCAAGTGCAGCACGTGCTGTTATTCTACTATTCATTCAATCCTCAACATCCTGTTGAGTCAGTCACAATGACTGAGAATTTGACTGGGTGCTATGAACACCTTGCTGTCAGAGGTAACCTATATATCTCATGGAATTATTTACTTTGAGTCAGAGCCATATCAGTTCATCAGCAACAGGAAATAACACACACCTTGTCACTGATGTCACAGTGTAACAAAACTGCCTCAATAGAGAGCTTCTGACGTACTTGATGAGCCAAGATGTAAATGTTATGACCAACGTTGCGTGGGGAGGCAGAGTGCTCTTCCTCTTCTTCTTCACCCTCCTGAGGCTCTTCCACTTCTATCTCACCTTGCATATAGGCCTTTTTGATCACTTCAACCTGTGAAAAAAACTCACGTAAATATCACATTTCAATGCAGCATCAATCAATATAAGGTCAAACAAACCAGCTCCTTAGGCCTCATGTTGTAAAGAATCCGCTCTGCATTCTCACTGTCATGGCGACTCTCCATGATGGCAAGAAGAAGCTTGGAGGCGTTATTCTAAAAAAGTCATTTATTACACACGTGTCAAGTGAAATGAATTCTAATGCCGCTAATATTTCTCTCTAACATTTCCCCCTGCACCTCCAATTGTTTAGGACATGATTAAGCAATGCTGCACTGAACCCTGTTATTAATCCCTGTTTAATGTACTGTTCTTAAGGGCCTGTTTTTACAGTGCTCTTAGCAAGTTGTTGAGCATTCCGGGCCTCATATTCTTGACAGCATCTGTTGTGTTGGATCGTTGTTAGAAACAAATATTTTAAAAAAAGAAGTCACTTGTGTCGATAATATTCTCCACACTTTGGAAAATCTTGACCATTTGGAACAGATAAAAAAGTGTGATTGATTTATTTAACTATGAGCTGCATTGAAATGAATCATGATAAAAATGTGACCTAATATATATATTCATGTAAGAAATTCTAATGATGCAGAATCTTTCAACTGAGCAACTTATAATTGACATCACTAACTTTTGCTGACCGTGAACTTACTTTCAGCTCTAGCACTAGATCCATCCTCTTCTTTCCTAGAGGATTGATGTCATTCAGGATAAGTGCGATGATGATATCTATACCGTTGCATTCATGGGTAGCAATACAGTTCTGTAAGACAAAAACAAAGAAGATAATTAGCTAATGAATGTCAGGATCTTGATTAAATGTCACCAAGGTTGAGCTGCAGCCTAACATAGCTCTGAAGCGCTGTGAACTTTTTGAGAAGATCCTCTCAGTCCAGTGAAGATGCAAAAACACTCAGCAACTTCATAGCAATGCAAATCGCTCAATAGTACAATCCTTGTCCTGCTGGTCAAGAACAGTTAAAGAGACTTAGTGTTGTTGAACACTAAGTTCCTGCTTTATAACAGTCTTTGTAACAGTCATTTTCTGACTTAATAAACACTGCAACAACGCAATCTTTTCATTTCCCTTTGAATACTGCAGCAGTTGCCAGTGTTCAGCTAATGACCACGCGGGGGGCAAAAAAATCGATTTTCCATGAAATGCACTAATTGTTCACTGTTTCTACTGTAGATGGTGTTTGAACTTTCTAGATATTATGAACCAGAAGACTCACGGTAATTTCAAATGTGCACATATGCAGCGACACCGTCAGTAAATGGTCAGTCAATATGTCATGTTTAAAATGAACATCATCTGAATATGTTCATCCTCCAACATAAGCCACCAATATAATTAAATTCATAATTTTTTTGTTTCTCAAGAAAGAAATGCGCTGTGCGTGTCAGAAGCTCCGCTCCCACAGCCGGTCTCTGCTGCGGCCTCCTGTTCTCCAAGGGATCGGCTGTGTTAGCAGAGCAGCAGACACAGGCGGAAACGCAGCATTTGCCGAGCTTTAAAGTAAATAAAACGATTTTATCAATTTGAAGTGACAAGACTCAATATTTTGGCAGAAAGACGCTCGTTTTCCTGTACAAATATTAAATATATAAGTGGTGCCATTGTATGAGCTGCAGGGTCCAGGCTGTGAGAAAAAAAGTAGCAGCTTATAGTCTGGAGTTTATGGTACATATTTTAGCTGCAATCATATTTTCATAAAGTAGTTGAATTTAATTTAATGGCTGAAAATGATTCAGAGTGGTTGGCTCCTGTGCAGTCTGACCATACTGAAAAGTGAAGTGTCAAATCATAGATATCCTTTTCTATCTGCATTTCTATTTTGTAAGAAAATTTTGAGCTGAAAAACAACATCAAAATTCAATGGCAATAAGATGTATAATGCTATTATGGTTACTGAATATTGTGTGGCGTGAATCGAAGAGCTTCAAAGCCGATGACAGGAAAAGGCTGGCTCACACAAGACAACAAGATCTTTTCCTTTTCATAATCTATCATCACGATTAAGCAAAAGCAACATTTCAGCAACATCAGATAACACAAATGCAAGCATCATCTTGTTCTCTGTGTTGACATTTTTACTCTTAAGTGAATTGAGACAGAAAATATTAAGTCAAAGTGTGTGTTGGTGCTAGCCTGTGTTCCAACTCACGTTACGAAAGTCAAGTGTGACATGAACCAGCATGAGTGCACTGAACATGCAACGGTTTGTTGTGCAGTGACCCACCTGATTCTCATGACAGGGACCTTGGCAGTACTCGGTCAGGCTTTCCACGGTCTGGTTGATGAGACCCACATTCTTTTCATTGATGTAGAGACCCAGCAGCCCCAGTCCTCCTGTGGTGCTGCCGCAGATACAGTCCAGGAACTGCAGCGTCTCACAAACCAGATTATAGTTGTTCTTATTATTCTGGTTTCGCAGAAAGTTCTGGAGGAAGAAGACTGAGTTGAGACTCACCACAGAGGGGTTTGTGTGAACTAGTTTAAACCAGTTTAAAACAGCTCTCTTTCTTTCAGCATCATTCTACATTTTTAAATATGATCTTCACACAGATCATAGGTTCCTGTGCAACGGAAGAAGAGAAGGATTCAGAGAAGAAGCAGCAGTTGTTTAGAAACCTGAACCAGACCCTCATTTCGAAACCAGACATACCAAGTAAGTAATTCTATTTAAACATGGTTTCATTTCTCTGTCTCCTCTGTTTGAGATCAAGATCAACAAAGACATTCAGACACGTAGCACCTTTGAGATCATTAACTCCACAGTGTACGAACAAAACAAATTTGAGACAGAATGCTCGCTACATTAAATATATTTAAAATATGTATAATATTTACAAATCTCTGCTTTAAAAATGAACAAATAGGGATATAGTTGAATCACAACCGTAATTTCCTCCTGACTATTGGAACCCAAGTCCCAACTTTCATGAAAAAATGTTTTGACTTTTCAGTTACCATTGACTATGAAGCATTTTCCAAAACTAACAGCAGACCTGCAAATCTCTGTTGTGGTTCTCACACAGCAGCTGCATGAGGCGCAGGATGGGCTGCATGATGGTGATGATGACGCTCATCTCGCCCTCCTCCTGACTCTTGTCAGCTGTTGGCACGGCGGAGCCTTCAGCGGCCGCCTGATGCTCTTCAGCTTCCACCTCCCGACGATATGTTGTGAAAGCCTTCTTGGTGACAGCAGTGGCCTCCAGCAGCTGCTCTTTCACTTCCTCCGTAACCACGGCGACCACTGGCATATCTTTGACTGGTGACAGGAAAAAGATGAGCACACAACATCAACAGGGGAATGAAGAGAAAGAAAATTGCATGAAAAATCAGCTTGGTTTTGGTAAAAACAAACCCACACTACAACTAGGGTGGGATGACTTGGACCTGGCGCCCCATGTGGTTTCTCCCTACCTAAATCCAGGTCCCCATAACGCCACACAGTAGAGAACATATTTCAAGACTAGCCTTTCTTGCGTGCCGGGGTGTCTTTGTCCGGTGGCTCCTCGTCCTTCTTCTTACTGCCCAGGTCACTCGTGTTGACTGTCACGGTGGCTTTGATTTCTTGCTGGGCAAGCTTCATTCGCTCATAAAAGACCTTGAAGAACTTCTCTGACTTGTTGTCACTGGTCAGACGTTGGAGGAATGACCTCTGGAAAAAAAAGGCGGCACAGGAAGCTGAGGAAAAATGTGTTAATAAATCTATACTTGATTATATTGCTGGACACAAGGTGAAGGCTATAGTCCTTGATATGTGAAGAGTTGTGTGTGCAATCGCAGTGTCGTCCTCTTATTTGTTGCTAGAGGATTAGAGCGCCTCTACAGTCCTGGCATAGAAACTACATTGATTTACATCGTTTCCAGGGGATGCTTTTGGATGACAGAAACTGCTTCATTTTTCACACTTTTTTGAAAGCGGCATGGAAAATAGCTGGATAGGAAAATGTATGGCTCTTTGGAGATGTAGCCTAATGCTATTCTGGATGGAAAACAACAAAGAAACGTTTTGTAGAAATCTCACGGCGCAATCTCCTCTCGATAATCGCACAATAATAACAAATGGAAACAGGCATGAAGTCGTATTTTCTTTTGGCGCAACTTCATCACATTTGCTAAAAACGTTGAAATATTCAGATGGAAACCTGACTAGTGTGTCTCACTTTCAGTTATCCTACAGAAGGGCATTAGTAAGCTCATTGATTTAACATGGACAGCTCTTAAAATGAAACACTCTCACACCCTCAACACTGCAAAGCCTGTTTGTCTTGTCTTAAAGTGAAGAGACTTAACTTTACGGCTATTAAATCATGACTAAAACAATGAAGCAATAACCATATATGACCAATATTGCATATTACAGTATCTAAAAACCTTTGATACTAAAGGTCACACCATTGCAGAAGCTGGTTATGCATTTCTATATCATTCACAGACCTCGTGATCTCACTACAGTTGATGACTCAGCTTTATAACTTTTTTTTTTTACCACCTCATTGGGAAGTCAACGCTGGGACGGACACGTTCTGCCTATAGCATGTGACACAATCGCAGCATTGTTTGACAGCTTTGGACGCACAGACCTGTTGTTTACCCGGACAAGGCTCTTATGTTCTGTCCTATTTTCCTCCCCACAATCCCTCCTTATATAAGCGCTGTAATCAGCTGAGTGGTTACAGTGAAGGCACACGGCTAACACTGTTACATCAGCCACGCAGAGAGAGTTGTGCACGGAGGGAAAGTAGGAAACCTTGCCCTACTTTTTAGCGCCAGGACAGCACGAAGAATGAGGGATTAGATGGAGGGATGGTCAAACAGTGTAAGGTGCAACAAAGCGATTCATGTAAGCAGCTGTTGCTGCACACATGGATATAGGGCACAGTTAAAAGCTTGTTACACTGACGTTATCAGCTCCTGGAAACACAAGCGTTACAACAACTTAGCATGAAAGCTCTGTAGAGGTCATCTGGCAGAAGCCACACAGAAGAAGAACCTAGGTGTTGCTTTTCTCTCCACACCGTTTTAAAAATGCTGACATCAAGTCTGACGCAACCTAAAACTGATTCCCGGACGAGGTACAGCAGCTTCAGGACAGTGGTGTGGAAATACTGCTAGATCAAACACAACTTGTGACTGTTAGTAATTTGTGCCAACAGCATCCTTTTCATCTAGGAACATCAACAGTGCAATAAAATGGAGAGCAAATCATGTTTTGAGCAGAGTAAACATCTTCATTACGGTCATACAGACCAGTCATGTCATGTCAAGTCATGTCATTAACCATACACAACATTTTGGCCATTTTTCATGTAACGTGGTCTGTAGCATGTGATAGGACTATGTGTACTGGCAGGACATCATTTAAGTGGTTACTACTACCTTAGTGATGTTTTTGATACAACATAAATTTTACAAAACAAACAAATAATAAATCTGATATTTTGTTCTTCTTTGGCATAAACACTTGTTTCCCCTGACTCGAGCCAACACTAACATGGAACCACTAGAGCAGTCGATTGTTTCTGCCCTGTGCAGGAGGACAGCCCACTTCATTTACATATTTACCTCTCCGCAGTCCAGGTGGATGCGGCAATGTATAATGATTTCATGAGGTAAAAAAATGAATGAATAAATGTGGATTGTAATAATAAATAATATAAATAATACAAAATAATAAATATTAATAAATACATATGTATTTTAAATGCACGTACAAATGAGTTAATTATGTATTTGTTTATTCAAGTTTTTATTTCATTTTAAGATTATTTATTCTTTTATTGAAGCATTGATCAAATAATTAATTCATTTATTTTTCGTCTTTTTTTGTCCAACTATTTTTTATAGATCCCCACTGACCTTCAAAGACACAATCTGAATATTTTTAATAGCCTAGCCACAGAACCTTACTTTTCCTTTACCTGTGTTCATTCATGTTTTACAAGCGCTACTGAGGAGAAACAGAGAAAGAAATGTTGAATGGTACACTGTGATTGCGCTGCTTCAAAGATACAGTCATACTGTGTGTTTCCCTATAAACCTAGAACAGGAATTCCAGATAATTCAACTTTTTGGACATAATTGTGATTGTGGGAACTTTGTTAAAGCCTTGCACACTGAAACATGCGGTGCGAGAGAATCCAGAGAATCCAGGGTACACAAATCAACAACCTAAAGTGTTGAGTTTCTTGTGTTCAAAGTCCAATTAAAACTACGATCAAGCAGTTAAGTCCTCCAGATTTGCATGGCCATGTGGAACGGCAGTCCATTTCGTAATGTTCGCCATGCTATTTCATAGCAAAATGCCATTAACATCTACACAGCGTTTCATTACGAAATGTTCATAATAAAACACTGTGTAGACATTTTTCCTATTCACAGGCTGATTTCTTGCCTGAATGACTCCACTCCAACTGGAAGCGGTGCCGTTTAGAGCTCTGTAAAAAAATAAAACCATCGCCGAATTGTATCGGAGCGGTGGTCTGCCACAACACCGTGCAACACCGGGGAGCATATTTATCACACGAGAAAGGAAGTAAGTGTGGCATTAGAGTCGCCGACGAGCCTCATTTGCATGAAAGTTGGAAGCCCAGTGAAAACCTGCGATACGCTGCAACCACAGAAGGTTAAGCGGCGCCCAGACAGTGTTTTATTTAGCATATGAATAAAAATGATTCTGTTATGCAATGTTTGAAAACATTACAAACATCATTGGAAATTACTTTTTGTTCAACAAAACATCCTAAAAGTGTGTCGCCAGCACTTTAACTCTGTGGATGCGTGCACAGTGCTGTCGTGAAGTTAGCTGTCAGATACATGGGTTGTGGCCAAAACAACCCATGTAGCTTCAATTTCATAAAATAAAAAGTAATTTAGGTACAGAATATAACAATACATACAATAATAATAATACAATACTCATCATGCAACAGAGCTTTACAAGCTATGTCCATGAAAGCAAATGTCTGTGAAAGCGAATAGGTGTGATGACATCAGGAAAACCGACTGTCAGTTAGTTCTTTGGTGTTAACTGTCCCTGATGTGTCCATGGCAGCATGACCACCACAGTGCTGCCAAACCACTATACACACGTGCGTCAGCCTGCCAGAAAGTTGGCGTCTGGAAACCTTTCCATGAGAAGGCATTAATGAGCTCCTCATCCAATACAAGAGATACCTGAATTGATGCAGGAAAATCCTTTTCTGCAACATGTCTGTGCCCTTGAATTTTCTCAGGACAGAAGGCTGATAGCTTTATATGTGGTTTGAATCACTTTTATTTTTATTCCTCCTTGACTTCGAGCTTGTTATTTTTCAAAGCCTTCATCAACACCTTCTGTAAGATTTAGCAGGTACATCGCACCAATTCTGGCTACTCGAAACTGTCAGTGTCCTCAGAGGGAATCAAACCCCATGGGTTGTTAAATACTGAGATAGCAAACCGTCACCACACTTGAGATGAATAACCGGCTCATCTTGTGTTTCCTGCACGTGTTGCACGTGTGTTTTTTGTCACAGAATAGAAAAGGCCTGCCGCCAGCAGCAGGATCCAAACTCTCTCGCCTTGAGAGCACTGGGTACTTAATGTTTATTTTATTGAATAATTCCGATGCTATTTGATGTTTTATCAGGTGAAACCTGCAACGTCTCTGACGCAACATCCAAAAATGTTTGTGTTGGCCCAAGTTATTTTTTGGTACCTGAGATTCGACACGATGACGCAGCAGGGCCTCCTCTCTGACCATCCTTCTCCTCTGCTTCTGTTTCACTTGCCAAGCCAGCCCTTGGCATCAACATGAGTCAGTTATGTAAGGGCTGTTTACAGCAACACCACAATGCGCCCGCCTTCCAGCCTGTTACCTTTCTGACTGACAGGTCCATGTCTGCAGCGATTGGACAGATACTTGATACTTTTGGCTGCTATGTGCTGGCAATACTGGTTTATGAACTCTTTGAGAATCAAACCAGCTGACAAAATGCCCAAACTTCAGGGCAGGTGGCGCGAAACCAGTCCGTCAACGGTGCGGATACCAGGAAACTCACTTAACACAGGCTTTTTAAAGTTTTCCAGGAGGCAGTGGTAAGGTGAACTCACAATTTGGGGGCTGGTAATTGATGCCTGTCGGCGTGAGGGGAGCAACGTGCCACAAAAAGACTATTGAGTAACAGGGGTGGCACCTGTTTTTTCCTGTGACAAGCTCTGAAGCCTTGCCCACGACAATACGCCACAGTGGCTCGGAGTGAGTGAATATCCCCTGCAGAGATAAATCGCTTCATCCAAGATGTGTTTGTTCATCTGTGGATGTGGTTTATGTAACATATGACAAATATTAGAACGGCAGCTACACATGTTGGCTCTACATCAAACACAGCATGTGGCTGCTTGGAAGCTCACAGTGAACCTTTTATCATGTGCTTGGTTCAGGCTATTTTGTGCTCAGGCTGCCTTCGGTCTTTCACGTGCACGATTATTTCCGACGTTTTGTTTGTTTGCTTGTCGACAGCACAAACAACTCAAAACTCTATGATATTTCACTACATTTTAGGACCGGTAAGAAAGTTCTTTCTAGATTAGATTAGATTACATTAGATTAGAGCCAGAGAATGTCCACACGAACCAGGTCGTCGGGTCCCCCGCTCTCGACTGCCACCTAGTTGACCCGACCCCTATGACTCCCTCTGGTGGGTCCGCAGGAGGGACGGCCCATGTCGTTCATTCGGGCTTGGCCCGGCCACCATTTGAGCCCCAACCCCAGGCCTGGCTCCAGGGTACACACTCTTGCAGCCGAGTGTGAAGCGGCCGGGATGAGGATCAGCACCTCCAAGTCTGAGGCCATGGTTCTCGACCGGAATAAGGTGGTTTGCTCTCTCCAGGTCGGTGGAGAGTTCTTGCCCCAAGTGGTGGAGTTTAAGTATCTCAGGGTCTTGTTCTCGAGTGAGGGAAAAGGGGAGTGTGAGATTGATAGACGGGTTGGTGCAGCGGCAGCAGTGATGCGGTCGCTGTATCGGACTGTTGTGGTGAAGAGGGAGCTGAGTCACAAGACGAAGCTCTCGATTTACCGATCGATCTACGTTTCCACCCTCAGCTATGGTCACGAGCTTTGGGTAATGACCGAAAGGATGAGATCGCGGATACAAGCGGCTGAGATGAGTTTCCTCCGCAGGGTGGCTGGGCGCACCCTCAGAGATAGGGTGAGGAGTTCGGTCATCTGGGAGGAGCTCGGGGTGAAGCCGCTGCTCCTCCACATCGAGAGGAACCAGTTGAGGTGGCTCAGGCATCTGATCCGGATGCCCCCTGGACGCCTCCCTGGGGAGGTGTTCCGGGCATGTCCTACCGGGAGGAGGCCCCGGGGAAGACCCAGGACTTGCTGGAGAGATTATGTCTCCGGTCTGGCCTGGGAACACCTCGGGATCCCCCGGGAGGAGCTGGAGGAGGTTTGTGCGAACCGGGAAGTTTGGGCTTCCCTGCTCCGAATGCTGCCTCCGCGACCCGACCCGGGATAAGCGGTAGACGAAGGTGAAGGTGACATTAGATTAGATTGCTTATATAAGTCCCACAGTGGGGAAATTCGACATGTCCAGCAGCCAATGACAACAAAGACACTGACACATATCAAAGACATACACAACAAACGTAAACACAGCTGGACAGCTAGAGAATGTCATCGCAGTTCTACACCCCAGTCAGACCATTGATCACACTGACTGTGCTAATCTAGTGTCTACAACCTCAGAGGAGGGAAAACAGAAACCACTGTCTTAGTAGGAAGATGCAACTTTGAACACATTTGATTCCTTCATCTTTGTTGATTTGATCATCTGCATCATGAGATGACTGATAAAAGTTCCAAGTTGGATCGATTTAATTGAGTAATGTCATCAGTAGCGCTACATTTTTATGAAGTCATTTTATGAAATCGATTTTTTTTATCTCAATCACACTACAGTGGAGTTAACTCGCGATTATTGTCTATTTATTTCTGTTTTTGTTTTGTAAATTAATTTGCATCTGTTCTCAATGTAGCTTAAAGGGAGACTTTATCAACACAAGAGAGGCCCATAATGCTTTCCATTTGTTTACTCCAACAACCCAACATTGCAGATACGGTCAAGTACATTCTTATAATAACCTCAGAGGCGCTGAAGAGGTTCTGAAACACGCTAAAGCACAACAATGTAATTGTTGGCCGTTATTGTGTTGATAAAATCTTCCTTTAAGTAACCTCTCAACTAGACACAAAATGTGTGATTAATTTGACATTGATCACGATTAATTGACATTAAAAATTTTCATCTATTGACCACCCAAATCCTAATGAATGCAGTATAGTCCCACCCCCAGTTGGAACCGGAATTCATCATTCAAGAATTTCAAATTAATTTGCTGATATTCTCTAGATTTCCGCAGCCAAAACTTGGAGTCACTGAGGTCACCCATGAGTCTTTGACCAGCTCAGGCGTCTCAGGGTCGATGACCTGCTTAATTCATTTGGGTCATATGAGTCTAGTCGACCATTCCAAGAAATGTTGGTGGCCACTGTCTGGAGCATGAAAAACAAATGAATGCACTGCTTTGCCATGGTCCATCCTACACACCATTTGGGACAATTATTTAACAAAGTTTCTCATCGACGTCAGAGCTCTTCAACTGAATTTCAGTGGTACCCACCACCACCCCGCCCACAGTATTACAAATCATTTTCCAACTCAGATTGTCACAAGCACACATGCCAGGGAAACTCAGGACTTCAATGGAAATTTGGAGCGCCGTGTCATATACTCACAAAAACAACACACTCGTGTTCACGGAATACAGCTTCAGTTGTAGGTCATGAATTTGTTGAGATTTTTGCAGACCAATCAAGACCCAATGGAAATGTTCAGTCGTCAGGTTAGGCTAAAAAATAAAAGTTGAATTGTCACAATTTACAAGCATCATCAGACTGAGGCAATGGGAGATGGCCAGTAAGCATTTTCTATTTATTCTTTCAATGAATAGTGAAAACATACAGGTAAATGCTAGCAAGACGTGGGGGCAAAAAAGTAAGTCCTCAACACCCACTAAACTATTTGACTAATGTGGCCCCGCTGACCTGGAGTACTCAACATCCTTCTTGCCGGAACGTATACGATGACGTGTCACATGACATGGTCAGTGAACCAAGTCAATCCAATGACTCTTGAAGTGTTCACAAACCAGAGAGAACCCACTGAGGGATTCTATATTAACTGCTGCACTCATTTTATAAAAAAAAAAAAAAAAAAGAGCAACATTTTTTTTAAAAATTTAAAATATTTGAAATTAGTTACATGCCAACATTATGATCTCTGCATATAATATGCGTGACTTCAGTGAGGTCAGCAAGGTAGGCTGAAGTAGAAAGCCGTTTGCCTCCAGTCAGCTCATAGTTTACCTCCTGCTTTCTCTGCCTTGAATGTGACCCCGTTCACTGCAAAACAAACAGGCCACTCGCTCTGACTTTCTCGCCTGCTTTCTATTTAGACAAGAAGCATTCTGTTTCCAGATGCCCAACATTATGCAACACACACAGATTTGATGCAGCTGCTGATTGTGAATTTCCCTTTCGATCTTACACCATCTTTACACAGAGCCCACTTGTGACTGCCGCCGTTCAAGTGAGGACATGAATTAGAGATGGCTGGTTTAAGACCAATACTTTCGTTGGTCACAAAATAAAAAATGCAGAAGTCTTATGATGTGAAGTTTTAGTGTCATTAAAAATATTCAAGGCATAAATGAGGCGCATCATTGTAGTTTAAACGCATTCTGCAGTGAGCCTAGACATCTCATAACAGAAACCAAGCGCCTACCAAACCATGACTTTTTTTGTCCAGTAAATGTGGCAGGGCGATGTTATGAATACTCAGATGTTTGCCAAGTCCCTCAAACCCACGGTGTGTGAGGCTAAAACCGTGCTTGACCTCTGCCTCACGCCTTGTTGAGTTGGTATTCAGGCTGTGAGGTCAATCGAAATATCCAAACACCGACCCCTACAACTGCAATACACAATAAGCCACCAAATACTTCAATCCAGTATGGGTTGCTTACTGGAGGAGGTTTCAATCCTCAGCATATTGATCTTTCCACATCCTGCCTGACCTTAAATGATTTCACTCCCATTCACAACAATCCATAACAGCACAATACAGGTCAAGTCAAGAAGTAGACTCAAAGTAACTGTCAACTATGCTGGTGTTTTCTCCAACTCCACTGATACTTACTGATCTCTCCAAAGGCCTTCGACAGTTTCTACCTTGAGCTGCCCTCCTTATACTAGTAGAACATGACCCATTTTATAAGTCCAGGAATGTTAAGAGGCCTGGGCCTCTGGGCGTCAAACAGCTAGACAGGCAGGCTTATGTAACAGGAGTCATGCGAGTGCCGCTGTGTACACTGTGCTAAGTCAGGCCTTGTCAGTTGGCTGTATGCAAATACAAGCCTGTTATGCAACAGGTTTGTTTGTGCAAGACAACACACGAGCACACAACCACAAAAACCTGAATGCTGATTATCTTGTGTAGACCCCAGTCTTGCACACTCGTCATTGCAGGAGACATTAGATGCAAAGCAGCTTACACGTGCACTGATCACTCCATACGGCAGAAATAAAGGAACACTTGAGATTCATATAGTTACGGAGCCACCTATTAATGATAACTTAACATCCACCTACTTGGAGTACTTCATAGGACAAAGAGTGAGTGTATGAAGAATAAAATAATTATCTTAGAATAGGAATAAATGAAACAATAATTATGATAGTAAACATGAAATTGCATTTGGGCCATGCCATCTTCAGAAGTGTGTGGGTTCAGCCATGAGAACTCCCCGGTAGCTCTCACTCTCTAAAGTGCCAGAGATACCTACTCCGCTCCACCTCCAGGCATCAGGTGATGATTAGAGATGCAAGCTATAGATGTCAGTGCTGAACTACACAGTAGATGGAGAGGTTCTATGCACGCTGCGGTGGAGAATGCAGCGACCCCAACTGACCTGGATGACCGTGTTTCCTCCCTCTAACAGTGCGATGGCGAGCAGAATGCTCTCTTGGAAGATCCGGTCACTCGTAGCGTTCATGATGAGGTCAATGACCAGATCTGATGCGCCCTCTTTATCCAGATGACACTGGACCTCTGCCAAACTGAGCTCTCCTCGGCCTCCGATGCCAGAGCTGACAACTGTGGATGAAGGACAGACAATGCCGTTATAAAATAAAAGAAGGGTCAACAACAAAATATTTTACCAGCAGGTAGCTTGAACAATAATTGTCTTCCCGTCAGTAGACATTTATCATGTTAACTTTCATCTTTGCTTGTTAGCTGTGAACATGCAGAGATGCTTCTGGGAACACAAAGGTACAGCCTGCAATCCACACTTAACTGTAAACATGAATGATTAGGATCATCTAATTTAAAACAATGCCATGTTTTCAAATCCAGTGGCTGGAACAAAAAGCACTGCATTTGTCAATGACCAGGTCACAAACCTTTTATCAAACAAAATGACAAAAATACAAAGAAGGTAAATGCAATTGGTAAGGCTCAAAACCACATTAGAACAAGCACTTAGATAAAGAAATTAAAAGCTGTCTATTTTACTTGTATTTGTGATAATATATTTTTTTGTCATTTTACATATTACATTTTTATATTTTTTTCATGAAAATATGACTGTACTTTGTGTTAAGCAGAGCCTCATAGAAAGCGACTTGACAAAACCTCCTGTTCCTGGCTACAACAGTCAGTAGCTAAGTGGACAGAGCTAATCACAACCATCAGAGCCATCACAGACTGCACATGAAACGAAACAAGAGCACGTCCTGTTCTGGTAGCAGCTCGGTTCTATGGTCCCTAGGCAACCACACATCTTGTGTTGTGTGTGTACAGAAGACAGGCAGTTCTCATGGGGAAAGAAACTTCAACAGCATTGGGTAACATTTCACTCAGAAACATACTGTATTATTTTGATATCATAATTTTCAGTATGTTAAGTATATTTTGTTTTAACTTGGAATTTCTGATTAAATGTACATATAATTTAAATATTGTTTGGTCATCCGGGAGGAGCTCGGGGTGGAGCCGCTGCTCCTCCACATCGAGAGGAACCAGCTGAGGTGGCTCGGGCATCTGATCCGGATGCCCCCTGGACGCCTCCCTGGGGAGGTGTTCTGGGCATGTCCTACCCGGAGGAGACCCCGGGGAAGACCCAGGACTCGCTGGAGATATTATGTCTCCGGTCTGGCCTGGGAACGCCTCGGGATCTCCCGGGAAGAGCTGGAGGAGGTTTGTGTGGACCGAGAAGTTTGGGCTTCCCTGCTCCGAATGCTGCCTCCGCGACCCGACCCCGGATAAACGGCAGAAGAAGGTGAAGAAGGAATGTAATTTAAATATGTACACATTGATACAAACATACATGAAATACCTGCTACACGTGAGCAACTAGTTATGTATACTTTTAATAATGATGTTTTATCATAGAGTCATATTTTCAAATTTTAATTTAAACCAAACCATAACGATAAGTGATGAGCAGAAACGAGGACATCCGTCCGTCCGTCCATATATAGTCAATTATCCACCGTGGGTTGCCGGAGCTTATCCCAGCAGTCATTGGGCCAGAGGCGGGAATACAGGTTACCATTCCATCGCATGTTTCTTTTTTGTTGTTGTTGTTGTTAAGGAGGAAAAAAGGTGGGTACTTAATGTATCCTCAATAACAGCATGCTCAGTCATGGTCATGTTAAAAGAAGAGAATCACCTTAGCCAATATGATGATTTATTGCACACCTCGTCTGGTAGGCTGACACAGTTTCCTCGAAAACAGGACTTTTATCTGTATCTTATCTTTACGAGCAAAGCAGGTGCGCAGCCGGGCAGCATTTCACACAAACCTGTGGGAGATTTCCCTTGTGTTCCGGCAGTAAGTGGACCATTACTGAAGGCTGCAAGGCTATCTCTCCTATGGCCTGATTTCACGTTCCCATAGTAACGGTTGACCAAGATCTGTCGCAGAGCTTCCCCCTGTCAAGGACGACACCAAGGAGGAGAGTTAGGAGACTGATGTGTAGGTGATAAGAGAAGGCGTCATCCGTTTACCCTTCAACAACAGAGGAAAACACCATTTTCACACGAAACATTCATGAATAGCGTGCTTGGAAACATTCCTAGTTTCCTCACATGGAACTGAATAATGAGTACACCCTGGTGTTGACCTTTCACTTCCATTCAGAGCACGTATACTAATTTGGAGCCAGTCTCACGTGTCCAAATATAAATGAGAGTTTATGTGAGAAAGGCCTGACACTTGGTTGGGATTTTTTTTTTTTTTTTTTTTTTTGCGAAAACAAACAAACATCTGTCAGAGCAGTAGTCATCTCATGAGTTTGTGTGGTTGTGTTGTCATGTGGGGACTGCACAGCTCTGGTGCAGCTTTAAAACCTCAATTTGACACCACTGAATCAAATAGACAAACTGCCGCTGACACTGAAATGCACGTAGCTTCACGTTGGAATTTTTGTCAGTCCAAAAGTCTAGTCTCACGTCACTATTACGTCTAACCTTCAATATTTCCCACTTTCAGAACATTTCTGTCATCCTCAGACATCCTCATGTCTTATCCTCAAACTCCTAAATCTGCAGCTTTGTCTGTCACGAATGACTTCTCGTTCGAATTACATCTCATGCGAGCATGCTTTGGAGCCACTGTGACTGGGAGCCAACACATTAGGCAGACGCTGTCCATCATATATGGCCGCCGGTACCTACCCTCTTCTGGTCCTCCAGTTGCTTCTGTGGCAGGTTTGGATCAAGCTCCTTAAAAGGTGATGTGAGTAAGCAGAAAGCGGCAAAGTAAAAAAAAAAAAAAAAGGGGGAGTTGGGAAGGAAATTAGAAACAAAATTTATGTTAGGTGCAAATTAGTTATTTGACTAACATGCAGGAGAGTTGGAGCAAATAGACCATGCAAGTTAAGAAGGGAGTGGTTGTGAGGGAAGGTAAGTCATGCAACGAAACATGTTATACTTCATATTGCTATCTCATTCTGTTTAAAACATTTGGGGGGATAAAAAAGAGCTGAAACATATGGACATACATAACAACTGACTGATGTCGCCGTTTGTTCAAAAGAAAAGTAAAGAAAGTAAAAAACCCAACTTCAAGAGGATCAACCTAAGGCAATATTCAGGGGTGGAATGGGGCTGTTTATCTCAAAATAGAAAGAGGACAAGCAGTGACCACTCTGATCTCTTATGAGGGGTCAGCATGGGTCTAAAACACACCTCAGCTGGAACTTCTGGCTCAGGCGGAGGTGCCAGCTAATTGGAAACAAAAGAATGATGTTAGTTGGAAACGCTGATGAAGTCGCTTCGGGGTGGCAGCGTTATTGTGACGTGGCTGACGGCCGAGATCGAGAGATGAAGTTGCCTTTCTTTGCTAGACTCTACATACAAGCATGCCATAGCACAGCCACCGCTAGAGAAGAATATGATGCTCAGAAATGACTTTGACATGTAGTGTGGGATGAATCTAACACAGCACGGAAGCAGCAGCACTTTTTCGCCGTCCCCACATCAGAGACCATCAGACACACTTCACTACGTTGTGGTTGCTAGTCTGAATCCAGCTGCAGAGCCGTGCTGCGTCTGCTATGCCTCAGAGCCTATGTGCCATCAACATATAAAAGTAAAGGACAATGACAAATGACATGTGAACCAGAAACCCCTGCAGGCTCTTCATCAGAATAATGACTACTTAGCTACAGAATTAGGTCTTCTCAACATAGAATATTTAATTTTATTTTTTCTTTTCGACTGCTTGTTCCTGTTCTGGTGGGTAGAGGACTACAGCCTATACCAGCAACATAGCTTGTTTGCCTTGTTATTAGCCATTAGCCGTGGTTAACAGCCTTCAGCTTGCAAACATGACTCAAGCATGTTTTTTTTTTTGGAAAACCCAACTGACTGACTGAATCAGAGAGTGGACCTACAAAGATTTACAGCCAACTCTGAAACAGCTCTTTGAAAAACAATGAAAATATTATTCCAAATCTCCTGAGGCTTTGAATATAAACCGACATTTGGGTTATTTGTTTGTGATGTAACTGGTTTTTAAATTTAATTTTATTTGTTTCCTGGTGACCTATTTTATTTAAATCAGTGGTTCTGTTATTCAACTTAATAAAAACGTTTCTAAATATATGCAATTTTTTCATCTCCACTCGTTTGAAAGTGGAATACACTACAAACTACCTTCCTGGGTATCAACATTGAGTCTGGAATCTAACCCTGGATTTAACACATCAACACCCATGAGCGAAGAAATGAAAAGAAGAACTACTCACTATAAAAACAAGAAACCAACAAAGGGCAACAGACACAAAGAGACACCACGTTGCTTCCTCCCTGCTGATTAATTGCACAATGAGACAGGAAATCCCCGAAATGAGTCTGTTCTTCAAGTCACTCTTTTGACTTCAACTGACCTATGATGAAGCTGCATTACTAACCTCATCATTTCTCTCCTTTTCTGGATTGATATGACACTAGCTTAGTGTTTCAACGTCACTTGAAAACAAAAAAACAAAACAAAACAAAACATAGTGGTGCGTAAAACTAACCGACACTCTTAAAGAAACAGCTAACTCTTATGTAAGTTGGCACAGCATTCTGGGGGGGGGCAGAAAATGGCACGTTCATGAGAACATGCGTGAACTCGGCTGTGGTCTGGAACAACCAAAAAGGACAATCCCACGCACTCATTCTTGGGATGAAAGACAAAAAAAGAGCAAAAATCCAACTGAAAATGAGTGACGCCCTCACAACACTTCTTTATATAACACACACATGTCTCGCGCTTACTTCGCAGCATTCTCTCTCAAACCATATTACGTCACCACAGTTAGAACCAGACATCCTCTCATCTGACCTTTCAGCCTCACCAACACGTGAGGAAAAAGCAAATGCATGCAGACAAGGCTGCCACCAGCACTCCTCTGTTTGATCATGTTTCTATTCCTGGCAGAATGAGATAACCTTGTCTAATAGGTGAAGCGTCGCTCTGCCTAATCCTGCTCTCTCTGGTTACACTCCCTGGATAATTGAACACACACGACAGCACTGCTGACACATCACACACACACTTTTAAGTTTTACGGCTGCTGCAGGAAGGATGTAGTGGAATGCATTCTCTTTGAACTGAGTGAGACCCGGACAAAAGCAGCCATTACTGTATACAACTGACTTGCAACAGAGCATGAATGAATGAGTGTGAAGCGGGTGCCTGTACATTCCTAGAATGTTATACTGACACAGTGGCAAACTAGAGTTCCTCTCTCCAAACATATTCTGAAAGGAGGGGATTTCCACTCCAACAGAGCAGGGTCACGTTGATGCGGGAAGTAATAAGATACAGCATTCATGTTGCTTCCTGATAATGCTGGAAAGACCCTTGGCCTCAATCCATTTCCATGAACAACATGTCAGCTAAAACAATGACCTTGGCAGCATGGTTGTAGAAACAACCCATTCAGTGTCATACAAATCGACAGCTGATGATAATAGGGTGAGAATAAGGGAATACACACATTATAAAAATAATAAAGAGCGATTGTCTGTGTTGAGTGGGTGTGACTAGTTTGATAGCAACTGATAATATTGCAGTGTTATCATTTCCTCCATCTAATCAAGGAGGCCATGTGATAATCTGCAGTGATACGTAATACATTGACGTTGGGAAAGTGGACTTTCACGTCCAATATTGACGCCTGAGACAGCCTTCTGTGGTACATGTTGACGTCTTCTTTCATGTGACACCCGCCCACAGCGTCAATACGAAACACTGGGTAATGACTTCAGCGTCAGTATAGGACGCAAAAGTCGACTTTCCAGACTTTCCAATATATTACTCCACTCTCTTAACTGAGAGAATCGCAGAATTGATTGATTAAAACGGAATAAACAGTTTAGCTCAGAATATCATGGAATTAGACATAATGTGGACGATTTTGTGTGGAAGAGGGACGTGTGTTCAAATTGGAAGAAAAGCATGTGGCACATTAACTAAAAACAGTGTCACCACAAATCAAAAGGGGAAACAAATCTCAAGAAATAAAATGGAAAAAAAAGAATCAAACAGATTTCGTGCGATGCTGTACTTTGTACAGTGTGAAAGCAGCTAGAAGTTAGTGTTATTGTTGGGCTGGTGCCGTGACTGCAATTTCTTGTGTTACCACTTTCATGTTTGCTTGTGGTACTTTGATTGGTGGCGTTTAAATTGTTCCTGTTAATGCGCCATGTAGGCACATCATTGTTTACTGTTGATCTATCTTACTCTTCAAAGTTATAGGTCATAGGTTTTGCAATACCCACTCTGCCTAGCACATCACACACATCCTGGCTACTGTCATACGTCAATCTCTTTGTTTGGAATTTCCCACTGAACACAGAATATAACCACATAACCATGAAGGCACAGAAGACAAGGGCATCTCATAATGCGAGCTATAGACACCAATACCCAACTGTTCACTGACATGGAAATAAGGGAATGGGATGCACTATGCTGCGGACAGGAGTTACAAATGGAAACATGAAGCTAGAAAGCTCATTTATGTTTTGTTTTTTCTTCAGGGAGACAATTACAATACTAATTAGCATGGAATAAGTAAAATGATCAACCTCAGCCACATCCATCTCATCATCAAAGGCAATCAGCTGCAAGAGAAAATGTGTTAGTAGATTAGTAAAAGCTGTCACATACAAGTTAAAGTAGCATGTTGCGTTAGTTGGAAAACTGAAGTGTTAGCATGACATAGAAGCTACATTAGAAAGTACCTTCAAGTGAGACACTTTTTTTTCTACTGGATTAGCATATTGTTTTTAGGCCTGGTTATTATTCCATTATTTATTATCAAAAACATGACATTAAAGCGCTTTGGATATAACAAATGAATGGTACACAACACGTCTAAAATTTAGTCGGGTTAGAGCATGCATGCTGTTAATTCAGTTCAGAAAAACATGAAGGGGTCATAATGCGATGGAGAAGACTGGCAGAAGGTGTACCTTCTCCCCATAGCCACGATCTTTGGTCATCATCTCCCTTAGTGTCTGAAGGACTTTGATGCAGAGCCGCTCCTCATTCTCCTCCAGCAACTGCTTGGTGTGTTTGATTAATCTAACACAGTAGAGAGAGACATGATTTGAATAAAACAAACACTTTTCTGTATTTCCTTCTCCAACACAATATATGGAAAATAACTGCAGATATATATGAAAACAAAAAAAAAAGGTGGTGTGCAGTAACAGATAACGTTCATCAGAGAAAGTAACAGCTCAAACAATCCACTCGCACTGTAGCACGACAGACGTGAGATAATCTCTACAGTAACTTGCTCCATGTGCCACACCAGTTTGTCTGTAATCCAGTCTAAGCCCTGTCATACTGAAGGGTTGACAGTGTCACACATGGTACACTTGAACACATTAGTATTAAGTAAATAATGCCAAGTTCAGATAGATTTCATATATGAACTACACACTGCTGTTTATGAATAAAGTAAAGTAAATAAGCTCGTGAATGCAGCGTGCGCCACCGCCATGCACATGCTGTCAGTGGAGGTCTGCAGTTGAAGCTTTGAACGGCGTCTCTAGCTAAAATGATGGCCAAGATATGGCCCGTTATGTGTGTGCAGTTTGAGCACCCCAGTGACCTTTCCCCTACTCTGCAGCTCCGTCGCCATGGCAATGCTCCCCCTCCCTCTCCCTCTCACACACAGCGGCTCTGCTGAGTCATTATGCTTCAGACGGCCGAGTTTCATACTGCCCGAACCAACGGCCATAACTCGGAAACCGAGCACAACATGAGAGACCTCAGGATTTCATCTCTAACTGATCCGAATGTGGCTACAGTTTGCCGTTTGGCCAAGATTGCGAGTTAAAAATGAGCAACTTTGTCAAGATTTTTGGGCTCACTAACTTTTCAATTTTTGCCAAATCAAATCTCTTTCGGCTCGATTTGTGGGCAAATGGTTGTACTTTTTTTTTTTTTTAGGGGGACAGAGGACAAGTGGGTCTGCGTTAGGATAATTGTGCTCCTCTATCATGCTCATCACCACTAGATTACAGGAGCTTATACAAGAGGAAACATTTGAAGACAGAGCAGTTGGAAAAGGGAACTTGAGCTGAAGCCTACTTTGATATAAATCCTCCACTTTCACATTTCTTTCGAGCATCCGTGTTTTCAGGAAAGAGAAGCTCCGGTCGATGAAGGACATCCACCAGTACAGAGAGCTCAGCTTGGACCAACGGCCTGAGTCGATCTTCTAGAGCAGACACAATGTCCTACAGAGCAAAAACAATATATACAAGCAGCTGTTGAAAGACCATTGCTGAAACGTATAAAGAGCTTTATTGTGATTTTTTTTTTTTGTTTACGATTGTTACATTATATTACATTCCTGCGTTCAGTCAACACACATAAATAACAAAATTGTAAACGTCATGCAACACAATAGAGCTGAGTCAGCATGGGAAAACCGGGATGAATTTTTCCACTTTATATTGTGGGAGCAATGTGCAAGTGAAAACAGAAAGTTGGACCTCCGTCATGAAAACTGAAGCCACCCCCTCACCAAAATCGTTGGTTTCCTGTGCAAAAGGCATCATTTAAACAGAAGAAGACGGGCTGATTATTCCACAGAATTCTGAGTCATGTGTTACAAGAAAACAGGGCGCAGCATGGGCGGCCGACTGAAATGCATCACTGTTTCTGTTGCGCAGCATCAGAGCCATGGTTGTGTAGAGTGCAGCCTATTGCACACTGAGCATCAGTGATTCATAGTTAAAGACTATTGAACATAAAAAGCTTGTCATTTCCAACTACATGTTCAGTTTGTCAACATTAAAGCACATCATGTCAACTTGTCTTTTTTGTCATTGCCTCTTTTCTTCATGCTTGACAGCGTAAGTCATCGTAGATAATGTCATGCCAGAGGGAAATGTAATCGCCCACCCCTCGAATGGACAAATTCTTTCACTGACCTGGAGTCGTTCAATAATGTTCCTGTAGTCTCTGGACGTGGTCAGGCCAGAGTCCCGTCTGGATGTGTTCTTAGCTGATAGTCTCCAGTTCAGAATGCTCTTCTGCACAACGTTGTTGGACTTCACAAACAGGTTGTTGACCTGACTGTCCAGGTCCACTGGGATGGCGATGGCTCTGCTCTTGGCTGTAAAGGGCAATTAAAAACAAAAAAAGATGACTGGCATTCTTGACCAAACATGACAGTGAAAAATTGATTTGAATTCTACAACTGATGTCTTTGATCCACTTCTTTTGACCATGAGTTGGCACATCAGCAAACTGGTCTTGCTTGAACCCCTCAGACAGAGATTAATAGTAGCAATGCATTTTTAATGCACTAAATATAAACATTATTATCTGTACTTTTCCCATGCTACATTTCTTTGCAGTGCTCCAACATTTACAGGCTGTGATTTTTAATAGTCAATAATAATCGCAACCTTACCAAATATGTTGCTTACAACCCCCATCTCCACTATATTAAAAACAAAGCAGACGCTTGTAATTTAATCCCATTACATTCTATTAAGAGGTAAATATTCTTATTATTTATCGCAATATGGATGGCTCTGCAGTAGTCCCCCGTGCACCTATGTGGTGTATCAGTCCAGGTGCAATTTTTATGTATAACCTTTATGATATTAACTGAACAAGCATTTCGTTTTATAACAGGTCCGTTCCTAACAGGAACTGAAGTGTCATTGCTGGTGCTGTGTTTTCAGAGGTTTATAGGATGAGCACAAAACGCAAGTCAATTTCAAGACACAGGACACGTTTATTACAGGAATATTCTCACACCTTAACAGCTGCAGTTGCATGACCTCCTTAAGTTTCAGTTATGTGGTAATGTTCATCGTACAATATATGTGCACTCGAGTTTAGAGCAGATGCACGGGGTGTCATCCCTCCAGTGTTGATAAAACCTTGCTTTGAGTTACATTTAAAACAGATACAAAACAGTTGATTAATGGGCCATTAATTACAAGTTAACTCAACTGTAGCACAATTAATTGCGATCAAAAAGTTTAATCCATTGACAGTCCTATATAAATGTAGGTGTTAGTTACTTTTTTAAGTTGTTTATTTTTTCAGTTTGTTCAAACTACTGCCAGGCAAGATACACCTTCTAAGTAGCTTCCCCAACACTACTTATTGAAGCTTTCACCCAAGGATGATTTGATAACACTTCTACAGCCAGCAGTGTAGCAAGAGCGGTGAATCGCAAGTAACATCCTGACATGTATACTTTTGACCTTATACTGTGACTGCTGCAACACCACCACCATCATCATCATCATAATCTTACCTACGTCAGACAGAACCTTAATGCAAGCCTCTACAGAGGCTTTCTGAACAGGGTTAAGCCAGTTGCAGTGGTAAACCCGAAATACCCCCTGCAGCAGCTGTACAAACACTGGCTGACGAGTCTGGAAAAAAGAAAAACAAATTATAAGAGAAGGCTAACATATAAAAGAGACTATATCCGAACAAACCTCACCAGCTTCTCTGCTGGCAAGGGATTTATGACTCGGTTATATAGAATAAACTGGGGCTAAATCGCTGCGGAGGATCGGGAGTAGTGGGACTCCTGTTTTTACAACAAAGTGAAACAGTGGAAAGCAGGATTTAATTGGACTCTACCAGCAAACGGAAAGGGGCAATCTAGTAGCATGTCACAGCCTCTGGGCACAATAAATACCTCAGTTATCTTTCCGAGAATGGCCGCCTTAAAAGAAAACACATTTCATGTGATTGGGAGTGACTGGGTTACATAAGATGTTGTTTATTGGGCTTCAAACACAACAGGGTCAACTAGGAAATTGTGAATGCACACAAAGAGGACTAATGTTGAAGCAATTGCGTCACGGCATCGCCGCATCAAATCTTGGCGTGTGACTGTGTTAGTAGTCCACCCACATGTCTAGCAGCAGCAGAGATCGAGGAGGTTGAAAAAGTACACAACTAAGGAAGGGCGACACAAAAATGGTGTTTGGGAGAGTCCCTTTTACTCACATACATATTACGGGCCATCTACGGAGAGAGGAAGGTTTCATTGAATATTCATCGACTAACAGCGCTAATGGATCCAGCTAATCTAAATGTATCGCACAGTTCATTTGACACGCTTGATTGAACGGCTTATGTTACCTGCAGACTTGTGCTCTGATCAGAGAAAGGCGAGCTGAAGAAACATGTGACAATGCTCATGACCGTCTCTGTTACATAACGCTCCAGCATGGTATCTGCATGCTTCCTGTCACTGGTGTTGTTGCACACCTAGACGTGGATAACAGGCACGGCCAGTTATTGATCATGCGCATTCTCCAGGCGATTGTTCTTAGGCTTACCCTGCATATGTCCACCAGGAAGTTTTCAAACAGCTTCCACATATGGTTGGATGTGTAGATCTCCTTCATTTCTACTTCTGTGTCGACGTAACAGTGGTTGAGGAAGTTGATGTAGGCAACCTTCACCTGGAACAGCATTTCATGAGGCACTGTCAATTAACATCCACATCCAACAAGTTGTTTGCATGAACGTACTTAATGAAAAATACAAAACAAAAAGAGCACCATTTATGTTCTGATCTATACAGCAGGCAGTGATAAAGGTTCATGAGCATCTACTCAATAGTATTGCTGTATATTGGCAACTATTTTCAGAAATGTTTTCATAGCTTTGTTTACTGTTTTATTGAGTCCATTCATGAAGATATAGCAGCACAGCAATTGAGGTATCATGAAACAGTATTTATGGGTTGATGAAGCTGTGTCCCAATTTTCAGAGGCCACTAAATGGTACCCTTGGTTTAGAAATCAAATGAGGTTTCATTGAATTTGTTGTTCAAGTCCAGACATTTTACAGCAGGACACAGTTTCATGAAATGCTAAACCATCAATATTGTGTGATGAAACCTTCATTACTAAATAGTGAACACCTGCAGCTTCCAATCCGCAAGTTATTGGTGCATCTTTGATGTGACATCATCAACTCAACACAAAAAGTTCCTAAAAATACATTAGCCTCAGAGCAACCTCCAACTGGTTTCCTCAGATGTTTATTTCCAAATTTTACTGTTGACAAATTTAAAATCAATATGCCAAGCAAGCTCCTAACACAAATTCAGTCATCACTATAAATAAGTCCCATGTTGCCAGTTGAATTGAAACGTATAATTGAATCAAGCAGATAAACTTCAAATTCACTTCTTTTGTAAAACTCAAGTGGATTGCAAAACCTAAAGGAGAAGGTGCTGCTTTGCGAAGTGTGAGCATGACTGCAATGATCTTTTTTACCAAACAGATCGAAGGAAAATTATTAATAGCAATGAAGGAATGGATCAAACTATTAAACTGACAAAGCATAACAAATTAAGGATCCCATTAATAAGCCAAATAAGGGCAGTTACTACACCTGCAAACCAAAGACTGCATCTACAATAGAGCGGGGTACACTGTACCTCAGGAATGCAATCTTCATGAGTTACCACACGGACAATGTCATCCAGGGGCAGCAGCGAGTTGCACTTGATCTCAGTGTAAACATTCTTGCCCTCAGTACAGACGGCCAGCAGCTCCACCAAGTGAATGTGGTACATGAGGTGGCTGTTCTCATCCATGCGGTCCCGCTCAGAACGCATCATCTGGACCAGTGTTTGGAAGGATGCGCGGTCATTGTAGAACACCAGGACGTCCTCTCCTGAGTTCACAAGCTATGGATGATAAACATTTATTTGTCAGGGTCATTTTACACTTTACACATGACTACACTGGTCATTTCCATTTTGAGAGATCACCTCAGCCATTACGATGTCCTGACACTTCTTTATGAATTTATTCTCAGCCTTCACGATGGTCTGCAGGAACTTGAGGTACTGCACGTGTCGACCATGACTCTCAGTGCAGTGGACAAAGTGCTGCACCACACGCTCGTTGATTTCGCTGCACAGCTGAAAGTTGTTCATGAAAATGTGCTGCATGGTGACGGCCTCAAGAATCTGGGAGAGAGGGTGAACGACTCAGGAGTGCACCAATATGGAATTATTATCCACTTTGACGTGGTTTCATATTTTTGCCCAGAAATGCGTACTCTGTACGACCAATATCATCTCAAACTACTGTGGCCATGTAGATGTTCCAGAGGACTCACTTCTTCTAATGTGTTATCAGAGCCTCCTCTTCAATTTGATAAACAAGCATGTTTTTTTTTTGCCTCATCATTATCTTCTATTAGCAGGTTGTACTTTGTTTATTTCTGAGCAAGGCTTCAGTATTATTTCCAACATCCATCCTTACCCCGGGATTTAGAAACAGATTGATGTGCTTGTGGAGAAGAGCTTGGTTCTGCTGGTTGCCTGCACAAAAGTTCTGCAGAAACTCATGAGCCAGTTTCATGATCTCCTGCATTCGAACATCTTCACCCTGATTGAGAAAAGACCGTTAAATATTCCCAAAACAACAAACGTAACACAGTCTTTATGGTACCTTCTCATATGGGATCTGCAGTAGCTCCAGCACCACACTGTGGGCTCCCATGTTCCTCAGTAACCTCTGCTGCTGCTTCTTACTCTTCTTACCTGAGCTACCCTCCTGGACGCAGAGTTTACTGAGACGCAACAAGATCTGGTCGCACACAGAAAGACACATGTTGACAGACAGGGACTTAAAAAATAGTGATGGTAGATGAGTTATCACGAAACAGTATTGCAGGTTTGATTAAATACTCTCATTTTTTTTGGTTTAAAAATGATGTTAGGTTTCACTGAATTAGTCAAGTCAAAACATTTTACAGCAGACAGTGCCATCTGGTGGCCTCTGAAAATTAGGACACTGTTTCATGAAACCTCATCAACGCTTCACTATTAAAAATCAACTCACCTCTTTTACGACTCTGTAATTATAACTGCTGGTGCTCTCAGTATTCTTTTTGTTGGAACTGAGCGAATCCCCCTGAAATAAATAATTTGATTCAAACATGGGCTTCAACGTTGATTTGCAAAATCCAGTACTGGTAAATATGATCTTTTATTTCAGTCAGAGAAACCTCCATTTCTGAAAAATATAACAATTTTCATGAAATAAGGCCAAGTTTTGTTACCAACCTTGAGCCATGTTTTCAATTGAAATGAAATGATGTTTAATAATTCCAAGTAGGAACTATGCTTGAAAGACATATGACATGTTTAGTGATTTGTTTTTCATTAAAGATTACACCTTCTTTTTGGTCTCAGACTCAGAAGGCCCGTCTCCATCCAACCCATCTTCTCCTTGCCTCTTGTAGACCCAAAGTTCAGACTTCTCCACAATTGAACGCAGCTGATCCAGGTCTGACTTGATCTGCTTGTAATTATCAACATCCTGACTGGTCACCAGAAGCTGGACCTGAATTAAAGGCAATATTTAACAGACACTGTTGAATTTGCTCTAATCATAAGTGCACAGTCCAACTTGAGCAAGCATCTTACTTGCTTAAAAGCCATGAGGACTTCCTGTCTCTGACTGAAGTGTCTGAAAAGAAGGTGAAGCGCTCCGGACACAAGAGGAGGATAGTCGTGCATGGTCAGGTGCAACAAGACTCGTAGGAACGTTCGGCCTCCGTGGTCATCCAAGTCCAGCGGTGTGTTCTCCTCACTGGAGCAAATGTAAACTTTAGAATATGGAGCACAAGAAGTCCTCTTTAGGTTAATTAGCCATACCTTCCTCCAAAGATGGCTTCAGCTTGTTCCTCAATGTTCTCAAAGTCAAGATTTCCTGAACAGAATTGATCAAAAACGCAGCTTTGAATGCTGAAGTCAGAAGTGCAAACACTCCATACCTGGCATCGGTCCTGGCAAACCACTCATTCCATTTTGAGTTGGAACATTGTCACCTTGTTGGTTGTTCTCATCAAACTCACGTTTGAATATGCATAGGAGGCAGGAGATGCGATAGTCAAGCCGCACGTTTAAAATGAACTGCAAGAAATTATCAGAGCGGTTCAAAGCAGAGCCAGAGAAACAGACACACTGCGCACATACCTGAAGAATCTCAATGACTTTAAGCTTGGTGTCCATCACCATGATGTCTTCTCTCTCTGGTTCAACCTGGGTTTTAGCCACATCGCCTTCAGGCTGGTGAGCAGGTGCGGTGGGAAGCAAGCCGCCTCCTCGGAGGACCACCTGGGTCATCAGCTCTCCAACCCCATGAATGGATTTCATCACATTACTGCCAGCTGCAGATGATTGGCGGAGTAGATTGGCATATTTTAAACAAGCTTTTTTAATACACAGGTAATTCAAATCTACAAATCATCATGTGATCTCCATATGCACATGTATAATTATACACAGAGCCAGGTGTGTTTTGTATAACAGAAGTAAGGGAGAAAACAGGACAATATTACATAAAAGCTAGTCCATTAAAAAGTAAGGTTCAAGAGCTTTCAACGTGGCGAATCCGTAAAGGGTATTGAACGTGTTGTCCGCAGAGTAATGGAAAGATCCTGGCACTAGATGATTCGGCCAAGAAGTGGAATGTATATCAACAAAGATACATCTAGCAGGACTCATGTTGAGCATAAGCCAGTATCCAGTTCCACTTCTTACCTTTGTTTTCCTCTCCCTTCTCTATCTTGTTGATTGAGTAAATGGTGCTGACGTGGACACAGTCTAAAATATTTAGCAATATCTTCGTCAGTCGTAGAAGATCACTGAAGTTGTAGAAACCAAAGTAGATGAGGTTTCTTGCAAGGTTGACCACCTAGAAAAGGAAACTCCTACGTTAAAGACGATTCAAAATCCGCCGTTGTTTTCAGAGTGAGGCAATACCTCAAAAGTGAGCTTGTTCTTCTCTTTGTCAGAGAAGGGTATGTTTTGTGACACCACCTCTCTCAGATAGTTCTCCACAAAGTCCATGGTGAGGCAGAATCTCTCCTTTATCTCATCTCTCGTGGTCCCATCATTGTCATAGCTACAAAAGAAAACATATGCATATGCAACATGCTTTATATTAGTGCAGGAGTAATTCAATGTACCGAACTCACTCATCAATTGCAATCTGAGAAGGAATCTCAGACCAAAGGCGTGCATATTTAACAGGTGTAACTTGCTCCTGAGGGTCGCGGTCTACGTGCATGTGTAACATGAGGCGGCAGAATGAGGCCCGCAGGTCGTACGGCAAGTCCTCATCAGCCATGCAACGCAGAATTAAATCAACATCCAGCTGACCAGAGATCTTATTGATAGCCAGGTACTGACGGTCCAAACACATCCGGGCGAAGAGGTTCAGTTGACACCTGTCGGCAAACAATACACATTTGACCCTTCACAGTCAGATCCCTCGAGAAGGATTTGCCTAAATGAAGCATCTGACCTGTAATAACTGACAACCTCTTGGTCCTCTTTCTGTCCCTCCTTAGCGTCCTGTGCCAACTCTCGGACACTCTTACTCCTTATTTCCTTGAAGTTATCTTTCCAGAAGAGCCAGACCTCCTCCTCATCCTCTGCCTCCATCGGTTGGTCTCCATTCGCAGGCACCTCGATTTCAAACCGTGACAAGACCAGCCTAACAAAAGCACAACATACATTACAAACAACTCCGCAAATGTGGGGTGAAGAAGTGTCAAAGGAAATTACTTTGTTTCAATGAGGATGTCTCCATTTGACGGGTCCAGCACAGCGTTGCAGATGAGTTCTTGTGTCACAGGGATGGACTTGTTCATGGACACACAAAGATCTGACAGATAGTCCAAGAACCTATAAAGGGGTCACACGCATGCTGTCATTCCAAATGGCTTTGCATTTGCTTTGTGAACAAGTTAATGGACCACGCCTATGAATGTAGATTGAGATACAAAAAACCTTGGATTGTCATCAACAGAAAGCTCTCTCCCATCTCCCATACCTTGGTTCCCTGTTTTTCCTCACTAAGGTCACAAATGTGTCGATCTCAGCAGCAGTGATATGTTTTTCCAACAACTTCCTGTTGTTGTGAAGTAATGCCGTGATTGTGTCTTCAGCGAGAACATCATATCCAATCTGCTTCTGCATGAAGCGAAACTGTTTGGCTATATATTCCTGCAGCAGGTGGGAGACATGGAGACATTATTTCATTACAGTTCCCTGGATTGTGGTGCTACATGCAAGTTCTTCACACACCTGGTTTTTTCTGTAGTCCTGCTGAGAATGGCGTAAAACTCGGTAGCAGAGTCGGCAAATGTGTCTGAAAGGAGCATGACGCTGATCTCCTAACTCTTCCAGGCGCAGCATGGGGCCATCACCGCTGTCCGTAAATGGAGCTTGGAGAAGTTTGAAGATCTGTGATGTAAGAAATATGAATATAAAAAAACAAATCCCTTTTCTTAAAGAAAATCCAGTCAAACCTGTTTCAATATGTTCTGCTCTCTCATGAGCTTCTGTCTTTCTCTGTTGGGCTTGTTAACCATGATCTCTAAAACGTCCTGCCCACTGTTTGGGATGTCCACCACGAAGAAAACCAGATCTTCAAGGAGTTTTGTCACAAACCTGAGAATACAATTACATATAAGATACAATCCCATGCTCAACTCTCAACAAAAATGTGTTCACCTCCTTTCATTCTGAGTGATAGTACCCTTCTCCAGTTTGCCTGCAATTGACGCCAACACTTGACTGGCATCATTGGCAAAGTCTAGATCTCGCACCTCTGCGGGAGGCACAGGAACGATAGCAAACGCTTCTTTGTCTTCTTTAACTCCTGATGTACCAATCTGAAACAGTTGATGGGGATATTTGTCTTGATGAGCAAGTACTCAAGCTGACGCAAAATATTTACCCTCAACATCACTGGCTTTTCCTCCTCTTTGTCGATAGGGTTGTTTGTGCTGTGAACCCAGGTATTTGTGCACAGGTGTTTTAGCCGCACATAAGAGCTCCTGGAAAGTACAACAAAATGATGATCAAAAGAAAATCAAATGAGCGGTGGATGGAATATATTCACAAGCTGCGGCTCATTGACATCACACAGACAAGCATACACAACAGAATGTTGAGAAACACAACATATAAACGTGAGCGAGGAGACAGCAGTGTTTATCTTCACCGCATTAATGGAATCCAGCTCCAAAAGCGGAACTAAATTAAATCACGTGTTGATCACAGATTTGATCCAGTGCAGACGACACAGCTCTTTTCTCGATCTAAGGTAGGCAGGTTTATAGCAAGGAATCATGCAGACTTGCAGCTGTCAATCACTAAGTGTTTGTCTGCTGTTCTCGTAACCTCTCGCATAACCTCTTTCAAAAAAATCCTGATAGGGGAGAAAGAAATAAAGAGACAACTTCCAAAAGAAGCATAATTATGATGTGAGACTGTATCATGGCAGGACTTCAACATTTGACACAAATGAATAAATCAGGGCAGAAACCCCTTTCATAAATAAAAGACAAATAAATGTGAGGGGAAAATGCAATAAAACTATCAAGAATACTATCATTTGGAAATTCAAAATGCAACTCTGTGGTATATTTAGGCATTAAACAGAACCGGATTGAGTGTGTTCCATGAGCTGCATCTTTAAAATAGCTAAGTGTCAGTCACTTGTATGTTTTCACATGAACAAGTGAAGGGCAATCAAACGCATTTGTTGAAGCCTTCATGACAGACAGGAGAGAGCTTCTACATTATTTTACAATTAAATGTAGTCAATTTGAACATGGAAAAAAATTAAACAATATGAATGTTTTAATACTGAATTACTTGGTCTGAGTGGCTAGAAAGGCACTGTGGGAAACGTCTCCTGCAGGCATGTGGCCTGATAACAGATTAGCCAGTATTGACCCGTAACGTATCATCACCCCTCCTTTAAGCTGTAAAGCTTTTACACATAGTAGGCTCTGGACCAGCGGCGTCTTTTACAGCGACACCACGTGCTGGTGAGTAAGGCAGAGTCGGTGCGTGTGTGCAGACAGTCAGGCTTCAACACAGTCACTGCAGCTGCATTCAAGGCAGGTGTTACGTAACTCCCCCCCCCCCCGCCGAAGCTTACAAGCTTACCTTTGTGCACCGGTGTTCTGAGAAACAAATAAGTCCCCTGGCTAAGGCTGAGGAGCAGGGTTATTTCAGGTAGGTGAGGGAGGAACTAGCACGCATACTTGCACCTGACGAGGTGACACAAAGGCACTTCTGACAAAGACGAGATGTTATCTAACAATAATTCTATCTTATCTGCCAGTCTGCTATCACACGCAGATCTTCTGAAGAACAAAATGTACTGCAACCAACAAATGGTAGCAGTGGTACATACTGTATCTCTATATCTTAAATAAAGAAAAACATGTTGAGATCAAAGTTTAAAGTTTTTTAGCTGCATGCAACAAATGTAAATACAAATTCCCAAATAATCACACATCAACTATTTCTGTTGAATCTTACAAAAATAAAGCAATGACTTATTCATAAGCCCACTTTCTAGACAGCCTAAAAAAGTTGTGGTAATTATAATTTAGCTTGAAACTCATTTACACAACAAATACTCAGGATGAGTCAGCCTCAAATTAACCTGAATTACAGCGCAGTATGATTGTTTTATGTATGATTGTTTTATGTATGATTGTTTTATTTTCAACTTCATTCAAACTGGTTGTAAACTTTGAGGAACTAGTTTGAAGCACTGAGGTTCGTGAGGAGACCGTTGTCTGCAGCTGCAGTACTGCAATTTCACAGTTAGTGATCTGGAAAGGAAATCTATCAATCAAATGAGCATATTTTCTTTTTTAATTCTGGTGGTGAGTCACACTTCACCTTGGTACCATGGAGTCCCCGCCCCTCAGCGTGGTGGGGTCAAGTTCAAAAATGGAAGATATTTCCATGCCGTCTGGGACTGGCACCAGGGTGTACATGATTTTCTCCTGAGGGGCACGAAGGCGACCGCGCAGAGCTTCGTTGTCCGCGTCCAGCTTGAAGAAAACATAAATATACCTGATCAAAGAAGGGCTTTCATTTATGGTTGACTTCAATTACGTATGGGAAACGATAGAGTCTAAAGGTAGACAACAGACAAGGCACCTGAGGAACTTCGGAATTACTGTGCAAGTCTGCCACCAAGTGGGGAAATTTTAGAGCTGTGGCAATGATGTTGAAACAGTGACACCTTGTGGTCAAGCAGTAATAAAATATAATTACGTTAGATGTCCATTATTATTGTTGTTATTATTATTATTATTATTTAGAATTTCTACATGAATTGTATTTTGTATTTTACACGTGTCAGGGAATGTGTAAAAAAAAATAAAATCAATCAATCAATCTATATCAATTTAAGTATACACAAAACAAATAATATCAGTGTTCAAGCAATGCATGAGTTTCTTTATAATGCGATAATGTGATAAAGATGGCGGGAGTTTTCACAATTATGATCACAGTTATTGCTACTGTTTCGAAACAACAGTACATTTTTTTAAATAAATAAATAATTGTATGATGCAGTCAGATTAGAATATAAGATTGTAGAAATGTACTTAATGCGCAAAAAAAGTTATTACAGTTCCCTGAATATTTCATTGTATTAGGACAGTCAATTCAGATGATTAGTAGATGCGTGTCTGAATGAAACGTCAGACTGTAATGACAATGGAAGTAAAAGTCACAATAAATATCTGGAATACGTTGATGTTGAATGTCAAAGCTCAACCACTAAACACATCAGCAACATTACCTGGAAATTAAAGGGCGCAAAGTCCACCATCTATACCGCAAAGTAGACAACAAAATTCATCAGATCAAAAGCCTTTATGCAAGCATGGAGATTCTCAGCTGTCAGTGGAGGGAGAATCAAAGAGACTTACAGACGACCGCTGCTCAGCACTTTCCTCTTCAATGTCTGGGCTCACCTTCAAAAAAAAAAAAAGCCAATGCTTGAAACTTGTGGGGGAGAGAGTAAACACTACCAATACATCTGACACTCACCTCACCCACCTCTGCAGCCAGATACCATCCAGTGGCCAAATGTTTGAACCGGAACAGACTGTTCCAGTAGCCTGCACCTCCTCGACATGGGTCATGATGGACCACCTGGGAAAAAAAAAAAAAACAGTTCAGACCTTCTGCACTCTATTCATAAGAATAGAAATTGTGTTTTCCCCAGGAGAGTGTCAGTTTTATTCAAGCACTTCTTCAAATGCATGACTGAACTGTCAACTCAATGATGTTACAGAGCATGAATAAAACGATTACGTTGACTGATATTAACACTGTTTCCCCCTGCCAAAAATCTAATGCAATAAATGCAAATAATTACTTTCTATTATTAAGTCAACATTCGGTCACCACTCTGCAGAGCATTTATGCGCACAGGACAAACAGGGGAACGTCCCACAGCTGAAACATCACAATCATATTGAACAAAAGTTGTACCTCTACTTCCCAAAGTGCTTTACTGCTTGTAGCAGATGTTGCAGATTGTCTGCCAGTGGTCCTCAGGAACACATGTTGCTTCTTCTTGTAGTCGTCACAAGTAAGAAACTTCTCCTGCTCCGCATGGAACATCCGCACAACATCGCCCTGCACATACACAAGACAGAATTTCACCGTATGTATCACTGACCTGCACATACTGTATAAAAACACATGGTAGCTATCAAAACACAAATGGATGTACTCACTCCCTTAAGAATCGTTTCCTTATTATCACTCCACTTCATAAACAGAACAACTTTCCAACTTGTGTTGCAGTTCACAGAGTTGACCTACAATACAGCAGTAAAACAAGTGATTCATCTTTCATCATCATAGTCAACACTCCCAGCCACGGCCTGTTCAGATACCTCGTTGCATCCTGGGTTGTCGACAAGCTGGTGGCTGCTGGCGTGAAGAGGCTGTCCAGCATTGACAGGGTTAAGGACTACTTTGTCTCCAATGACCACCTGAAGAAGCATAAGAAATGAAGACCAATGTTTTAAGGGAACTCCATGTATTCTCCCAACAACACAGGTTGAAAAGCTACCAATCTAGGGCAACAGCTCCTGGGTATGTTACACTGGTTGAGTACAATTTAAGTTCATGATCAGCTTCTTAATCAAAGTAAAAACTGTTCTTTCTTAGTAGTCGTCCCAGGCAGCTCTACCCACACTGTCTCCCAGGGACCGCAGCTTGTAGAAGGGCTGGATGTAGAACCAGGATCCTTCATTCCCAGCTGAATCCAGCGTCACCCTCATTGCGTTCTTCTCAAGTAGCGCAGGCAGACGTTTGTTCACTGTCAGATATTTATTGCTTTTTAAATGCAGCAACTGTTGGCACAACAAAATAGATGGACGTCAGACAAACATGAAGAAAAAATGTAAATCCATCCCTTATAAAAAGCACCCAGAGGAGCACTTCAGTGAAAATATCCACTTCTGGATTTCATTCATCACCAAATTGAGTAATTGGAAACTATCATTGAAAAATGTTTCTCATGACCCTCAGATAAGTCAGTTCAAGTGCACACGCAACAAGACTCTACATTGGGTTGGAACCAGGAGAATAAGAATCCAAATCTATTCAAATTGTTTATTTCAAGTTTCAGCAATTTCCTCATTTTATGATATGAAAATGTTGAGCTGTATTTTTGTCCCATCTGATATTCGTTTTCCAAAATAGGCATATTTACAATGGTTGGACAGGACTGCCGTCGATAACCCGTCTAACAACGAAGGTCAATGCCTTTGCTGATTATAACGGTCAGGATAGACATGGTGCATCACTTTGGGGCTTTACTCAACTGCCAATACACTGGCACCCAGCAGTTCCAAACCCAGTGCACATTCAGAATGCTAACGCAATATTTTTAACCGGTGTGCTGTGCCTCGGGAAATGGTCGATACGATGGCATTGAATCATGAACAATTAGAAATTGTTGATGAACTACGCGAGGAGGTTGCATGGATTTGGACACATTCATTCTGTATACCATAGATCTATGCTACAGCTAAGAAGCCTGTCAAACACACAACTTGGAGTTGTTTTTACACCTGATGTGCCTCTATCTCGACCTCACACCTTCACAACAGAATGATGGATTGTTTGACGGACACTCGATGCCAATGACTGTCTGCAAGAGCTAATAGAGGCAACGTGATGTCTCGCTTCAAAACTTCATTGAGACTTTGCTTTATGGTTTAAAAGTTGGCTGAAAACTAAATGTAGAACCAAATAAATGTGCACCAAAATGTGAAGAGTTAAAGAATAATTTATGAAGCTGGGGAAACCCAAACAATGTTAAAGATTTCTTCGGTAATTCCACAAAGCATAATAAAATCATGCAAAAAAGATTATAACAAAATCATTACAGACACATCATTACAAATAGATGTTCTACATTTATTTCTGCAGATAGCATGCCAGTGTCAGTAGCTACAAGTTTTCTCAAATTAAAATGGATTTTCTACAGGACCTGGGACAGGAATAGGCAACATTGGTGGTGTCCTCTGGGATTTTTTTTCAATGAACACCATGTGCTGTGGCTTAAAAAAGGTTGAAAAACACTGTGCTAATGTGTGCAGAGTACTTCGGAATGATGGGAGTGACTACAAAAAAATTGAAGTGGTTACTGAAAGCTCTTCAATGATGTATGGTATGAGCTTGGTGCAAAAAAAAATTGCTAAACTGCACTGACAGAGTGGGTAGGAGACAGAGAGAGCATGAGTTGGAAAGTCTTCATAAAGACTGAAAACGAGTTGAGAGAGAGATTTTATGAGTGTCAGGACCACACCAATTACGATAACAGTGCACTAATCAAAAAGCAGAAAAAAACAGGAGACTAAGAGTGAAAAGTTTCTTTCTTATTAATGAAATTTTGAAGTTGTGTTTTTCTTTTTTTCCCCATTTACAATGTTGTAATCAAAAGCTTGACTGTAATGCCTCTTGAAAAAGGCTAAATCATTAACTCATATCATATTAGTTAACAACTATACAGCCATAAAATCAAAACAAACCCAGGCGACAAGTGAGAAGTGAGCACTCTTATGGCAACTGACCTGAATGACATTGCCGTACTGGATGACTGTTCCCAGCAGTTTTCGGTTTTCAGACTCATTCTGCTTCTTCTCCAGGTCAGCGGCGTGCTACAACACGGAGAAGACAGCACATCACTGACACCTGTGCTGAAGCACAACCACAGAATTATTTGCTTATAGATCTTGAGGTTGTTACATGAAGTTTATTGAGGAGAACAGTGTCAGTCGTGCTGTTGCCACCCGGTTTGGCGGCTTTCCAGAACTGCTTCTGCGCTGAGTATCTGTTCATTGGGCACAGTTTGAAAAGGCAGTCTGGGGGACACAAGACGAGAGAAAACTGTCAATGTACGTCAACTGGAAGGCAGGGGGTGTGTCCATATATAGAATGTTGTATCCTTGGTATGTATTATATTGAAGTTAAAAAAATGGTTGCAGAATACTCAATTTACTACTACAGAAATGCACGGTATCTACAGTTTTCTACAGAAATTCCCAATTAATTTTGGGTACATAATACCCCATTGCAAATTGTTCACTGCTATGAAACAGACAAATGTGACAACAGCGGATGGCAAGTTTTGTTGTGCTCCTCACACGTTAATTGACTTCATACATGCAGTGGAACATCTGGTACAGGGAATCCAATGAGTTACGACCGGATTAAAAATAACCAGTCAGGCAGCTTCTGTCAGAAAAGCGGCCAACACTTAAGTGCCCTGGGATTAACCATCATGAGGCATGAGCTGGAAGAACAGATAAGTGGCATGGGAGAAGTAAGGAGGACACGAAAAGAGGAGACCGAAGACCAAAACAGAAAGTAGGGCAATAGGGAAACATCAGTCTGACGAGGATGAGAAAATGAGGTTAGGGCAAGTGAACTTGGAACAATGTGAATGTCACAGGCAGACAGAAGCACTGCGTACATTTTGGAGGGGCTGCAATTTTCTCCTGTAATATTTGCGATTTTTTTCTGTAGACACACAAGCAGGCAGTGGGCAGCAGAGCACCAGTAACAGGCTTAAGCCTATATACAGTATGCACACAAACTAGCACTACTAGTTCAACCAAAAATGTGATCTACCTTTAATTTAGAAGTTAACAAAGGTTACCAATATTTCATAGTCCAGATATATACAGTTTGCTTTTTTTGACTCACCCACTTCGGTTGTTTATGGAAGTTCCGAGGTCATTTACAGGTCAAAAGGTTTCTAATGTATCTTGTTGATATGACTCGAGTTCTTTGAAAACAAGGTGCAAATAGCTCACTCTATACCACTGATGGAGGTTCCCTTCACACCCATCTTTGCACTTTGCAATTCCAACAGCAAAGCCTTTTCGCACCAAATGCTGCAGCTTAAACCATAACTGCAGCATTTGGTGAAGAAAACAATCAACCACAACTAGTTACTCTGTTAGAAGTAATCATGTAACTTATTGAATATATTGCTCTCCACATCGTTGCCGTTTACAGCAGGATAGAAAACACCACTGCTGCAGACATTGCTTTTGGCAACATTTTCTCCAGCAGCTTTTTGTGCAGTTTTATTTTATATTTTCTCTACCTCCATAGACCAAATGAACACAAAACAGACCTCATTTACATGCCATTGAAAGTTACATGCCAAAGAAATTATTTTGTCTACACCGCAGCTTACATTTTATATATGTTAAGAAACTGTTGGATAGGCAATAACCTGATCATCCAAGCACACTACTGACACATCCTGCAAAATGGCCTTCAGGCATTACATTACCTTCTTCAACCAAAAGAAGCAACCTACCTACAGTTGACCTGAGAACAGGTCACTCCCTCTACACAATATTCGCAGCATGCCATAGCCTTATAGCAATCAGTCAACAACTATTATTGAAAATAAAGACAATCACCCTGCTCATAATCAATACGACAAAACACTTTGCACCTGTCATGCAGCGTCCATAATTATCACCTCAAAAGGGCCTTTTCTTGGAAGACTGCCTTGAACGTTGGCTTAATCCATCAGCACACAACACCGCTGACTTTATTAACCCCATGGCACAAATGCAACTTCATTTTCCCAGCCAAGTTCAAGGAAACACAAAGATGCATTGTTCTTCTTTATACTATACAGAGAAGCACAACAGAATTCAGAGAAATGATACAAACTGATGACCAATCCTCAAAGCAACCTTTCTTTCCGACAGCCGTGCTTCATAGTTTCTTCGATACTCAACAGTTTGCTATCGTAGTGGTGTAACTCTGTGTTAAAGCTCTCTGGACCACTGACATTTAAATAGCTCATGAGCTAATAATAGTGAACAAGGTCACAAGGAATTAGTCCTAGTACAGTTTGCTTGTTACAAACGTCTTAACTGCCTTAGTGGGACTGAAGTCAACGCAATATAACTGCAGCACTCAGTCCAGTGAAGGTAAATGAAAGGTGACAAAGGCATTGACACACTTGAGCAGAAAAACAATTATTCGGAACAAATGAGTGCATTCTAAAGACTATCAAGGCAACCACAATTATTGTTGCTTCATTCACATTTGGCTTCCAAAAAAAACGAAAATGCTCCTGCCACATTGATTCAACCGAATGTAACACCACAAATACACGTCACATTAATCGCAACCTCAAACGCAGGATGACTTGAACAGCTATCATTAAGAAAAAAACAAGCTTTTGTAGTCTTCACTGGCAACTTTCCAGTCAATCTGTTTAACAACAAATGAAGTCGCAAACTGGCGACTCCGAGCAGCCACACACTGCATCAGGTTGTTGAGGAATAACACTGTCTAAACTGGCTTTAAATCAAAGCAAACACTGTGATATTACAGTAAGTTATAGACTTTTATCTCTGAAACATATAACCACCCTCTGTATTTAAATACAAGTAAACAAGACCGTTACCCTTAAGGGCTTAAGTGGAAGGCAGCAATGTCACATTTCATACCCTCCACAGTCATCATTCCTCATATAAATTATTTTTCTCATTAATTCATTTCAACACAATACTTACAACATAAACTAAATACGAATTTAATGACAATTGTTTTTCAACAATACACAAATAAAAAGCCTTACCTCTAAACTTCTTGGGCGGGTTGTTAAGGTCACCTGTGTCTGGCTGTACCACACAGCGGTCGTCCACAAGCCTGCAGTGACAGATCAAACGGATTAAAAAACAAAGCATGTCACAAATAATTCACAAATAAAATTGGAGTAAACATGTTATTCATTTACCAAGGGTCGATCGCCTAAAACATTCCTCCATTCAGTTATGCATCTATTTGCACATGTTTTGTCCACAATACTTTTCTAGTCAAATTGTGGTATAGCACATTCCTGTAGGTCGATCTTTCAATGTAAACAGCCATTTGAGCAAAGCAAGACATTTTGCAAACTAGCTAAATCTAACATAATACATTTTAAATCTTAAATTGATGTGTTGCAACTCCGTGATGAGTGATCTGTTATAAGATTTTATTACTGTACGGAATTGTGCGAGAACAATCGGAATCAAGTCGGGACAGCAGCCATTGTTGTGAGCAAAGCTAACAAAAAATGACAAAAAGCGAGAGAGCTTGACTGTCTGTTCACACGGAGTAGGGGATGGCAGTATTGGCCACTTTATAGTTTCGATGCGTTCCACTGTAAAACGCATGATTTCAAGGTTCGGAACCTTACAGGAGCAGATGCTTCTTATTGGAGATGTTCTGATTATTTTGATTCGATTATTTTAGTTTAATATTCAATCGAGTTTTCTCTTCAACATTCTCGTCTCCCAAGTGTGTTTAGACCCCCCCCCTTAAGTTGGCCGCAACTAAGCTCCCTAAAAATTATGGGGCAAAAACGGTAAGAGATCATTTGGTTACTACAGACACGAGACACGAGATTGTGAACGACTAGAACATGCTGACGATTTGCCAAAGTGAGGAAATTGCATCAATCGTCTCTGACTCATTCTACAAACCTAGATGTATGGTGACGCACGGCCGCCAGAATGACAAGGTTTTCTCAAATATTGAGCTTTTGATTGGCCGCTCTGTTGAGCATGTTTCTAAAATAATCTTTGACACTTTCAAGATAAGTGCTTGTGCTCCTTTAACCAGCATAGTATCTTTCCTAAATAATTTCAATTCTGGGGAGAAAACACACCAATACAATGGTAAAAAAGGAGATTGCATCAATCGTCTCTGACTCATTTTATAAACTTAGATGTATGGTGACGCACGGCCACCAGAATGACAAGGTTTTCTTGTCTCACCCACTTCCCCAAAGACTGTCTGCACTGCAGAGATAACTGAGATGTCTCACTAGAAACCTTAATTGACACTCGTGGACAATCAAAATGACAACACCCAGAAGAGTTATTACTGTTATGAAGCAATCTGAGCAAACAGATATTAAAGATTTATCTGTTAACTAACAAAACTAGAATAGAAAGTGGCAAAATAAGGTAAATAAGGAACTGCATGCCAAACTTCACACAGGGCATGTCAGATAAAGTCTATGTCTACTTTGTAAAATATTAAATAGAAATATGGTTTAAAGCTGGTGGAACTTAAATAATCATGAAATCGTGATAAAATCAAATGTGTGGCTTCATAAGAAAGTAAGTAACAGAATCCCTCAAACTCCTGAGAACCCTGTCACTTATTCATGCCAGCTAGAAGTCTCTTCCCGTTTGCTTTGATGACAACTTAAAGGCACAGAGAAGATCTCAACAGTGCTCTCTGGTGAAAAAAGTGATCTCTTTAGGACATTGCGAACTTTGTTGTAAAAGGTAACTCGGAAGAGAGTAACCGCTTAGCAACACTCACATCCGTGGGTATCACCCTTTCATTCCTTTCATCAAATGGTCTGTGCAAAACATCTTTTCAGGTGCACTGAATAATTTCGAGGGCGTTTAAAAACAGAGCACACATTGAAGCATACAGTGAAAGAGTTCCACCAGTTAGCTTTGTACCTCAGACATGCAACGTCACAGGATGTTTAAGGGTCAAGTAACCAAGGTGAGACAGTCACGTTTATCAGAATCAGCACAACTGCTATTAAGCATAAGTGATTCTATAGCAAAGATAGTGGCAACATGTCATTCAGGACGAAGCTGACTAAGCAACCAGAATCACAAAAAAGCTATTTATAGGTGAAACCTCTCCTCTCCCCGGTGCAACAAAAAATAGCTCACAGCAGCATTCAGGACGCTCGGGAAACGATTACTGGGCATAACAAAATTTGATAAATGACTTTGGTCATGCTGTCTGTCCTCAAAGCTGCTGCACACAATTGTTGCCAAGGAAGATGACGCACAAGAGAAACTGTGAATGAGCCTGTTAGTGAAGGCGGGTGGGGGTGTGTTGTACAGCTGTTGGTGAGTGGCAGATGAGCAGCGGCCAGGCAGGGGGACGAGACCTCCAGCATCGATGCAATGGTTGAAAGGAAAAGCAGATGCTTTCTTTCACCTTTCCACTTCAAGGCATTTAAATTTGGGAGGAGGGAAGACATCAAGTGCCTGAATAGATTCTGCTCCAGCTGCTTCAACTTCATTACAATCCAACTATCATGGGATTCAGAAAGCTGTTAATCAAATCAGCTAATGATGCATCCAAGCCACAAATGCAAGGGACAAAGCCTTTCACATGCTCGTCTCATCTTGGTTACTGTTGAGGGTGAAAAGTAAGCACAGTGGTGGTTTTCAGCTGTCATGTTTGCAGGTCTGGCACGATGATGTTAAGGTTTATACTGCGATCTACTGCTGACGTGACTTGATTATTCAACAAATAATTCAATGCTAGAAATAATATATCACTGAGCAACTAAAAAAACGGCTTGTCAAGATATGTCCATTGGGGTATTTTCATAAAGGCTATTTTGATTCTTTAAACTAGAAAATGCAGTTCATGTGCAATAACAAGGTGCTCGAACGGCTTCTGTCAGTAAAATCTTGGGGTTAAATAGTTTCAGGGACTGACGGACTGCGCCATCACAGAGCAACGCTCAGGTGCTACAGAATAAAATGCCACTGGGGATGGATTCAACAACCAACTAATTTCTCTACACTTCTACACCGCAGTATGACCCTCGATACCATTGAGGATGTTGATCCAGAATCTACACCCTCAGAGGAGCGATACCGAGCATTGGTTTGCAGAACACGCCAAGCAGATTACCACCGACATGGATCCAGCAACGAGTCCTTAGATACATTTGACTCATGTACTCATTTCATTTTGTTTTAAAAAGAAAAGTTTTTCTCAAATATTGAGCTTTTGATTGGCCGTTCTGGTGAGCATGTTTGTAAAATAATCTTTGACACTTTCAAGAAAAGTGCTTGTGCTCCTCTAACTAGCGTAATATCTTACCTAAATAATATCAATTCTGGGGAGAAATACCGACATTTTGTAATGCATAAAAAAACTATACACAGGGTTTCCGCCAGGAAAGAAGCATGGAACAGAACACAGCCAATCAAGAAGTGAGAAGTAGGCAGATGGGAAAATAAAAAAATCGTCCTACATTTGTCCTTGAAAAACACACCGGATACCGTCACATTCAAGTCCAATTTCATGATGCATTATGTGTCATCAGTTTGTCTTGATCGTTTAAATACATTTGATCGTGTGAAACTTCGTCTTTAAAAATAGATCATTTGTCATTTGAGCACCACGCTTGATTCAATGTAGAAATATCGCAGAAACCTGCAATGCTAAACGATCCTTTGAAAGAATTCCTGGATTCAGACAGTGATCTGGATTACACCCAAAATGGAATAATTGGTTCCTCGTCCCGTTTCATATATTTCTGGAAAATTCAATCAAAATGTGTCCATACCTTTTACAAGTTATTTTTAGCACAGACAGACAAAAAAAAAAACATAAATCATATCCCATCTTGAGAAATGACATGACATAAAATTCCACTGAATACATAGTAAGATGAAGATAAGATGAAAAGTAAAATTACTAGTTAATCATGAACATCAGAATTCAGAATTGGTACACGTCACTAAAGTGAAGTGATCTGGGTTTTAACTCCTCCTTTTAACTTTGTTTTTAGCATTAGCATCTATTCCACACCACTATTCGCGAGCAACTTAAATCGGGGACAGTCACTTTAACCCCAGAAGCAAAACATTAAAACAGCTGCCTGTCAAACGGAGACACCTTTCTTCTCTTTGTATCCCGATATCATCCTTAGCTACAGCAGGAATTACATGGCGATTAAATATCATTTTCTACAGACCAACCTAAAACGCGTTCCTCTTCAGAATGACACCTGTAATGAAAATAGATGTCCCCTGCTGTACTTTAATCCCACTCCCATTTCAGCCAACATCTTTTTTTAAAATCCTGCCTCCTTAATGCCACTGTGGGAAAATCATCTAAACATGAGCGCACATTCATAACTCTAAATTCATCAAATTAACTCAGTCACTTAATTTAAAAACATTTGAGACCTTTACATTTTATTGCAGGATCGTATTATTCAGAAAATCAAAACTTACCCTAAAGTGCTGATAAATCCACTTGTGGAACCCTCGGCATAGAGGGAACAAATGTCCCCAATATGGAGGAAACTTGACATCTTGTCCGACATGGCTCTTCCCGCTTTACTGACCTGCAAACCATTGAAATAGCAGGCAGTTAACACTCATCCCTGCGACACCAGAAAGCACACACAATTTTGTGAATTGGCATGCTATTGTCGTCATCAGTCAGCTTTGGGAAATGGCGACCTCTAGTGGTCAAGGAGGACAGGTGCATCTATATAGCTGGTGAGTACGAGTTTAATCAAAGAGCAGGGTGACAGCCCGCCCTAATTTTGAGCATGTCAATTAATCTACTACATACTGAGGTTCTAAACATAAACAAAATGCAAAATGAAGACGAAATCCTGATAAACAGTCCATGAATCTATTTTATATAAAGGCAATGTGGGATGAGTTAATATTATTGCCCAGCTGGCGGTCAATAAATCTATTTATTTTGGGAACAAATGAACACGAAAAGCACCCAGAGTGTGCATAACTCCGCCTAAGACGACATTTCACAACAAAGATCACCAGATCGCCTTTTAGTACACATTTTAAATGTACGGTCATAAAAAAAAAAACATTCAGGTTTGTTAGGTGCAGACCATGAGATCAGATAGATATGAGTATTATGACGTCACCGCGCTCAGTCAGTCAGTATTACAAAAGCGGCCAAATAACTAAAAGCTACTATCTAAACTAAAGCACAAATATTTTTTATTATTAGTATCATTTACAATGAGAAGCGACCCGTGAAGAAGCAAACATGACTTTTGCAAAATGTGCCCAAATGAAATTGGCAGTAAGCTTTTTTTCACATTAGGTTTATTAAAGGTTCCATTATTTCTTTTTTACACAATGTGATTCTGTTTATTTTTACTCAACTTATTACAGAAACATACAGTTTGCGAGGATCAGTAACTCTTTTCCAAATCGTGATTTGACAAAGAAAAAAATAATGATAATCACAAAATTCACAAAAATCACAAATTACTTTTGTATAATAAATATTCCGACTCTAAATGAAAGAGCAAGTGGTATTGCAGTTTAGTTACATCAAAAGGAACTCAAAGTTGTTTTATAGAATTTAACTTAACAGATGCAGAGTAACTGAAAAAGAAGCAGAGCAACTGTTCAGTTTTCTTGAGTAACAGCGAAGAGCTACAAATTATAATCCATCTTGAGGCAATTCTGGGTTTGATGGGTCCTCAAATGTCTCAAATGGAGTTTTCTGACGACACTAAATTGGCAGACTCAAAACTCCTGCCACCATTTTAAGGAAATGATAGGTACTTCACGATAACAGCTAGTAAGTTTCTTTACTCAGATGAATGAATGAATGAATGAATGAAGTACAGTAAACGACGTTATGTAAATACCACTTGACAGTGACTTTTGAATAAAGTTATGTACCTAACGGTGCATATACAAGTTTGCTATTCGACTGACAGTAACATAACTATGGAGGAGAAATGGCATTGTAGCCCGCGGTTCCTCGTGATGCTAAAAACATTGCAGCTAGCTCAGTAAATGGAAGAGTGAGTGGGTTCGCTCTGTGACAGGGATGCTCCGTACAAACAAAGGTTTCCAACACTTGCCTGAAAATGTTGTACCGGAAGGCAGCAGCGAGAACGGGGAGTGGGAAGGATAAGTGGGTCAGCACAGGATCATTTCCACGGAGCTATCCTCGGTTAAGTCCATGGCACTGGAACTCCAGGTGCAGAGAGGCTGAGCAGCGTTATCTCTGACAGTCGTCCTTCTCACCTCCTCCACATGTCTCTGAGGAAACGCCTCCTTTGCTGGCTATTAATACTGCCGCAAAGCATGCTGGGGGATGCTGTTCAATGGCCTGTCATTCAGTCATCGCTTGGTTTTGGTTTGTGGTTTTTCATGGTCATTTTAATGGAAATATATTCGTTATTAAAAATATAATCATTATGTAATACAATATTTGGTGTTTACAGTCACTGGTTATTCGATAAGTATGTATTCGCGAAGACATACTATTACTATTGTAAATTGTAAATTGCATTTTGCCAAAATATTTTGGATTCCAACGTTACATAAAGCAGTACTGTTTGAGGAGTTTGCCAAAGTCAGATGGTATTTGCAACAAGCCCATTACACGACTTGAGGTTGGAACTACCAACTATCAGTCTGGTTCCAATGTGTGTTTAATGGTCCACCATTTATTCTTTGATCATTATGAGTTCTTGGCCAGAGAGCCTTCTGGCTCAGCTCTACAAGTAGGAACCGCGTAATATTGTCAGAAACTCATGTCAGACTGAAGAAAACAAAATGCAGCCGTGTGTTAAAAATGTTTTTGGTCTGTCACTAATACATCCAGTAGCGCTGCATATCAATAGGTCTGCAACATGTGTGACGCGTCCTGTTACTCATTGAAGTGATGTGAGAAGTGGGGGAAAAATAAATTAAATATGAGGCAATAAAGTGAGTCTCCAAAACATCTTATCATTTGGACATATCTGGAGTGTTTGTGCTAAACTTATTGTCACTGCACTGGAGGGAACCCCACTGTATGCTCAATAATATTAAAGAGCACCACGCAAAAACCTGCCGGCAAATGCTGTGATTGTGTGTCCTGCTTTCAGTTGGACATCAGTTACATTGCGCTTCATTTTTTTAGAATTTCATTAGGAATTTGAAGTCCAGAGGATGAATAAATTATTCCAATTTAGGGTGTTTCCTGCCTCTCCCTTTGTGCACATACTGCAGCTCCGCCCCAGACAGCCGATTGAAGAGAATAAGCAGGACAATATCTGATCACTATTATGATATGTTGGTCTGATTTTGAAATGGAAATAATTGACCTGCAGAAATATTAAATCACCACACTGTGATTCATGTTTTACTACTCAGCTCTATCAAATCCTGCTTTGGCTTGAAGTAAAACCAAAATAAGAAGAGACACAGTTGGTCACAAAGATTTATACTAGAGCATGGAAAAAAAATCGCAAAAACATTGATGTGAATCAGAATTTAATTCGTTATTTCCCTATTTATTCCATTCTAAATTTTGTTGTACATTCATTTATCCATTTCCTTACCTACTATTTTTTTTAATTCTACATGAATCCCCCCATATGTCCTTGTTGCCACCGTTATTTTAATCTATTTCTATTTCATCACTGTTATCGTATTCATATAAATATCACATAATCTGAGTTAAAGTTGAAGAACAACATGCATGCATTTAGACCCAGAAGGAAAGATTCAAGGACGGTGAAAGACCATCTGCGTGGGTGAGCAGATTGTGAGTCTCATTGTTGGGTGTATTCTCACGTGCAGATCCAGGCCATCAGTAACAATGTGTGGGCACAATGGCTGGTAGTATTTTGTATAAGAGGCTGGTCCGCCTTCTGTGTAACGCTCAGTCAAACCTACTAATCACAAACATATAGAAATGTATGTTCTATTCCTCACATCTTCTTTATCACTGCTGATATGGTGCGGCTGTGTAAGCGGCGTGCTGGGCTCTCACAGTTGCTCTGTATTTAGATGACCTCATAACAACGTGATGTCAGGGGAAATGCAGTCAGAAAAGCAAAGGCAAAATGGAAACCTGACTTCTGTCACATCACAACTCAAATCTGCTCACATGTTCTCCCACCACTGGGACGATGTGTCCTTCCGAGGTTTGCTACGCTGGAGACAGAACAACAGAACACGATGTAAAAAGTCTGTGATATCACTTTGACATCACTAATGGAGCACAAGACCTACCATGACGCACTTTGTGTTACATGTTCTCATGTGGACTCACTCAGGAGTCATTTCAAATCAGCACAGATGCAGATTAACATTAGTAAAATTCTCGATTTGTCCTTGGTAAAATAGAAACTAGAGGTGATCATAAGTCAGTTGTTACAGTGGATTGTGGGACACATTCAGGTCCCTCTGTATGTAAACATCCAGAAATCTCAGGAGTGGCCTTGATGATTAAAATGGACTGCACTTTCATTTCCCTCTACCTCCTGAAGTCCAAGGTCAACACATGAGTCACAGTGGTGTTGAGGATTGAGCGATATCTGCAGGTTATGATAGGACTTATCCAGCCTGGGGAGGAGACGCAAAACAGTCTTATAATGAGCAAACTTGATGTCGCCATATTCGGCGAAGAGATTCAAAGGAATGTGGAGGAGGGGGCAAAGCTTAGGAGGTGAGTCTGAAGACTGAAGATGTGGGCAGCTTTTGCTCTCAGGTTGAAGCTGGATGGAGCGCTATGGTGACTGCATCCTTGGCCTGTTTGCGAAGAAAACTCAAATGGGCTAAGTCAAGGTGGGAGGGGTGAGATATCGAGGGGCTGCTCTTGTGTAAGAGGCTCCGGACAGTTAGGAAGAAGGGCGGGAAGAGAAAGATCACATATTGATAACATGGTTTGGACATGACTAAAAAAAAAAAAAAATTCCATTACCTTCAATTAATTAATTCTACACTTTTTTTTTTAGATAAGTCGCCATGAGCAATAGAACTGAATGAAAACCTCATGAAACCCAGCAGGTAAAGAGCATTCATTCTGGAGTGAGAGCTGGTGGTTAGATATGGAGTCTTTATCTGTTTAAGACCATGAATCCTGAGAAGTAGCATTGTTGCCTCAGCCAGGCTGAGGATCACTTCACCTCATCCCCTTGGATACGGTGTAATGAAGATGTTTAGCTGTGTAATTATGTCGTGGCACATAAAAAGCCATGAGGAGGATTGTAGAAACAGGTGCATGAAGTGTTTTCCACTCAGCAGCACCCGAGAAAACTCACTGTTCAGCATAAAATCCACTGAAGGAGGATGTTTTGTAAACTGTGTTGTGCCTTTCATGTCTGCTCCAGTGAGTCTCAGTTGACCTATTAGAATGATCTGTGTCATTTCAGATTGTCCACTCCAGCAACCATGTCTGAGTGGCGAGATCACAGGCAGAGAGCCTGAGCTGCACAGGTGAGACCGGCGTGATAATGGGATTGCTGCAGCTTATCTTGTGTGTGAACTCTGTGTGGATCGACCCGCGGCTGTCGAGCTCCATGAGCCACAGAGCTGACGTTCAGATTTCACACTGAGTGAAAGATGAGTCACAAGTGTTGTTCATTTGGGACCTCAAAAGAGAACTGCAATTAGACAACGCTACAGAATAAAAGGAGGTTATGAAACAATGTATTGATAATAAGCCACTTCTTTCCACTGTTTTATTCCAAAACAAAAAGCTGACAAGGCTTCACTGCTGGACATCCTCACATGAGGGAAGTCCATAAACATTTTTTCTTTTGTTTGAGTTTGAACACAAAATTGTGAACATCATAATCATTACATGCAAAGTGATGCATTCAGATAAGTGAGACAACATTTATATCCAGCTCCACCTTTCGTTTAACATCAGCAGGCTTTAATAAACGGAAGCAAACTGGCTCCACTTGGTGTAGGTGGAGTGAATGTATGTATTCAGCAGTGAGAGCAGCTGAGTGGGAGGGAGTCTCTCAGGGTGACAAACTTTCTGGTGAGCCCCCTGTGGCGCTCCCAATTTTACTGAACATCTGCTGCAAGGAAACCTGCTTGTAGAACACAGCAGAAACAAAACGGCCAAAGTTTAACGCTTCCATAGTCAGTATCAGGTACAGCAATATCCTATGGATTATTTTGTATAAAAATATCATCATCCAGATGAGATGTCTTGAAGTGGAACCTTTTCAATTGCACAAAAAGGACTTTTGGCTCTGATTACCAAAAGTTGCTTTGTCTCGGTTTGGGTCTCAGTTTTACAGCAAGGACGCCTCGTCCCTTTGCAATGAGCTGCTTCATTTCGGCTGCATGCAGTCTTCTGGTCTCCACTGGACGCTCGCTCTCAACGCGTCCTGACGAGAATCATGACCCTCAAGAAGCTGGCACAATCTACCTTCAAGCTTTCAGCACACAGCTGGACGGTGATGCTGGTGATTTATTTCAGCAAGGAGAAGAATCAAGTCGCCATTCTGTCACATTTGCCTCCATAAATCTTTGAGAAAGAAGAATTTCAAATTTCCAAAAAGGAATGTGCTGTTGTGTCACAGTAGATTAATATATTATACTGCACTTTTATACACACAACACTGACCTTCAGGTACTTTTACATTTAAGATGAGTCATGCTGGGGGAAAGAAAGCTGAACTGTTCTATGAAATAGTGTTGAGACAAGTCAAGACTAAGGGTGAATTCCAATTCCTTGCTTAATCCTAAACCCTCAGGATCAAATCTCAGCCTTAACCTTCAAATCAGTCCCAGGTTACAATACTATCAACCACCAAACAATTTAATGCTGCATTTTGTGGGCTGCCTGTAGGTAATGATCATTAAATAAATGCATTTTAATAGCATTGTATTTTATCTATTCAAAGGTTAGGAAAGCCAGAAATTGAAAGAGGAAGTTGATCCATGAGTTTTATAGATGTGGTAAATGAGGACATGAAAAGGAGAGGTATGACTAGAGAGGGTGGTCAAAAGAGACACTCTAAAAAGAGAATCAGATTTGAATTAATGCATCTGAGATTTATGGATTGCTATAGGTTTAATTACTTCAATTTAACTTTAACTTTCTAACTTTAAGATAAAAGATTAGGCTTAATTGAGGCTTTATTTAGATACTTTAAGACTGCCTTCATTCTTCCCACAATGGGAAAATATATATATTTTAAATCTACAATTATGAATATTCATTTTCAAGCAAACTGAATTTCTTTCTTTAATCTCTCCTGCTGTTAAGGCCATTCATCTGAACAGTCATCTGTTTGCCTTGGCGATCCTGGGTTGAGAGGCAGTGGAATTGTATTTTTTTTATACCTTTCTTTGGATTAATTCCTCTTCCAATAGATAGAATAAATCATCATTAGTTCATCTTTATGGAAATGTAATAGATCATTTGGTAAGGAAAGCTTGGTTAAATTTGGGAAAAGTACATGACAAAAATAAATAAATAAATCTTCTTTCCTTGATGTGGGAAAACCACAGTGGTCGAGCAAATGTTCTTTAGCAACCTTTCTGGACTGAACAACGGATACAATCAGTTGATCTCAGGTCATTAACGGGTGGTTGCTTGGTGACCTTCCGGGAAAGAAGCCATTTGTTTGTGCACAGGCTTTTAACTGTATGGATTGAAACTAACGTGGTTGTAAGTACAGATTGTCCTCCTCATGATTCATCCCAGATGTCCGTCCCTCTCAGATTCTGGCAGCACTTGAACACCGACATTCAGTCGAATAACATTACAGCCAGGTTGATCCATTTCTATGCAGTAATGTTTGAGAACACTTTTAATCCAGGGGTGCGCATTTCAATTTCTCAAGGAGCCACATTACATGCTGGGACTGTTGTGGGTAACCATCAAGCCAAAAGGACAGAAAAAAACTTCAATTCAGTTACTAGAAAATTCTAAAACAAGGATGAAAAATAGGGGAAAGAGGATGGAGTGATGTCTGCGTGCTTCAAATATGTTTTATTATACATTATTTCTTTCTATATAAAAGTTTTGAACATCGTCACCTGTTTATGGGGGGAATAGTTTGGTGTCAGATTCTGTGATTATAAGAAGGCATTTTCTCCCCACTATATTCTAGTTTGAACCTTTGATGTAACTATTAGAAGCAAAGGGGGAAAGAAAACAGACAGATAAAATGTTAACCTAAAAACTAATAATTCATTTTGTAAAAAAAAAAAAGGGTTGTAACACTTCAGACTGGGTAATAAATACCTGCTTAATAATCAGTAAGTATGGTGTTGTCTACAGTGAACTTAGAGGCTAGTATACAGCTGATGCGTAGTACAAGCACAAGTAGTGATGGCAATATTGTTGGTTGGAGGCTATGTTATAAATACTGGATTAAATTGGAGATCAATGTTGACCTCACCAGAGAACATGACAATGAATAAATGGTTCATAAAAATCCAGAAAAAACACATCAGTTTCCTAAACTTGAGCAAGCTCTTAATGTTTTCACCAGCAGACAGAAACCATGGTGGACCGAGAGGAGAAATCTGGGTCGATACAACAGCACAGCAGAGCAGTTCTCCCTCGAACGTAACGGAAAAAACCTTTTAACTCGACTGGAGAGTGATCAATACCATTCTTCGGGGCCCACCCACCAACTTCTCTCAGTCCCCCCAGTGAGGCAGAGCCGCTGGTCCCAGTTCTGAAGAGACATCAGTCTCCATCCTAATTAACCCAGATGAGGGTATTAATAAGATGAAAGCAGGTCTAGACGAGAAATGGAGCAGATAGCGGAGAGAAGGTCCTGATTTCCAGTGGTCACAGTAAAGTGGGACACCTCTGCCCCTCCCACGGCGAGGGAATGTAACCTGCTTCTATATCAAAAACACCCGCAGGGTCTTTTTTTAATTGGTCACACGTCCCTGGAGGTGATGAGAATATCTACATAAAGAGAGTGAGAAGATGATGGGGTGACAGATGCTACACTCACACTCTCTTGTTGAGAACACTGAGAACTGAGAACACACTGGCGTATAAACCAGTGTAAAGCAAAAAAATATGTATGTTCAAGGTAGCGAGAGATGTGTCATCCAACTGTGACACAAATGACGTCATATTGTCTCAGCTTTATTTTGTACAACATTAAAGATGGTGGAGTATGGCTTGGTAGCAGGGTTAGTTATGCAGCGCCTTATGCAAACCTTACGTTTTGGCTGTGACTACGTGTATATGACCAATATAATAGCATAAGTGATGTTGTTCTGATTCAGTTTTGAAAACTTAATTGACACCTGAAGACAAACCTGGTGCTTACAAATGATATTTAACCTGCATTATTTAAATATAGAGGCATATTAAATATATAAAATATGTGCACAAATAATATTACGTATTTACAAAAATAAATAATTCATCTATGTGGAAAGTGCTTACTCTAAATCAAGTCACAATTGCAGCTTCTCCTGCTTGTTTGATCATATGAGATCACTTCAATCTTAAGCTGATGTTGCAAGAGAGATTGTCGAGTCTGCAATACCACAATAGTTCGGCTCAGTTTTACTCTTCATTTCCGTCTTTATTTCTCACCTGCAAGCTAAATGAATATGTTTAGCCAAAAATTCATGACCTCTATACACATGAATATGAGAACGGCAAAACAAGTTTTGCACTTGTGAGATATGGTTATGACCTAGTAGTGGTTCAGTATTGGTTTGTGTTCATTCTAGCAACAAAGTGATGCACTGCGCTCTACAGTGGTTTTAGTGGTGAGCTAGTAACGTCCGGCTCAACCAACGTGTTTTTGGCTGATGAACTTTTACTCAATTTACAGCAAACTAAGCAGGAAGTGCTTTTAAGTGAGTGATATAGCTGACAGGGGAAAAAAAAAGATTTCAATAACAGGAAATCATTGATAGATTAGTTAATAATGGATAAATCCAGAGGGAGGAACTGAGCACAGTTGTTGGCTCCACAGCGACAAGCTTTCCTCTGGGGTGCTGGAGTCCTACTGGCCTGAATGTCCCCGCCTCTCTGAGCGGACTGTGGCTCACAGGACGGTTGGTTTCTGTATCCTCCTGAGTAGTCAAACATCAGTTCCTCTTTGGCGTCAATGTCCCTGCCAGCAAACAAAGCCAGTCTCGGAATCACCGAGTGCACACGGACGGGCAGCATGAACAGATTTGGCAGACAAGAGTGGTTCAGAAATCGACCAACATTCCCCACCATCCCAGGATCTACAAAAGTCTCTGTGATGGATCCAGTTCCTGAATGTTCTCGGACAGCGATGATGTAATTGTTATCTTCAGGTGTCTGAGCCAGCTGCCGGCGCCTGGCTTCGTCGAATCCGATCACCTCACCTGCGTATTCACAGACAAACATCCCTCGTGTGATTGGTTGGAGCGTCCGCACACCCCAGCCTCGGGTGCCGGTGCTGAAGACTTCTAGCTTGAGTCTGACGCCCCGCTGCACCACACGGTTGGAGCATGCGTCACCACAGGTGCAGACAGCGTTGCACTCGAACACCGGGTCGCAGTAGGCGGCGTCCGTCTTGCTGATGTTGATCAACGAGCCGTCCCTGTTGTACGCAGGTCCGTGGACCTTCAAGCATGAGCAGGTATCACCGCAGCAGGAGTGGGACTGACATGTGCACCCAGGGAGGTTGACTTCACTGGGGTCAACGGCGCAGCCTGCTCCCTGGACATTGTCTGCACAGTACTGAAACGGAAAATTCAATGGTAACAGAACAACAAAACCAATTCAACTTCTCAGCCATAATCGTGAGTTCTTGCTTGAGGTCTATTGATATTGCGTGTGGTTGTTTGCTGTCACCTAGTGGTAGAACTGTGTACAAGTTCAAAAGGATGCTTCATACGAATCCATACAAATACTCTAGGCCTTTTACAGATAAAATGTCCGCCAAAAAAGGCACAAGTTAAATGTATATTAGCATGATGTTAGGTTAAAAATAACAATATAATAAAGTATTTAGTTTCACCACTGTAGTAACACCACTGAAATGTAAGAATTTGTTACCTGAAGAATGCATTGAAGTACAGCCTTTTTATTTAAATATTGTATTGAAAAGCATATAAATATTTAATCTTAAATATATAATAGATGTAAGGCCTTCACATTTACTACAGATATGGCCGCTAACGAACGTAACTGAACGTCAATGAAAGAATAGCCAGGCAGTTACCGAACTCACCAATAAAGATGTGTATCTCTGCTTTACATTTGCATGACTCGGACGCAGTAATGTGAACGGCACGTCTCACTTTTTCCACTGCTTTTTGCAATTCAGGGGTGTTCGAGTGGCGCCCACCTTCCTCAGTCAAACCGCTGCTACTTCTGCTTAGCTCAACGATGAGGAACCATCAGGAACCAACTGAAAATAGTTACCTGAAATTTGGGAAGTGGCTGACGGTCCTGCAGAATCATGATGGGCACCTCCTCCAGACCGTTACTGAGGTCCACATAGCTCCTGTCAGCCCCGTTCATTGCTGAAGTCCAGGCGGCGGCTGATGTCAACAGACTTCCGGTGTGTTCGGCGCTCACGCTTGCGCACAGTACCCTCTATTGACGGGATACAGAATTGCAACTGCGTCAGTGCGGAAGTGTGAGGACTTAAACAGTGTACTGATGACTTACCTACTTATTTAACTGTTCAATTAATAACACTTAGGCAATGTTTACAAACTTTCAACTGAGTCAGTTAAAAATGAATAAGGTGAGCTGTAGCGTTTCTCTATCGCGCCTATAGATGGCAGCCTTATACAACATTATTATAAACGGCAGAAAAACAAGAATTGAATGTAACTACAGGATTTATTTTTTGTCTTGCTGCTATATTTGATGGTGTACGGTTATTTAGAAAATTCTAGTATCTTAACACATTACGGTTCTTTGATAGAAACCATGCCGCTTCATCGAAACCTGTAGCTTAAAAAGAAATATCCAGATGTGTTTCTGTCAAGACAATTAAAAAGCGGTATAAATGTCTGGTCCCCTTCACTAAACATTGCTCTCTGTGAGTAAGTGAACTCTCAAACACGTTTTTGCTTTTGGTAATGCATACTTTTCACGTTTTTAATGCCGCTCAGTACATCTGTAATTCAGATTATATGGGTGATGCCATTAATAGTGAGACTTTCCCCTGCAACCTTTACTTAGACTTAGACTTAGACTTTCTTTGTCATTGCTCAAAAACATATCACTGTATTATGGCAACAAAATTTCGGTCTGAGGCCTCCGGTTTCCAAAAACAAAAACTATATGTCCAAAATAAATAAATATCAGATAAATAAAAAAAAAAATATATATATATATATATACATTATACTACTAATAATAATAAATACAAAATGAAATAAAAATGTATACTAAATATAAACAAATAAACAGTATTGCAGCTATTGTCCAACGTTCAGCAACCTGACAGCACCAGGAACGAAACTGTTCCTGAATCTGGTGGTTCTGCATCAGATGCTACGGAACCGTCTCCCGGATGGCAGGAGGGAGAACAGTGCATACTTACTTAGATCTGGTAGTTGGATATATATATAGCCCAGGTGCGAGCATGGAAGTAGCTGACAGAGATTATACTGCAGTCTGGCTTCAGAACTCCTCAGAATCTGGTAGCTAGGATATATGGCAGGAAACTGAATGTCAGTGATGAAATCTGCGACAGCCAAACATAAGCACCCGCAATCAAATGAGTGGTTTCTCTGAGTGTGCAGTATTATCAGCACCAGTGGCTTCATTAGGAAGACACACACACGCAGTTTGGTCAGGGAGCTAATGAAGCACAACCCTGAAAGAGCTGCGTCTCCTGGGAGACCATCAACAACCATCAGGCTCTCCCTTTGCTCTCGAGCTGATTGACTCGGCCTCAAATTGGCTGCAATGCTTGCGAGGGAAAGAGCCGCACTTTGGTCGGCTGGATGCAGTTTTGTCTCGTCTGATGGTGCAGAACAAAGTCAAAGGATCTCCTCATCTGCCCTTCTCAGCTGGAGGTTCAAAGCCACTGTTTCTCCCAGAGTTTAGCCATCATTGATGTTGTGATCTAAGTGCTTTTTAACATGCTACTTTAAGTACATAAACACTTCTCGCAGTCAAGTCTCTCTAAGGGTTGACAAAAATGTTTTTCTGGGGGCGACTCCTGCTGACAGCTAAGCACCCTGACATCCCTGGAGACCAGCTTGTGTCTTCCTCCTCTGCTGCCAGGCAACCGCTGCGACAGCGTAAATCAATCACATGACAAGATATCGCGAAGCAATTAAACCAGGCGTCAAATGGGTTCAACACCCTCCCGAGGCAAAGCTTCACATTTAGCTCTCTGCGGGTTTGAAGAATGAGAAGTTTCATGAGACTGAACAAACAAGAGGCAAGTCAGTCGCACAGCTCAAACAATTATATGTTTGTTTGGCACAACTTTTCAGCACCTCCAGATTCAAACAGTTTATTTAAAGGAAGGTAACAGACAAACTGGGACACTGATTTTAAACTTCAATTTGCAATGACACATTTGTCAATGTTTGAACCTTGTTATCTTCAACTATTAAGCAAATGTTTGGATTTTCCTCCTTTTTTTAAAACTGCGTCCATTCTCCTCCCCATTTACTCGGTAGCCGAAGTAAAGAGGCTTGAAGACTTCTCTCAAACTGGAACCTTTGCCAGCTCTTATCTGGACAGATCCGCTGACACTCTCACCAGCATGTGCTCCTCCCAGTGTAACATGCCTCAAAGATCCCACATTGGTCGACAAGACATCCATTCTTTCTGGGGTGCTAGCCGACACTGTGATTGAGATCGGCTCAGGCCATTCTTCACCACAGCACTTCAGCATGGAATCAATCATCCTTTTCCACTCATGAACAAGACATTTGGGCACCTTTGCCCGGGGAATGGACTCATTTCCAACCAGGATAGTACGAGCGTGGTCAGGGGTGTCAGGGGTATCTTCCCTTTAATAAGGTCCAGAGGTCACCAAAATGGCTGATAAATTCTGTTAAAGGCCCAGCCGCAATGAGAGGTGGCAGATCTTTATGGCACGATGCAGACAACAGGGTTGCTGCAGTGAAACTGGATAAGGATAAATGTGATGCTGTCATACCATTTAATCCTTTGGCGATTAAGCCGCTGCTATGATGATGTTTGCTGAAGCATCATTCTGGTTTCACTTCACCACCACGCTCTCATTCATAGTGAGTACCACTGACTAAAAATGATGCAGAAGAAATCGATGAGAGGTTTTCACAAGCCAGTTGGTTGCAGGTTGACACGCTAAATTCATTCTGCAGTTCCATTCAGCTGATCAAATGTTTCTAATGACCCGGCTACAGAGCAGAGTCTGACCTCTGAACTTTACTGGAAAGGTGGGCAAGCTCATCTCTAAAGGGACCATGTTCTGGGATCCATGTGAAGATGCTTTAATTACCTCTGGCAAGGAGGTTGTTTTCAATGGCGTTGGGTTGTTGAGTTAAATTCTTTTTTGAAAAGTTATGAACAGATTTGAATGAAAAAACGTGAAATATGTGAAATGGCGCAAGGGACAAATGATTCAATTTTGGGAGTGATCCGGATCACCGTCTGGATCCAGATTTTGGGATCTGAATTGTGAATGTTAAAGGATTCTTCATTATCGGTGGTTTGCGCTCTCTGGTCGATAGTTTTCCGATGTATTCATAATAGTCAGTCTTTAGATGAGGGAACATTTATTACCCTAAATAAACTAGTAACTCATATGTGTATATGCATATTGCTCATAAAGTATTGTTTAGTGTCCTTTTAAAACAGACTATCCAACAAAAGTTCACTCTAAACAACACCATAATTACAAAGCAATAACCATAAATAAGCAAGTAATGAGTTTATTAACAGTGAATATGAGTTCCCAATGTAAAGTGTAGCCATATTAAAAAAAATGCACTTTTCTATAAAGACCTTAGTCGTGTTATAGAAAGCCAAAAAGCCAACAAAGCTCCATGTTCAGCTGGAGTGGACCTCGACCCGACATTTGCAGTGATGTGATGTAGCTTTTCAGTGCGATGAGTGCTGCAACACGGCGATGAATTAAGATGCAGGAGATCTCTCACCATCTTGACTAATGATATTTTTGCAAAGGGAACACTCAAATAGACTGTGAAGATCGACATACGTTTGATTTAGAATGTGTTCCTCCGAGCTGGACTCTCATGAGTTCACCTCATGAAGAGGAATGGATCCTGCGACGCCTCATGTTTACCGGCTGGTAAATATTCTTCCCATTGTATTTGCATGTTCTTTTAATATTTAATCACTTCAGTTGCAATGATGCGTCAAGTGTCAGCAACAGCAAGAGCTGAGTTGTGAGGTTGAAAATAATCTTCCAGCACATCAGCACTGTGATTTAACACACACTCACACCCTGCTGCAGGCGCCGCGCTTTTTAATTGGGCCCTGAGAGAAAACAGCAGAATAATCCATGCAACAATTCATTATAGGTTTAACAGATGATTAGCTTTACTGGAACACTTCTTGTTGCCTCCCTTTACTTGTTGTTTTCCTTCACAGTAGATTAGGGACTGTTCCAGGTACAGCGGCATCTTCACACAGGAGCCTTGAGTGTAAATCTAACGCAAGAAACAGAGCAAGCGAAAGCCATTTATTTCACTTGAGATCTTCGTAGACTAATTTGTTCCCACAGACAAGTTAGTTTTGCGCAATATATTTAAAGCCCCATATTTTGTTTACATGTTGTAAATACAGAACATACATATTTCATATATATATATATATATATATATATATATATATATATATATATATATATATATATATATATATATATATATATATATATATATATATATTTCGGTTTTGTTTTGTTTTATTCGTCACTGCTATGATGAATTTTTTGAAATATCTCCAAAAAAATGACATAGCCTTTCATTACGTCTTTTAAATTCTTCTTCTAAATGTTGCTAGAAAACATATCTATGTATAACATATTCCTGTGTAATATTTTGTTCCAATTAACGCATTTTCTGTGCATTGTTCTAAATATATGTACTACTTATTGTATCTTGTGTCCAGGATTATCTTGTCTTGTTAGAGATAAAAGACATAGATCAAAGACCAAACTAATAATAAATCAAGAGATAATATTCTAAAAATACTACAGACAGTAGTTCTAAAAAGATATCAAAATTTATATGAAATAAAAATTATTGTAAAGAGTTAGTTGGTTGAAAAACAACAATATTTGAATATATTGTTCCTGTTTTCAATTAAATAGTTCTCAGCTTATATTTAAAAAAAGTGAGACAACAGCATTCTGGACGGTTTTAAAACATTAAAAAAAAAAAAGATTTTGATATGTTGCACATCTGCAGTGAACCACGCTTGTCACACTGATGAGTGGATGTTATGTCAGTATTCACTGCCAGTTTTGCTCATGGTAACAAGCACTTAAAAGAGTTGCAGGCAGCTCTTTTGGCGTCACACTCCCGAAGACACTCGGCTTCAACAAATTCATTTAGATTCTGTTTCTATTTTTGGCATCTAGATACGTTTGAGGACATGGAAAGTTCCACAAGTTCCATTCCACAGCGCTGGTTAGGTAACACATCCTGTGAAAGTGAAATCTGCTTCATTGTTAGTGAGGGAGAGCTGAAGTTGCTCAAATTCCAACTGAGATATTCCTTTCAGGTGACACCCTTGTCAGTCACAGGTGTGCTATATTTGATTCCATTTGGTCTTGACTTCTGAAGTTTGTCATTTGAGGAATAAATACCGCGTATAACAACGTTTAGCAGTGAGAGTAGTATCTCTATGTACTTGACTATGTACTATGTGCTTGACACAATTCCAAATCTTGCTCATGATTTGCCTTCATCTGCAGGAGCAGTCTGAACTCACATGTGCCAGATGATGCAGTTGTTCTCTTGCCACGCCTTTGATGGTGTACATGGTGTTTTAGTGCTCTCCCACCTGTAGGGTGTTGACCTTGTCAGTGTTATTGCAGGCGCCGGGGGGATCCTTTCACTTGGCTGGCAGCTTCCGCAGGTGAATAAAGGAGGGGTTGTCATGGAAACCGTGGGGTTTGGAGCCGGTGGACGTGCTTTGAAAAGCTCTCACTGCTCTTGTGACAAAATGATATCCAGTTTGTCACCAGGTAGCCAGCTGTGACCTGTCGGCGTCGAGAAGATAAAAGGACGCTGTTTGATCACCCTGATCAGATGAACAACAGTCAGCAGTCCAACGTCTTCCATACAGTCCCTTTGAAAAGCTTTGTATGCTTGCTTGATGCGGAAAAATATGGAAAGTTGAATGAGAAAATTCCAGATTAGCAGCCTGAAGTGTTCCCAAGACAACCAGGCTTATGGTGTGTCGATGGAAAAATATTCACTTATTTCCATTCTAACCATGTCATTATGTTTTAAGTGTATGCACATTAGACTAATATCAGTTATTATCCATGATAATATACTGTATATACAGACAGTGCCCTTGTAGTATTTTGCAGTTGCAAGGTGGGTGACCCCTGGTGGAGGAATTTCGCTATTGAAATAAGAAATTTTGAAAATAAAAATGCAAATGAATACACAATATTTACCATCAGCTACTGTAGTTACAGAGCTTTTCGAGTGAGAGAATGCGATGAGTACTGTAGTTCGCTACTTCACTATCACACAAAACCTAAAGTAACTCCTGACTTTTTTTCTCACAGCATTAGAATGAATATGACAGCTACGTCATGTCTCAAGCTGGATCAGAAAGTACCTTGCATCTCTTCATTGACTCCCGTTCATGTTCTTTGGTCCCATGAGGCTCCCCATTGGTGCGTTGCTAACACCAACCTAGTTCATCTCTTTTGAGTTTAGGACTTGTGTGAGGTAAATGTGTTTCATTGATGGTGTTTCCTATCCTGACTATTGCAATTGTATTTTACCGTAGAACCCCGTCATTGGGGACTTCTGCATCCATGTTTTTTAATGGGATCCAACAACTCCCGAGAAAACCACCACAACTCTCCTTTTTTAAATAAAAAAAAATATTATGGCAGTATTGCTGCTAATAATAGGCATGAAGGTCACTATATTCAGGCATAATAATAATTGTGAAAAGGTGAAAATCTGACAATCATGGTTTGAAAAAATAAGAGGAAAGAAGAGTTTATTGATTCAGCTCCTCAAAATAACATGTTTTTGTGTGCAAACCACAACAAAACAGTGATTGTAGACATTTTCAAAGAAGAAAAGGAAAGAAATTTCAGAAATGTAGAAAGCAGTACATCTATTGATCTAATTGATAACATTCATGTTTCTATTGCTGGTTTACAGTCGTTGCTCTGCAAAAATAAAACATTTGTAAATATACAAACAAAGTATAGAACAAAATAGCTGATACAACATTACAGAAGTTTTTGCTAACAGTATTCAATAGACGGAATATCAAGTGGCAACGTACGTCGTCAGCTTATATTAGAGTTCATAGACAAATCAGTATATATATAGTTCAGTGCACAACAGCCAACGGTGAAACTGCTTCACAAGAGGGAGGTTGCTGTTTTAACAGTTCTGCCAGAGAAACAAGTTAAAGTTCAGCTTGTGATGAATCGGTGACAGTACTCATGCTGTGACTATTAAACAAGGGAGAATAATGCGGTGTGGCTACCAGCCGCAGCGAGCCTAGCGAAGCTGCCATTGTGTGCGCTGAAGTGAAAAAAAAAAGGCAAAATGCTAAACTAAAGATCAAAAACGTCTTTTGTTTGAAAGACAAACCGAAGTGAAAGAAAAATGCATATTTTACACAAAGAAGCAAATATGTATATTTGTGCTTCTGACAGAGTATAAGTCTGTGGATGTCTGAACAGGAAGTGGCGTTCACCACATGTAGTAGCTGCGAGAGGTGTCCACTTGGCTGGGTTTGTTGTCTGTGGATCCCTCTTTCTCTTTCTCGTTGTCTGCCTCCCATAAGTTAATGAGTGGAGGATACAGCTCATTCAGCGGTATCGACGACGTCTTCTGCATGTACTTCTTCAGAGAATGATGATAGTTTTTTCTTTTCCACCTTTTGGCGATGTAGATGCCCAAAGTGGCGAGGCTGATGATGGCAAACACCGTCCCCATGACTGCGGCGAGAGCCGTGTTGGTCACTTGGTCGGATATCTCCACCTCAAAAGCGGCTTGTTTGGTCGTCACGTTCGCGCACGACTTCTGGCTCTGCTGGTGGATGTTGGAAACGGTGAGGCAAACTTCGTACTCGGTCGCCGGCTGCAGGTATGTGAGGTTGTACTCGTGGACGTTGACCGGAACCCTGGCAGTGTACGTTATATGGGGATTGTCAATCTTCAGCGTGGCAGACGACCACTTGAGGTTGGACGACATGGCATTTGAGCTAATCTTCCAAGAGACCAGAATTGAGTGGGACTCTGCGTGTTTGACAAAAATCTTCATCAGCTGTGTGTTGTCCAGCAGCGTTCCATTCACCCGTATGGCTGTCACTCTCGTGTCAGCGCCTTGTGAATTCTGCGCAACACAGGTGTATCTCCCAGAGTCCTCCACCTGGATCCGAGAAATCCTCAAGGTCCCGTCACTGCTCAGACTGTACTTATCAGACAGAGTGTCCATCATCACCTTGTTCCCCATCGGTGTCACCCAATAGATTTCTGGCTCAGGTTGGGACATGGCTCGGCAGTCTAAGTCCACAGTAATACCAATGTCCAAGTTGAGGTGGCTGGGGAAGGTATCGTGGGCTATCATCGGGATGCACTGACTCGCCAATTCCTTCTGCAGAACGTCCCGAACATGCATACCTCGGACCTCGGGGGGCATCGCACAAAACATGGATAAAGGTTCCATGAAACGAACCATGCTTTTGTTGGCACTCATCCAATGAATAACGCAGTCGCAGCGGAGCGGGTTGCTGTGGATGCTGATCTCACGCAAGTTAGGCAAGGATACCACAGTGGAGTGGTATAAAGCACTGAGTGCGTTGTTGTTCAGCATTAAGCTCTCCAAGGCGGGCACGTCCCGAAAAGCTTGGCGGTGGATGTAGGAGAACTTGGGGTTGTTGGTCGCCTCCAACTTTGTGAGCTCAGGAAGATTATCCAAAGCATTTCTGTCAATAGAAACCAGCTCACCCATGTTGTTGATGCCCAGCTCTTTCAGTCTCAGCATGTTCTTAAAATCGCCTTCCTGGATTTTCTGAACCGGGTTTTTGTTTAAATCCAAGAACTTCAGGTTGGGCAGTTTTTGGAATGCTCTCTGGGGAACCCTGACCAGCTTGTTGTCGTAAAAGGAGAGACTTTCGAGATTGTCGAGTCCGACGAAGGCATTTCCAGGGACGTCCGTTAAGTCCATTCCAGCCAAAACAAGGCTTCTTAGATTGACCAGCGGCTTGAAGTTGAAGTCCATAATCCCGACAACAGGGTTCTCGCCGATCATAAGAATCTCCAGATTAGGTGTGGAGTCGAACCACTGACTACTGATGGACTTGAGCTTGTTGGAGTTGAGGTGAAGCCTCAGGAGATTGTGAAGTCCAGAGAATGCGTTGGCTTGGATGGCGTTGATCTGGTTGTGGTTTATATAGAGCTCCTGCAGGTTGCTGAGGTCCTGCAGACAGTAATCAGGCATTTCTGTGATCTGGTTCTCCTCGAGATGAAGAGTTGTGAGCTGAGACATGTTGCTGAGGCCCACGTCTCGAATGCTGCTGAAGTTGTTCTGGGACAGGTCGAGCTCCGTGAGGTTGAAGAGCTGTTCCAGCTCCTCGCTGGTCCTTGCTATGTAATTGCTCTGCAGGAGAAGAACCTGAGTTTCAGTGGAGAGGTTTCCTGGGATGCGTGTCAGACGCAGATCGTTGCAGTCCACAGTTATCGCTTCCCTGTAGGTGGACTGGGGGGTGAACCACGGCCTTATCTCGCACACACAAAGCTGGGGGCACTCGTTGCTCTGGACAAGACTCATTGCTATTGACACAATGATTAGTCCGGGAAACACCTGGCCCAGGAGGAAGCAGTCTATCCTCTGTCTAGCCATGCTGAAGCAGGATTAGAGGAGGGGCTGTTGAGTGCGGCTGTGAGCTCTTTACGGTCATGAACTGGACTTCAATCCAGTTTTCAGTCCCTCATTCCAGGTTCATAACCCACTGTCACCAACAGCGATCAAACTGTAGGAAGTAATCTGGAAAAAAGGGAGAAAAAGGGCACATTATTCGACAGAAACTTGAATGCAGCGTGAACAATGGACTGGTAACTGCCTAAGGTGAGGACGCATCAAACACTTAAGAAGCAATTAGGCCTTTTGTGTTTCCAGTACATTTAGTAATAACTACAAATAGAAGAAAAGCTGTTTCCCCTGTGAGACTGTTAATTATATGCAGCATCAACATTTTTGAGAAAATGCAACTTCAGCTCATTACAGAGAGCGCAAAGACTCCTGCGTCAAATTCCACAGAGGCCTTTCATCTATGCAACATGCCCATGAGGAGTCGATCATTACCTCCGCCGAAACATCATTAAATTAGACGCACAATCGTGCCTCGCCTGGAATTCTGAATAACAGATGTACAACTTAATATTTCATGTCCCCCGTCTTCTCAGTTCAGGATGGTCTTATTATGATAAAGGAGAAAATACTGCAATACAAGAGCTTTCATTCATTGCAGTGAATTGAGGTGCGAGAGAGTGAGCATCTGCTTGCCCATATGTCCACAACCCTTAGTTCACAAACTTGGAGGCTAGACAATAAAAAATCCATTGCCAAGAAGCCATTTATAGCTCCTCATGTGTACTGTTTTTTCCCCGTTATTATAATCGCCCTCCAATTCCACAGGTCACAGTAAATGGTCAATGTTGTTAAATTCAGAGAAAACTGTGCGGCTAAACATTCAACAACAGTAGGTCAAGTTTTTTTTTTTTTTTTTTATCACAGTGTCGTGACAGATGAGTTTTATCCAATGCAAAAATATGCATGTTTGGGATTGAAAAGCAAATAAACAGACTCTATAATGTAAACAAAAAAGAGGCAGTGCTTAAAATATATATGGAAATATATATAAACGATCACTTGTGCCAATTAAAGTATTCTCTACTAGCAACATAAACAAAACGTCACATCACGTAAAAGTGAGAATATTCAAGTACATTTTAAGAGCAACAAAAATGTAGCAGAAAAATAACCTCTCACCCAAAAATACTACCAAATGTCCACTCATGTTCAACAAAATATCTACATGGCACCACAAATACATGTTCAAGCACACGTTTCCACCGCCATTCCAAACACTTGTTTTTAACCTTGAAGCTCACGTTCATGACTGTTGTGCTTCATTCTTAAATTCCCCACAGTTCTCCAACGCTTGAAATACCTTTCCTCCAATGAGAACATGTGAAATGAACAACCATCACAGTCACAAAAACCTCTCAAACTCGAACCTCTTCTAAATTAGGTCATTTCTGATCATCGTCACTGACGTCTCGCACTGTTGTCATCACTCACTCCCAAATTTCCTGTGACACTTAGCTGTGTGAACAAAAATACTCTGATATATTATTCATTTGACTGAGTTCATCTGTGGACATCTTTTTTTTTTATATGGAGCTGGAGCCTAGAAGAAACACGTTCGGGTACAGCAAGGCTAATATCACTCTTGATACAACTAGGAATGATCCGATCAGGATTTTTGCTGCTGATCACCGATACCGATCACATGGATTGACTATGAATTTGTAATCAAAATCTTCTGTGTACATCATTAAATCATTTTCATTCAGACACGTTTTTATATACCACTCAAAGGAGGAAAAAAATAGAAAAACCTTGCAGAATCCAGCAACTTTTAATTCAATGTGAGATCTCGCAGTTTGGTGAATCTCTAGAGACTTTGCTATGTCTGTGGAATGTTTACATGCTGGCCGCTTCAGAGACAGAGAGTTATGAAAGTTTCCTCTCTGGACATTTTCTCTCTGGAGGAGCAGGCGCATCGCTACCAACGGGGCTTCATCAGAGCGCTGGCTGTCGGTTTTTGTGATCAACATTCACCGATCACGCTGACATCGGCTGATCAGGATCGGTGGCTGATCGATCGATCGGAGCATCCCTTAGACACAACTCCTATTTAGAGTAGGGGGCTGGCACTCTGTTATCCAGTTGACTTTTCATTGTCGTGGAAGCATTTGTCAAACAGACTCACAAATACAGCACTTTATAAATTCATGCCACGTCGCTCGCAGTCAAATGTTTAATTCAACTGGCAGACAACAACTCAGAAAAGGCTTGTGGAACTTCTATATGTAAGTGAACACTGCATTGCATCGCTGACACCGTGTTAATGACTTTGGGGCGTTCTGAATGAAGTGCTGTAACTACACAGCTATTACACAGGCCCTCCATTTTTACTACAACAACAAACGTGTGCCGGGACATTATCCTTCAGCCACACTTAAGAGATCCTATTAGTCGATTAGGTCTATTTACTAAGGAAGCTGCCTGTCCCAGCTCCGAGCCATACGCCACTACGGCATTAGCCACAAACACATGACTCGACGGTCAACACAAGCTGAAGGAGCTATCACTTAAGAGGCTTTCAAACAAGGGAGCTCACTTATTCATCTGAATCTAAACTGCCTGGCAACAGCTCCTGGGAGACAGAAACATGTCACCCACTTAACTAGAAATTCCCGTTGGGGCAGGGCGCGGCTGGGTGAGACGTTTAATACAGGCCTGCCGTATGTCGTAGCCCAACAGTGATATTGGAGGAAAGGTTGGCTGCAGGCGCTGGACTCAAACCCAGAGGAGAGAAACAGCTTACTCAGAATGTTAATTCAACGACTTCTGAGACTGCGCAACCAAAGGAAATATCACCGGTAAATTGTCTTTTAATAACTTCCGTCAGCAAGTGGAGTGACATTAATTCCTATTCCTATTAATTTCTATACTTTCTGTAGCTCCATAGATATTTACAATATTCATTCAAATGAAAGCTCAAACTGAAACACCTGAGGTGTGAAGCACGACTACACTTTTTTTTTCACACCTTTCAAGAATCTTGGAACATCCTGTTTTTGTATGAGAATTGTGATGGAGGTCCACTGGACACAAACCCAGGTGGAGGAAGAAAACAACACCAAAGACAGGAAGAGGAAGCTCCAAGCTGCTGAAACAAGAGGGCCCTTCAAAGCGGATACTTGAAAAGCACTGCTCTGAAGAGTGTCTTGTCACAGACTTTACTGGCTGGAAGTGCCTTAGCAAGGTGGAAATATAGGTCAAGCCTCCTTATAATAAAGAGTACCATTCACTCTTCGTAAATTTAACAAAGTGCTGGATCAGGTTTTGACAGTAATATTTTGGGGGCAATATTTCGGTTTCAGCGATTGTGCGCCTGCCACACCAAAGTGCAGATGCAGCAGGACAGAGACATTGTGGGAGTTGGATTAAAGAACCAACTACCTACTACTTTCCCCACTTTTACAGTGATATTGGAGGCCGTAGCAGAAAATATACGAAAATATCTTCAAAAATACATTTGATCATGTTCCTAACCATCGAGCAGCTGTGTATGAATTTCGGTCACATGTTTCGGGATCAACTAGCTGACTGAATCTGCTAAAAATATCTGCTAAATGACATGAAATGTCACACGAACGAAGAGAGAGTGAATTCTGTGAGCAGCAGCATGTCATCACTGTCTATTGATTTGAAACCCATTGGGACCAAACAGTTAAGAAAAGAAAAGCAGCTGCACATGTTGTAAGGGTTGTCCCCTCCTTTCATGACTTGAAAATGTGAATTATTATATTGTCTCTAACCAGCTGCTCAATTGTTTATACAAATTCTGATTGGATTTAAAATGAGAGGAAAATCATTTGACTATATTCTACTGTTATTGTGCTTTTAATGTGTTGCAAAATAACTAAGACAAAAAGCCATTTCAGCAAAAAATAAATGGTATATCAAAGCTCTCTGAATTGTTCTTTGATTTTCACGCTCATAAGTCTCCAAGGAGGTTGTTCGAGGGCAACTATGGATTTTACGTGAAGCTCTTGTTGATGGGGTCATGTACATGGTTCAAGGTTTGCGTTCACCACAGAATTACCGCTGATGACTTCTCTATTAATTATTATGATCCGTCTTCAACTTCAAGACTTTAATTAAAACTCATGTACATGCTTGAAGTGCTGATCAATTCAGTGAGTTAGGAAAGGGCACCTGCTGGGTTTAGCGTCGGCTGGCAGAGGCAGAAAAGCTTATGGAAATGATTGTTCTTGGCGACTGCAATGCAGCTTCTTGAAATACGCAATGACGATTGGATCTTTAATTCAGATGATTTAACAGTTAAATTAATGTTGGATAATGAAACACTTCTATCCTATAAATGCTCTCAGACTATTTTTTTTCATTTATAGTGGAACAAAAGAATTTATCCTGAATTGAAAGCCACTAGTTTACATACAGCACCATGGTGCTTTCCCCAGCCGCTCACCCTCAACCTAACCATTCAAAACAAATGGCTAGCCCTAACCAGGATCTATTTAAATTCAACACATGGCGTAGTTTACTATGAAGTTTCAATCCTAAAATTGAGGCTTAACCTTGTGGGAACTTGGAAAAAATGTCCCCACAAAGCAAAATGTCTTCACCACGAAGTGTGTTTGCAAGAATTGGTCCTCAACATATAACTAAACTAGATACATGTACACAGACATGCTGACTGACATGAAGCTTTCCCCAGCTCCTGACCATAAACATAAGCATCCAAAACAAATGGCAAAATTCAACCTGCACTCTTGACCAAACTAAAACCTAAATATGATAACCCCTAAAACATGGTTAAAAATGCCCTCACTATGTTGAATAAAAGTGGTTCTCACTAATATTGAAGTACAAGAACACACAAACGCACACACACATTCATACAGCAAGTTCACTGCAATAGTTTTTATTGTTGGCAGAGTATGAGCTTTGGCACTCACATCGCTATTCCTGCCTGAGTCTGTCCCAAGTAAAACAATTGGACCAAGTTTCAAAGCTTGTTAGGCACCAAGTTAAAAAGAAAACGCCCTACTAGCTATCAGATTGTCCTTCAAATTCACTTCTGAATCTCCCCTTGCTCTCTGCTTCTGACAAAGTTCTGCTTTTAAAGCAACACTGCCGCATATCACACACAGCCATCTATACAACAGAAGAGCAGTGCGGTATCAAAGGAGATATAGAACTCTTTTTAGCTCCAAGACAAGAGTCTTGCATTAGAATCTCTCTTGGGAACCGTCAGTGACAGCACACGCGAACTGGGGCGATTTTACTTATAGAGCTTGAGATGTTCCTCTGCACAAAAAAAGTAAAAAGAAAAGAATGGTGCGATTTGCAGGAGACTAACTAATGTAGGAACTCTGGCGCACCATGTCGAGCTAGCTGCTCAACAGAGAAGACTATTAGCCCAAAATAAGTAAACCTGAATAAATCATATCGCAGCCAGACGGACCCAGGAGTGTCACCAATATTCATCCAGACTCCTGAAATCATTAAATATTTACAGATGGCAGGGAGGAGTCGGGGTCAAGATGAGGAAATGAGGTTTTCCCTTCATTCCAAGATATGAGCTGTCACGCTCACACCTGCCTCTAATGCATTCTCCGGCCCTCACCGACTTCATTTCATATCAAACACCCCGGGGTTTGATGCGTTCAAATAAGCAGGAAATGAGAAATGAACTCATGTCCTTACACTTAACATGCCTTGTGTTTGTGTTGCCTGCAGCGCTGCGTCTTGTCAGTCGACGGTGAAGCCGCGGAAAAAAAAAAAAACAACAGGCAACATATGCGTCATATTGCTGGTGTGCATAATTTGGCAATTATGCTAAGTAGGGTACATTAGTGGAGAAGAAAACATTTAGAAACCAGACACTGCTACAGACTGATTCACTTACACAGAGGATTGATGCGTGTTTTGGCCGGACTCAGATGAGGTGACTCACCCAGGGTCTTCCCTCTTGGTCATCAGCAACACTTGAGCCATTGATTTCTTGTTTTATACTGATTGATTGCCGCCCCTCACACGCTCGCTGACCTTAAAGCGGGAGGGGAACTCGGAACACAGAGGCCGAAAACCGAGAGGCGTTTGAGAGACTTGTGTTGAAAACACATCAACGTCCAGACAGTGTGGATTTAAATGATCCTGGAACATCAACCACGCATCGTGTTGCTGTGTAACACAAGACAATCGATGCAACTTATGCACTTATAATTGATGCAATACATATTAATAAATCATCTATCGGACTGTTTGTAGCATTAGCCACCAAACTAACCCATTCCAACACAACATGACGTCAGTTCCTGCGTCTCCATCTCACTGTGCTGGGAGGAGATACTTCTTATGTTATTAGTATATGTACTTTATTTGTTGCTAAAGGGTGCACTGTTGTATTTTTCTACATTTGTGGAGGGAGGTGTTTTTTTGTTTTTTGTTCTTTGTTGTACTGCATCTATAATCTTTAAGTTTAAGTAAGTTTGTTTGTTTAATATCAAGCTGTTTAAGCTAAAAAAATGTTCATGACCGATGACATTTGGGGACAAAAACAGAGAATAATTGTGATGGAAGGACAAACGGCGACATTTCTTTTGCCAGAGCACCCAGCCCTAGTTCATATGACACAATTTCCTGATGTTGTAATGCAATGAATTGATCGCACTGGAAGCACTTGACGTTAGCTACGAGCTGGCATTGTTGGAAACAACCATAGCATATCGAGCCTCTGACCTAGATATGACACTCAATGCCCCCTCATTTCAGCGAGATTAAAAGGATAAATATTGGCTATTATAATGCAGGAAACTTATAGATTACATGGAAAATCTATCCATGCTTTTAGTTCCACCATGCCGATGACCTTATGAAGGCCCAATGAGAGCAGATGTGCCAACACATCTGCCGTCAGTGGCAGACTATGCATATCAATAAGCTCCCAGGACAATATGAAACAACCCTTTAGCACCGCAGCCATGTCTGTGGAGATCATGCGGGGTGAGCTGGAGTGTCTTTGCATCTGTTGTCTGTGAGACCTGCAGCTCATTGAGAACAAAGGGACTAATGCCTTCGTGCTTCTTATGAGAATAATGAGGCCCAGCACCCCCCCACCTTCGCCCTGTCTTATGCCCCCTCGGGACCTACATGTTGAGAAAGACAGAGGGTGGAAGGAGGGTGATTCCTCCCTTACACAGCCTGCTGACTAAGACAAAACAGATACAGAAGATATATTAAATTACATTTGTAAAAGACCAATTAAAAAAAAAGCTACATTTGTAAAAGACCAATTTTAAAAAAAGCTACACCGACAGGAGAACGTATAACTTATACTGAGGCAAATCAGTCTGTGTTAAATGGTTCAACTTTCCCCAAACCACTGGCAAAGCTTCTATTATCAAAGCAAGATTCAAAGGTATTTACTGTCCAGTGCGCAGTGACGTTGAAGCTGAAAGGAAACTGGTTATAATGGCACATATCCTTCACACAGCATGAGAAGGTTTCATCTTTAGGAAAGTGCTGGAAGATGCCCAACCACACACACAGAGGAAGCATGAACACTCCAAACTACTCCAGGTTCCATCATGCCACGTGACCGTTCCACTTGTTTTGTTGAACTGATAGGCCGGACTAACTGTGGAATACATGAAGTGCAACTGGCGATCCAATAACAAGGTAAACATGGGCTCAACCTGTCTTCATAAAATGACACAGCTGCATTATAAAAGGAATATGCAATGTAAGCAGCTTAGTTTCAGTGCGTGTGTCATGATAAACTTTTATTAAACCCAGAGGTCGAGTGAGGGAGGAGATGACAGAGCACTCTGGATTAAAAGGAGAGAGACACTGAGTGTTCGCTATAGCCTAGTTTCTTTCCCAACATCATCACTTTAAAAAAAAAAAAAAAAAGAGCATTTTAATGGTTTTAAAAATCTCATTTGTCTGCTTTCTTATTCTCATTTAGGGATCCCATTCATATTCCTAGGTCAGATCATTATAGTTTTGTCTCACTCTCTTATAAATAATAAATAAATAAAAATAAAAAATAAAATAAAACCCAACCTATCTCAAACAAGGAAGCCACACTGTATACAAAATTATGGAAGCAAATTGTGCACAATAAATTATTAATAATGAAGTTTCATTTGCGTTTACTGTTTTGAAGAAATACAGATGAGTGATTCATTCATTTTAAGAACTGCGTGTATAACTCAAGATTTTTGTGTTGCTGCTTATCCAAAAGAGCCAGTTGAACGAGTAGATGTGTGCAGGTACTGCAGGTGGGCGACAGAAGCCATATTCTTGATTCAGGACGAGGCTGATGGAGCCAAGCAAAATGGTCTGAGTGCGAAGAGAGTAAAGTTCAGGTCTTTTTGCTACACCTGCTGCATTTCCCAAATCAGACCTACTGGAGATACTACAGAGATGCTCCACCATTCCAGCTCAGCTAAATAACGAATAGATAAAAGCTGTTTATCCAGTCAATAATCTTCCCCTCGTCACCAGTCTCCTTGACAAAAGTGCAACAGCTGCAATGACAGAAGCAGCTCCGGGGGCCACAATGGACCCCCTGCCAACGCAAACCCCCCGAATTCTGAGGAGGCATCTCAAAGAAAACGCTGCCTGACGCGACTCTTAGCTGCGAGCGGAGATATCGAGACATCTGCCGGGAATCCTCCACATTAACATGCAAATCACATTCGGAGCTGCAGCCGCATCAAAGTTTGTCTCCTCGGCAGCATCCAAGTGTCCGTCGCGGTTGCGGGTGTCAGATCCGCTCACAGCCCGGAGACACGGCGGGTCGGTGACGGTGCCCTTGAGCGCGCGTCTGCCTGTTTACACTTTTGCGCTCCAGCCGCGACCTTAAGAACACCTCCATCACCAGCACCACCGCGGGGAATTCTTGGGAAGATGGTCAGAGAGGCGATGGTTTCTCACCTTGTTTGCATTGAACTCCGCTTCTTCACCCTCAAACGCGTCTTTTTGAGTGAAAGTATCCCGTGTTCCGCCTGCAGGAGGTTGTTTACATCCTCCGTCAGAGGCGCATGGTGCAAACACACCGGCCGCAGAAGAGAAGCGCCGCGCTGATGGTCCCCAGCTCCTCCTACAACTGGAGGGAGACAGTGAAGGAGAGAGAGAGAGAGGGAGGGAGGACGGAAGGAAGGAGGGAGGGGGAGCGATGGGAACACCTGGCCATGTTCAGGCCAGTCAGCTGATCCCGGAGCAGACGATTGGTGGAGGGAGACTGTCTGTCACTGTTGGCCGAGCAAAGCAGAGGCACCATCTGCTCCGGCTTGTTGTGAAGAGAACAAAGGCAGAGGGTGGTGGTGGTGTGTGTGTGTGGGTGAGGGGGTGAAGGAGGAGGGTATTAATGATGACAAACCTCTCGTCCAAGTCTTAGAGCAACATAACATATCCCCATTTCTCCACCCGTAGCCTCAAGTCTGGCTTATTTTGAAACTGCCCGACTCGACCTTTTCACAAAATTGTTGAAGAAAAGAAATCTTGTCCAAGTTTTTGAAAATATGGGTTTATATTTTTTATAGACGTATAGACGTCTTGTTCTTAATAATAAAAAAATACTTAAAAAATGTAATAACGCTGGTATAAAGAGTGCTATACAAAAATAATACAAAATATTTAAGACATGTAACAGTGTTGCAGTAAAATGGCAACAATTTATATTTGGATAATTCACTAAAGCCCTAATAGCATTGCATAGCTCAGGCTAACTGAGTTCACTCTAGGTTAATTTCTGGTGCAGTATTTCTCATACGATCTGGCTAATAAACACCGTAACCTTTGCTTCTTATTGAGAATCCAGACAGAAGGTGTCTTGTGAAGACACACGTCCACAGGCACGTCCTGGGAGCTCTGTGACTGTTACCGTCATAACCGAGCTAAGTGCAAGTGGCTGAACCGATGAATTTCATCATTTTCACCATGGATCTGAAGAAACACCAGACGAGACAGCAGAGTATCAATAACGCCATGCGGCGACCTTTAAAGAGAAACAGGTAGGAGCACATTAAATTAGTGGTAGAGCTGCAAAGCTTTTCCACTAAGTTTGGAGCAACATCACTGAGACGGTTGAAAAATCAAGCTCCTCACTTTGTTTTTGTTGATGCAGAGAGTTGATGTTGCTGACTGACAGGTCTAGGCCTGAACATGGAAATGAGGAACAAAAACAGCATTTTCTGGCCCCAGCTACAGTCCCTCTGTGAGTTAACTTTAACTTGGTAATTCCTCCTCAAGGCATCAGTCTGTCTCGCTCAGAAAGCTAAGTGGCATTCCAGGAGCTTGGACAGTGCACCAAGGAACAAGGATTACATTTTAGGGGTGTTCCGTCTTATCACCTTGATCCTCTGTGATGTCACCCCACCACCACTGCTATCTCACACACACACACACACAGACTCACAGTGTTTTTGACATTTAATTAATGACATATCAGAGCAATAAATGTTATCTCACCAAGAAAATAAAGGTCCATATATGTTTATACATAACCATGTAGCACAAACAGAACTTGCTTATTTATTTCATTATTGTATTTTTTCATTATTAATATTTTTCCATTAATATATATGTGTGTGCTAACTTATATAGCTATACAAGTAACATCCGACTGGGATCGGTTCCAACCAACCGGTCGTGAGTCGGATTGGACGCAAGGTGCTACTGTAATGGTAGATGGCTGTGTGAGAGTGAGATGCTGGGATACTGTGCTGCCGTAACTGTCGTACGTGATGCTGGGCTGCTATGTGCCAGACATTGAATAACCCGTAAGTACGAGTGGACGTAAGTCGAGCAGTTGGATGTTGTATTTTGGAATTCTTGGAGAGACCCCTCTGTGCGGGGCCTTCTTCCTATTTGGGGCTATTTGTGGGGACGTCAGTAAAAATAGTTGCAAGTTTGGTTCAGAGTCCTAGTTAAGGTTATCTATTAGTTTTGGATGGTTAAGTTAAGAGCAAGAGGCTGGGGAACGGTCCTCACAAAAATAGCCAAAAAAATCAAGTGTGTTTGTGTTTACGCACATCTGTCCTGGTGAGATCCGAGTTAGGGAGAAAACACCTGTGTGTAGAACCTGTATACCCCACTAGGTTCAGCCTCAATTTGAGGATTAGGACTTCAAAATAACTGAGTCGTTATAATTCGGTTTAAGTTTGGTTCAGAGTCCTGGTTGAGGTTAGCCATTTGTCTTGCATGGTTAGGTTTAGGGTGAGGCTGGGGAAAGGGTTATGTCAATGAGGCGTCCTCACAAAAATAGTGAAACAAACAAGTGTGTGTGTACATCTAATCCAAAAAGACATCAGTTTATTAACATTATGGAGCAACACATGCAGTGATGTGGAACATATTAAATAATTCTCTAAGTAGTTTGTGATGGAATACAGTCCTCAGAGAACTCTTCAACACTTTCGTGTCTATTTTTACATTCAAGTCAAAAACCTTTCAAAGGGAGAAAAAAACACTGAATCAAACAGCAAACTTCACAAACACTGAGGAAGGAGACCTCCCTGCTCCATTTTGGTTCTTTTTTTTGTTTTCTCTGTTTAGTTCAGATTAAAACATTAAAAAAAAAAACATTTGTTCAGCAAAACACAGGTATCACCAAATATTTGGAAAAGTGTACTGAAGTAAAAAGAAAGAAGACACAAAATTAAATACAGCTATGGTTCCCTGTCTAAACATCTTTTTAAATTTACATATTTGTATGTAAAATATCTAAAAGTCTCCTCACGTCCCTCTACAGCAGGGGTCACTCAGAAAGGGCATTCGTTCAGGATTGCAACCCACGGTTTGGTGACCCCTGCTCTAAGGCATCATGCTCAGAAGAATCTCTTGAACAGGAATGAATAAAAAACAAAAGACGTCTTCACTGGAACGACCTGCGTTCCTCAGTCGCACCTCTTCACTCCAGCGGGTGACCCAAATACCTGATGAGGCGCCCACTGGCCACACCGCCACCATTCATAACAACCAAAATGTTGGCTGCTGTGTCTGCAGAGCGATGCCCGAGTGCCTATTAAAATGTGAAGTATTTCGCGAGGGCTGACGCGTCAGCTGTCAATTAGGTGAGAGGGAGAGGACAGTTGATGAATGGTATTGCTGAGTAAAAATGAGATTACAAAGCATGTCATTCTGAAATGACGCACATTAAAATGATCATCCATCTGGAAACAACTATGATACAGAGGACTTAACTAGATTACATCCAACTAAAGCAGGAAACCAGATATAAAGTGGTTGGCTCTGAGAACTGCGGCTAAAATCCTCCTCTGTGTTTGCATCAAAACAAGCTGACTTCCTCTGACTTCATTTACTATTCAGCCTCATGCTGCTCCACTCCTCAGCTTGCTCTGCTTTTAAATGCATTTGCATTTTACCAACAAAAACAACAACTTAGGATGAACAGCTGTGATTCAACTGTGCGTGAATGTTTCTGGATTCTGCGCCAAGATTAATAGTGTTATTATTTTATTAAAAAAACAAAACAAACTTAATTGACATTGAGCATCGCAGCGTGGAGACATCATGACGTATGTTTTCAGGCTTAACTAAAACACAGCACAGTGGTCAGTGGAGATGTTCAGTTTAATAAGGGGCATAAAAGTAAAATAGGATTTGACGGTTATTGTAGCCAGACAAATATCTCCAGCAGTCTCAGGGGCAAACTGAGAAATGGCAAAAGATTATATTAAATAATCATTGTTCAATGTGAAACATGACAAACCCCTTCCTCCACTGCGCAGGAGTGTGGTCAGTATCACGACAAGCTCAGGGGAAGAAGGTCAGAGAAGAGGCTTGCTGGTGGTTGCTGGGCAGATTTTGTGGCTTCCCACAGGCTAAACAGCCTAATCAGTTTGACGCCGCTTCTGTCTTCATCCTGTTTTTTTTTTTTTTCACACCTTCTCACTCTATAGGAGGCTTCCTTCTTGAAACGATTCAAAGGTGTTTCATTAGATTCCCACCTTCTTTCTTCACAACTTCCTCATTGTGTTGTAATGGCATGACGGATATGAGCGCATGAACACATACAGTGCAAAAACAAAAACTTTCAGATAACAAAAGATATATGGCACTTACCAATGCTCACTATGAGAACTTGACTTGGTGTGGATTAACCAATAGCGAAGACCGTTAGTGGGCGACGCACATATTCACACTGTAGAACTGTGGTTGTCATGAAGTGAGCTGCTTCAACTTCTGTTTAAATTCAGATTGAAATCTGCAGGAAAATCGTACCTTTTTTGAATTTTCGTTTTGACAATGCTGCAGACGCTTTCGCCAAGTCAAGCCTCATGCACGTAGCCCTGCAGCACCAATCACATCACTTCAGAAAGATCGCAGTAGAACTCAACAGAGGGTTAAAATACTATCATACAACGATTCGTTTCACATTTGAATAACATAAATAGTATAGAGGAGAGTTGAAATACTGATATTATCAATTGGATAGACCACAGCAAAATGTAATTCTGACCTTCATTGCTTAAATAAAAATACAATGCTTATTGTGAGCAGCTATGTTTTCATCCTTCAGCTATCCTACCAGAAGTGTCAACATTGTGAAAAGGCAATAATGACTTTTGTAACCTTCATTGCTATTTTTGTGTCATTGTAAACACAGACTCAAGTACTTTGTCAAAGTGCCGAATGAGTGACTGAGTCTGAGGGATTTCTCTGTCGTAGATCATCTTTTCGTGAGGAGTGTCCGCACACATCTGGAAGTGTCCCCTCCACTCACCCCGAGGGAGGGTCTGGCGTTAGGCACCGCTGAAGCAGTGACTTTACACCACAACATAAATCCTGCGGTGAAATATTAATGGCATCTGCCTAGTAACTGAACAGCCACTTTCCGCAGGATTCTGTTTTGCACGAAAGCATCCAGCCGTGAACTCAGATGAATTGATTCCGAGAGGGCTGGCTGATGGAGACCAGAAAAGATATTCCAGAAGCTTCCTCGGAAACTTGAAGGTCATATGTCCAGTTGCTCTTGTTTTCTTTGCGGCAGGAGAACAAAACTCATGGAACCAATGATCACCGCAGTCCAAAACTAAAGTGACACCAAGTGTTTTGTGGTGGAAAACATGAAGCATGAGGGGGGAAAGGGCCGGCAGAAAGTTAAGATCATAAAATGCACTCTTCTTGGAGAGGATTTAAGCATCGACAATTTTGCTACCACGGCCATATATCGTGCGGAATTGTACTTAATCCTTCTGTGTGACATGATCATACTCACTGTAAACACAGCTTTATTTTAAGCTGCACCTCTGGCACTATCATGCTGTGACACAGACAGATTCATATTTAAAACAATACAAGATAGTGTGACCTAAAAATAGCTACCATGGTGGTCGTGAAACAGGCAAAATAAACAGCACTGTGTCTAAACATCTCGACAACTTGCTGTTGGCTGTTCTGGAAAACACTGCTATCAGAGAGGATGAGTTTTGCATGGTGTGAAAAGCATACGCTGCTTTGCTTGTGATAAAAACACGTTTTCTGGATGTGTTCACCTAGTGAGGAGAATGAAGGGAAAGATAGAAAGGACGGATCCAGAGATGGAGAGAAATATTTGAATTTTGAATTATAATTTTAGCAGAAAAAAAATAGAAAAACATAGGAGTAACTAAATGTGTTTTTCGTGGAATAAAAAATTACATTATTCAAAGATGAGACAAAATGAATATTCTCTATGAGACATGTATGAATCCATTGAACAGATATTGATATTCAATTCTCATCCATATTACAACCCATTTTGCCACCAAAACATGACCTACAAGTAATTTTCTTGTGATTTCCCTCCTTGGAAATAGTCTTTATTCTCTGAGAGAGTTTTCCTCACTGTCTTTGCAACATCACATGAAAACAGCATCTCTGAAGAGCCCACGCTGCAGGCCTACATACTCCCCAAAGCCTGGTGAAGTCAGGTTACTCCTGAATGCTCAAGTCCGAGGAAACCATTGTCATGAATGCAAACAGTTGAACTGTGTCCATAGTTAAATGTAACAGAAGCTCATCAGGTCGTATCCATGAAGGCGGTGATTAAACCTGCTGCTCCACAGTGGGCAACAATGGACTGCATTTAAACACATCAGGGTGACATTAGCAAAAGAGGATTGTGGTTTATGTTCAGTCCCCTCCTATGATTGGTACCAGAGGCAGAAGGGGCTTAAAGTGTGACCTCGTGGGGATAAAACACAAGTGTTCATGTCGCGAGTGGCAGCCTGGCTCACAGCGTGAGATCTCACCAGGAACGCTGCCATTGGCTCCTATCTTAGATGGCAACAAAGAACTGCTTATCATAATACACCAGCTCTTTTCGCAGTCTGAGCTTGATGTTTATAGGCTGAGGAAAATGTAAGCAGGTCCGTTCATTACAGGCCCTTAATTCATTTTCTTTTCTGCCCTTTTTATACAGCGCAAACCAAATCCATCTCCTTCACTTAAAGGCTTCATAGGTCACTTAGTTAGATTTCTAAAACACTACTCCATCTAGTTTCTTGACAGCAAACTTTACTCAGACCGGTTTCGCCACAGTGAGGAACTGTGACCAAAATTAAGACGAAAAAAAAAAAGCAGTTTGTCTAACCACTCACGTGCGGAATGAGAGCAGCATGTCTATAGATGTCAAGAAGTCTTTGCTTAATTTTATTTGAATCATAAGTACATATTATACACAGAGACTCATCGTTCAATGTAATTCCATTCCCATCCATTCCCAGAATGCATTGCATTTCACTACATTAAATGGTTATTTCTAAAGCCTTTTTAATGTTGTACACTAGTCTGTTGACATTTTATTTGAAGTATAATTCTTGGGGGTTAAAGGCCCTTTCAGTTTTACATGCGTGGCACGGCCTGGTGCAAATGGTAATGGGCTGTCTAAATTTTGGTTCCCTGTTTCACCCACCCAACCTCACTCCAATGCCGCAATATAAGCATTTGGATGGAGTAAAAAACCGAGTACACAGCAAAGAAGCCTACGTAGACAGCATTCAATTCCTTTCAAAATTAATGCAACGTGTTGTTACCCACTGAAAACCGGTCCTGGAGGGTCGTGACTCAAACAGTGGGCTACGACGGTGTGTTGGGAAAATATTCCTTGAGCCGTGCTGTAATACGTAAAGCTATTTTGAATAAGCTAGGAAGCTGAAGCGGGAAAAATAAATCGTCACAAACTCACAAGAGCATTGAAATAATTCCACACTGCTGAGACTTAAAGATTGACCGTCGGAGTTCAGAGGAGGACTTGCACTTCCATTACAGTTTTGCATAAATCGTCTGTGTGAGACCAACAAGTGGAACTGATGCCATGTAAGGTCTGGCAGGGTGACCATGTGAGGCAGAGACTGACGCTGGCGTATTAGCATTCGGCAGCAGAGCAGATGGAGTGTCTGTCATCCATATGCATGAAGAAGGAGGCTGCCAGTCTTTCACCTTGACACTTGCTGGGGGAACTGTGACCCTGAACTCGATGGGAAAGAATGACACCAGTCTGATCCTAATATCCAACCAGCCTTTACCCAGGGGCTGGAAAAGTGGCGAGGAGTGAGACTTTAGAGAAATGCCTCTGCACCTGCCCTGCCTGCTAACATGCACTTCATGCAAGGCGATGATGGATGGAGGGGGAGGAGACGGGAGAAAATGCCACAAAGACACGTCTGTATCGGCAACAGATGCAGCGAGACGGTGCTCACAGAGGAGAATGATTTCAACTTTGCATAAACAGATTTCAGACCATTTGTGTTGATGGAGTTTCTGATGAACATTCTCTCTCACAGAAAATGATTTTCACTCTCATGAGTTTGAACGTCTTAATAAACCACATGTTGCTACCCACATTTTGAGATGAGCAGTAAATTCACACTAGAACTGGTCAATTAAATCAGGACAACAGAAATAATCTGAACCATCTCATTTATTCTTCTTCATCATGAATCTTCCGGTCATGACATTACATTGCATTAAAGGTAGCACCTAGAAAAAAAGTTAAATATGCAATTAATTGAAATTAATTTCTAAAATTCGCTCATTATTCGTCAAAGATAAAACAATATTTTCCTCTCTTAAACTCCATTCAACAAATATTTTATGATCCTATCTGGCTGTCACAAATATTAACTCCTGCACCACTTGTCTACGTGTGGAAATATTTACAAGTCAGCAGTAGTTTATCCATTAACCTTTACTCTCGAGGAGCAAAACATCGGCGCGTCTTAAAACAAAGCTTTTCACTTCAGTCTACATTAGGTATCGCTCAGCAGAAACTGTCCTCACACACTGAGGGGGGGATTTAATATTCCATTTTCACTTGTTGTCTGCTTCGGAATGCTGATGGAGGTGACCTTTTGCATGAAACAAAGATGGAGGCTATCAAGGCGAGACACAGAGGAAGAAAATATCTGTTTTAATCATGTGACCTCTGATGCTTTATGTGTTGATATTTCTCTGCATAGATCATGGCAGGCAAACAGGGATGAAACCAAGAGTGTCTAATGAAACCTGACTAAGCAGAACAGACGGGTCGACACTGGAGAGCATCTGGCGGAAGGAACTGTCACACTGTCAGATATTGAAATGGCCACTGATGAGGTTAATGGGACCAGTGAGCCCATAACCAAATCCCCAAGTGGTTTCAAAACAACCAGCAAAATATTTCAAGCCAACCCATCCTCACTGACCACATTGTTCCAGGCGGGGCGACATGGATCGTCCGTTGCAGATGGAACATCGCACGTACGGGGAGAAAAAACAAAAGCCTGTTTAACTTTGTAGCTCCTAGTGTGGGTGTGGACCACGTGTCACGGAGCGCCACACGCGAGGGTCTGGGGATGCGAAGTGCGGGGAGCATGGAGAGGAGACGGAGAGACACTGAAAGAGACTGGATGTCAGTTGCTCTTTTAAACCCCTTACGTGGCTCTCCTCCTTAGTGACGTACTGAAAGTTGCTATGACTAAAACGCACGGCTTTAAAATAGCAAACTGGCATGTTTTAAACATAGAATGAATGGCGCGCCATCCCATAGCTTACCCTAACCCCAACGTTCGTCTTTTTTTTCACGGCTTGGGCGTGTGGAGGGATTGGGGATGAAGGTCAAGCAACAATGCCAGTTAACACGTGTGTTTGAATGTCTAGTTGATTGACACGATGAAGCTGTGGCGGTGGAGCAGAAGTGGCTAGGAATACACATCAACACAATAAGTGTGTACATGTCAATAAAACACCTGTGATTTTGGTCCGATGGGATGAGTCTGAACATCTTGGTGGCATGAAGCCCGTAAAAGTCCATATATTAGCCTCAATGTTGTTTAAGCCACAGGGTTCGGAGTGTTTTTTTTCCGTTTTTACCAACATTACCTTCCACCAGAAGATCGCGATTGATGGGCACTCAAGGTTTAGACCAATCACAATAATGTCTAGACCTCAGCACATGTTTCAATGTTAAATAAAAAAATGGTTCCTTTCGGTTGTAGACAATGGATGACAAAGAGACCCCATGGAACAGAGGAAGAGGGAAGAGCGCCTCTGAAGTTCTCTACTTAATAGTCAGTTCTCCTGCACCGATTCACAAACTGCTTGAGAAATTTAACTTTGAAATTTCAATTCAATTAAAATAAAATTAAATTCACACCATGACACAGGTTTTGAGATTCCCCGTAATAGAGCCTCCTCCAATTTGACCCTGATGTACTGGGAGTAAGTGGCACAAATAAGCCAGAACATAGCAAAGGTCAAGGGCACTGTAGAAACCACAGCAACTTATCATCACCAGGATAACAAACACTCCCTCCGTGAGATTGTGGCCATGCTCAATGACGATCAATAGTATCAGTGATAGCAGCTCCTCACCTGAGGAAAGGACATGCTGCAGCTCATCTCCTCGCTGCTCTCGTCCGCAGACCCGAGAAAATATTATGAAGTCTAAATGAAATCCATGGTTGGCAGGAACCTTCTTATCCGCATTCTCCCCTGTTCAAAATTCACAAACCACCTCAATCTGAGAGCAACTGGAGCTTCAACTGAATTTCATCTGGGATCATCACAGCTATAAAAACGTGTGCCAGTGTGTGGACCAGATAGACTCTAGCGCTGTTTCCTTTACTGTGGACTAGTGATGGGTAGATGAGGTGTCACAAAACAGTGTTGTAGGGTTGATGAAACAGTGTCCTGATTGTCACAGGCCACAAGGTGGCGCCCTTGTAAGGGCAGCAGAACAACATCATCTGTAAAGTGATGCACGTTTCAGGTCACTAAAAACCAAAAGGAAGAACAAGCAGTAAGCAATATTAAGGACAACTTGTGACATCATCCCCCCGACTCTTCTTTTTTAACAATGTGAAAACTATTTTTACAGTTTCACATTGTTAAAAAAGAAGAGTCAGGGTTTCAAGCTTTTTCTGATGCCTGTAAAGTCAGTCAGTCAGTGTAAAAAGGACCAAAATTCATGATACGATCAGTCATGTAACATGTCGATGTCCTAGGAGCCTTGCAGGTGTCATGACTTTCATGGTAACCATCTCCAAACTACATTAACACTGCCCAGATACAACATACAGACTTGAGTTTTACAACTCGGAATATCATCCTCCACCCTGAGGCCAGGTACCATCCATAAGTGATCATACACAAAGTCCCTGGGTATTTTTGTATGAAACCAAACAATGCATAGTGGATACATTCAATCAAACCAGTCTTTCATATATTTCATATCAAATTTCTGCCTGTGTAAATGTGATCACAGTTCCAGTCCAGTTCCACGTCGCTTGATGCATGCTAGCTAGCATTCACTGTATGAGCCTGACAGTGGCCACCAATATTATTATAATACATAGCATTTTTGGTGGTCCACCAACCGTCCAGCTCATAACCATAGTAGCTGAAATGCTGGTGTTTCCAACGTAGTGACAGAGACTCCAACAGAGACCAGCTCAGTCCGGAAGGTTTTCTTTTTTTTTCTTTATTTATGGCAGCTGAGAATCCCAGCAGCATCCGTTTATGGGCGTCTGGACCAATTACTTGAAAGATAATGTAATTCTAAGCATGTTTGTAGGATGTCTATCAGTAGGCTGCTCACTGGAAGCTCTCAGCTAATGAATTTGCATCTCTGCTCAACAAGATGCTCCAAATGATGTTGTTGATGATTGCGGAGAAATATTACTGGGCAAAATGTGGTGGACGAGTTCCGGAGCTTCCGCAGCCATTAGCGCTGAGTCAGTCTGTCATATTGACGCAAGGCAAAGCTCTCAATTTATCAGTCCATGTATGTTCCAACACTCACTCAAGTTCATGATGAGCCCGACTTCAGTGTCGGGGGATCAAGACTCTGGATACAAATAGCTGAAAACGTTGACTCGCCTTTGGGAAATAGGATTGAAAGCACTGTCAAATCAGAGATGCTCAGGGAGGATCCATTGCTCCATTATATTGAGGGCGCCAGATCAGGTGGTTCGGGAATCTTGCATGGTTTCTGTGTGGTGAGATGTTTGCTCCTCTCTCTGCTGTTTCCATGACCTTATGTGTTGGGCAGATATCCTCATCACAAATGACTAAAACGGGTCAGCTAAAGTGACGAAAGGAAACTCACAAAGTACCAAAAATTAAGATCAACAATGACAAAAAAGCAAGGTCATAATTTTCATAGATGGCGCTCTTAGTTTAGAAATGACGTGAATTATTTGTTAACACTTTACAGCAGACAGTGCCATCTGGTGGCCTCTAAGAATCAAGACACTGTTTCATGAAACCTCAACAACCCTTCAATACTGTGTCAGGAAGCCTCATAAACCCACCACAATTAAATTGAAGGCCATTTAAGACTATTACTAATGTCAAATTTGCATGACATTTGCCCAAGCAAACATATGATGTGCATGATGATGTGAAATCTATGTAGTTATCATTATCATATCATTTTAATTCGCAGACCCTCCCTGTTTTTCTCGTGGCTCATTGTGCTGAAACGGCAGAGACACAGATGCAAGAGTGAAATTCTTGAGAAGAGATCAGGGAAACAGCAGGATTTGGCCGCGGGTCGCACTTTCAGTTGCTGACTAGCTCAGAAAGGAGCTGTCTTAACCTACCTTCAAACCAATGGCCCAATTGTGTTTTTGTGTTCCATGGTTTCCCTCCGTTCAGCACATTTTCGCACATTAAAGGGGATGGACAGGCAGTTGACAGGATGATGCTTTTTAAATGCTAAAAAAAAAGTGCTTATAGCTTTGAAAGAGACGTGAAGGCCATTAACATATTAGCTCCTGGGCTACTAACACAGATGTGGGGTGGAAATCTGGAGCAACTTAGCGAGCTGAACACATTCTACTATACACGTATAGCAGACACTTTAACTCCTTCAGACCGTCTTCACCATTAACCAGTGCAAATCACTCCTGTTATTTGCCTGTTAAATGCAAAATGTGGACGGAGGACTGGCAACTGTGGAAAATGTCATCACAGGCCGAGACGTGCAGTATGTCATCAACTGGCAAAGGCAACTTGAGACATGTTTTTCTCCTGTTTGACATCAAGAATTGAGCTTTCAATACGGCCCAATGTCCAGCGGACGTTAGCGCAACTGTTAGCATAACAGCTAATGTGTTTGGTTGGCTTTGTTCTACCCTATATTTTCGCAAATACAACAATGTAGCCCGCGGAAATTAACAAAACATTTGATGACACAACAACACAACAACGTCCAGCAGCTTACAAGTACAGAAGAAACTGTTTAGCCTTTCAGCCTTTTACGAACTCCTCTGTTCCCACCAAGGTCAGTTTCCTGTTTTTTCTTCCTGGACTCTTCAGCAAAATCCTATGCTGAAGTGATGAAATGTTGAATTGATATTACAGCAGCGGCTGGCAAGGAAACCAGACTGGTTTTCCACTGATCACCACTGTGGGCAGAGTCGGAGAGACTCAGGTTACTCACCAATCCATGGCAAGGCTCACACTATCAGCCACTGACACATGCACTCACATCGAGGGACGGTATACAGTCTTCAATCTCTATATGTTTTTTAAGTTGTAGCAGGAAATCTAGGTGCCTGGAGGAAGCGCACGCTAGCATGGAGAGAACACACAAGCCCTGCGAACGGTTAGCTCCAAGCGTTGCCTCAAGCCGGAACTGAACTTGCGACCTTACTGCTATGAGGCTGTAGCCCTAAATAAGAAATGTTGCTGATTTGTAAACTGAAAGACCAACTCCCCAACCAGTCTCACATGTCTCCCGGTTGACTCGCTCAGGTTTGTAAGACTCGACTATTCCATGACTACTTCCTGTTGTCTCCTGTGAGGAAGTGCATTCTTCCATTGAGACATCCGGCATCACTCATTGAGAAGTCCTTGTGGAGTAGTAGGAGTGACTCTGTTTGGCGGGATGCCATGTCAATCATGGCGTTTCATCTGTGTTCCATTGAGGAGGGCTTTTCACATCCTCAGGCACGAGCTGAACACTTGACTCTAGGTCAATGGTACTAACTGTTAACCTCAGTTCTGAAAGCTGGCTTCTTGAAACAGGCCCCAGGCGGGGATGGACATAGGTGACTCAGTCAAATCGACGGAGCCCTGAAAGTGACATTCATGTGTGTATTTTTGGGGATAACAGTTATCTCGAGATAATTTTTATCTCGGGATAAAAAAAATAAAGTCATGCATGTCGCTTCCAGGGACGCGTAAGCTTAGCCACATGTGGTATTATTTTGAGTAGAAGGCACTTGATCAGGGTGTTAAACGTGCACAGACTTGCAGACAGTGACTGACAACGTTGACGAACAGATACGAAGCCATGGGAGACATAGTGGTTACAGGAGGATGTATACAAAGCGCTTTGCCAGAGTGGCAGTTACGCATGCGCTGACGTTTATCATTGTATCTTGAGATTAAAATTATCAGTCATCTCGGGATACGCATTATCCCCAGATAACAATTATCACGAGATATTTACGTTACGTTATCTATAAAGTCATGCATGCCACATCCCAAAAAAATAAACACATGCATGTCACTTCCAGGGCTCCGTACAAATCGAAAGAGCAAATTCATATAAAATACCTGTGCTAAACTCACCACCCATGGGCCAAAAAGCATCTTTCTTTTTTGTTTGTTGATATTGTCATGTATCAAGATCAAAGTGTTGTTGTTCATTAACACTAGATTATAGACGTGACCAATGAGGACAGATGCTTTAGATGTAGCCTCACTGTTGCCAGGAACTGACTGTATTTAATTCCTGTGTGACTGACTTCAAAACCCTGCAGGAGTCGAGCAGGAAACATAACCATCACAGTTAAAGAGCAGACTCCATTGCAAACATTTGTGATGTCTTTTATGAGATGGCTAAAAGTGCCCACAGCAGTCCATCAAGAGTGGGATCTCTCCAGGAAAAGGCAGCGGGTCCAGGCTCGGTAAATCACAGTGAGTAAAAGCTGATAGTGAGTCGCATTAGAAACGGCTAATTAGTTTAAAGCCACGACGCCTGCCTTTGTCTGCTGGGTTTGTCGCTGTGTGTCATACAGACAGCAGCACTGTGGCTTCTTTTTTCTTCACACCTCCCTCATGGGTGCGCTGAAGATGACAAAGTGGTAAAAGTGAGAATAAAAGCCAGGCAGACATGTTAGCTCCACGTAGAAGATAGACTAAGGAAGGTGAAGCGATAGGGACCAAGTGTTTTCTGAGGCTTTGCCGCTGGAGGAAGCAGCATCCCAGATCGTGTCGGCAGGACTCTCAGTCCCGTGCACAACAGAAACGCGATCTGTCAGCGCCTTTGAAATTCAAATCCACTTTGTATCCTTGTGACTGCTTTGAAACGTCTCATAAAAGGCGCGGAACACAGAAGCTAGCAGCGCGAGCTGAAGGAGAGCGGAAAGACAAAATCATCTATGTCATATAAATAGTTGACAGCCGCCGACCCGAGAGGTGCAAATAGATCAAAAAACTGCTTGACTGAAGCCTGCTGAGGGTTTTCAAACGTATGAGAACGTGTTTGGTGCTTCTACCGCCAATCCCATACACAGCCAGGCTTGTGGTCTGAATAGCTTCATTTTTGAAAGAAAAAAAAACATAGAAACGGCTACTGCTGCTATAGAAGTGTCAAACAAGAGGTCCCCATGTTAGAAGGTGCACTTGTCCACACAGCAGGAAATGAAATCTTGAATAAGAGCATCATAATTTGAGGTAAACTTGTCCCCAAACTGGGGCTGGATGATTATGGCAAAAACGATAATCAAGATTATTTTGATTCATATCATAATCACGATGATTGTTTTGCTGTCATTGAACTTACAAACTTTATTGAACGTTGACCTACAATAAAACAATGCATAAAATACAAATAATAATTTGACAGTCATATTTAACCTTCATCATGAAGGTTCAATGTTTCTCTCTAGAAACCCCAATCTGCATGGTCTGGCTTTAGAGGACAGTGGAGACGAGAACATATTTCGAGTTACGCAGGCACTTGACTGGGATGCTTAGATTTTTCTGTGCTTTTGATGTTGTAAGAAGTGACTTCAGATTTCAAGGGTTTTTTTTTTGTCATTTTTCATGAGATCATGAGAGAAGTCACTGGTTAAATTCTAAAACTTCCGCACACTCTTCCAGCGTGATGAATGACAAGGAGCGCTTGGTTTCATCACCCCAGTCTCAGGTTGAGCATGATCGATCCTTCTTATTTATCCACTTCCAAATAATCATTGGTTTTCGAAGCATCTCCAACAAGCAGCTATCACTGTGTTTTGACTCAGAACGCTGGCAGAGCGTCTGCTCCTTAGAGGTTCTGACGCTGAATATCATGCCGCCGTTGTACCGTGTCAGGAGCTAACAGTGGCTAATACTAGCGTCCAACACGCCGTGTAAATAGAGGCTCAAGCTCTCCTGCTGACAGGCAAAGCCTCGCGCTACTCTGTGTAGTGGGCTCACTGTGCCTTCCGTACGAGGCGTGGTGCAGTGCTTGGATGCATCGGGAGAGAATGAGAGAAGTTGGTGTAGAAGAAGACAGGTGTCCGGCTAAATAATCGTTCCATGGCGATTATTGCGTTTTCATAATCGGAGGAATAATCGTAATCCCAATAAAAGTGTTTGTGAGAGTGCTCAGTTATCCGGGTCATCACGCAGCAAAGGTTTGAATCCCGATAAACATTAACTGACCAACCCTACCCCAAACTAAGAATAAGAAGCGTGGAAAAATAGCGGCAGCCATGACAATGCATTCTCTAAATCAGTACCAACCATCTTCCTTGAAATGACATAGATTCATCATTTTGAATGGACATTATTCAGAAAAATGCATTTAAAAATCTGTTTTTTTTTCAATTCTCTGCCAGCCTCGACATGTATATGATCAGGATGGCCAAGCCATGAAAATGAATATTTATATCAAGACTTTCATCAACCCTAAAACTCTCTCCTCCTCCCTCACTGGCTCGATTTTTGTGTCCAGCCCAGATCAAAGTAGAATCTCATTTAATAAAATCGAGCGTGTTGAATAATTAATGCAGCCCTGGATGATTCGAGGAGAAAAAAAAGATCAGTAAAAGGACCGACCCAGAGATCCGAGTCACACACCGTGTTTTTAACTGTAACTGCTCCCACACACGGTGTATTCTTCTGTGAATTTGATTCATTGTGTGAATTAGTGGCTAGTGCTCTTACTTTCATGGTCATTTTATTGGTGTTTTAGAAGTCCTGCCTGCCACATTGTCAGCTGAAGCTACTGCAGTGTTGATAATGATGATCATGGAAGAATTACTGCACCATTTTCACATCCAATATGCTTAATACATGCTTAACACAAACTCCAGAATAGCACTGCTCTGCTTAACAGTACTTTTAAATCCACGTACAGTTTCATGGTACTCTGATTTGATGTACTTGGTGTACATTTGGAAGCATCGTATGAATACCAAATTAAACATGACGAAATTCATGCAGTGCTCACATCCAAATAACAGTCAGATTCGACAGTACTACATTTTAAGGAGACATTTAATAAAAAAAAAAAGACTGACTGACTGTTCAACTAGTTTAATAGAAGATGTCCAGCATCATCATCATGGCATTAACTCGGCAGGTTTCTGCACTAAAGTCACAAGTTTCTGAAGAAAAATAAATATTCAGGAGACTGTTTGTCTATCATTTGTCTATAAGTCCTCTGTTTAACATTGTCTCCTTGTTAACATTAAAGAAAAGAAAAAAAGAAAGAAATATAGATCAACGTACAATAAAGAATTACTTTATTAACATTGTTTTTGTCTGTAACAGAAAAGTGGCTGAAATTTTTAAAAAAATCATGAGTGTATGTGGAATTATACTTTATTCTGGCACAGCAAGAAAGTATGTTCCCCGAGGTCACCAGGCATCACTCCACGCCCTGCTATTTGAGAAGGACTGCCTTAAACCAACAATCACATCTTCTCCATAACGTTAGTAGCCCGTTCTCATGTCTGGGAAACAGTTTGTTTACTTCTCTAGCTGAACAGCACATCTCCCAGTCCGATCATAGTCGAGCTACTCGGTTACACGCTAACTTAGTCTAGCTATTCACCACTTTATCCTTGTGCTGTACAGTAGTCCGACTATCAGAAATTTGAGTTTCTCTCCCAGAGCACCTGGGTGAAAGAAAAACTTGTGCCAGGTGTGAAAACAATCCTCTTCCTGAGGTGATCTTCTCTGTAAAAAAGTGCCGTTGATTTTCAGCGTGAACGTTTGTTTCTCCCTCCGAGCTGAAAATTCATCCTTAAATCTCAAAGTGTTTGATGTGGCTCGAACTGGTTTGCCTCAAAGACGTCCTTCCGATTAGGAATTCTTTAAACGCACAGTCTGCGCTCACAGCTTGCTGGGCCATCTCTGGCGATTCAGCCCAGACATGTCGGTGTCTGGGTTCAACCACTGTGAGCGGATGAGAAGCCATTTATCATTTCCACGCGTCTCAGAGACAGAACAGGAGCCTGTTTACCCTCCAAAGGGTAAAAAAACACTGATATTCCGGCAAGTGATGTCACACATGTGGAACACAAGGCTGTCCTGCTTTTATAACAATGCAATGGGTGGAAACACATTTAGTAAATAAGACTGTAACATGAAAAAACAAACGCCAAATAATTGTTTAGAAGTGAATAATGCAGGAGTCTTGTTTAATAATTGATCACACACTGCATTCAACTTTGGTTTCTTCATGATGAATTATTTAAAGGTACATTGTTGTCTTGCATTTGCATCAATGTGAGATATATAAAGATCATTTTATGCTAGCTCTTCTCTGCAAAGGTCTTTACCCCCAGATAGAAAATGCTACGTCAGCCTTTGTTAATGTTGGCAAACACGTCTGTGAGGGAAGAATCTGATGATTTAAAAAGAGGCCGTCTGCTCACCGGCGCTGGATCGCTGCCATGCCTCAATGGACTGTTTAATGCTTTACGAGAGAGATTTGTATCATTGAGGTTTCCATGGTCTGACCTTCCAGTTTTGAGCGTAATGTTGAAAAAGCTTTTTCATAGCAGGTGGTAACTGAAGGATGCCATGGTGGAGTCCGAACTCAGTCTTCCATAAAAGGCCATTATTTCTGAGCGAGTAAAAGAGAAGATGACAATCCAGGGCGGAAAGAAAACGTGATAATTCAAATTGAATAAAAAAGCAGACGGTGCTTTAATATTCGTATAAGAGACTTTCATTTCCACTTTAAATAAAACTGGGAAACAGATGCTTTGACTCCTCATTATCAGATGTGAAAACGCAGGAGAGTGAAAATTAAAGTTCACGTGTATAATATTAGAAGCGCTGTTTAGCACATACCGATGTGTGTGAGGGAGCTTTGTGTCTGATGAGCCTCTAAGATTGAACTGACTGGTGTTTATTCACATCTGACGGGTACATTTGTTCATTAATGGCGTCTAAGACAGAGGTTCTGTTCGGCAGTCTTCCCCACTGATCATGGGCAGAACAAATGCCTGGATCCATCAGCTGCATCATCACAACGTCTGCATCAACGTGGATCGCTGTCAGACTTTAAAGCGGCGGCAGGAGTCTCAGCAGCTGCTGTGATATCCGGTGGGTGGAACAGAGAAACGTTAAGTCGACTGCTGCGCGGGAAAGTTCCTGCCAGTCAGGTTTTCTGGAAGTCTCATAAGAAACTCAGTCAAAATTATGCCTCAGAGAGCGCAGGCAGGGGTGAAAACCGTGGACACAGTTGGTCCCCAAAATGCAAGTCAATGTGGTTTCTCACTGCAGCGTCATTTATCACCTTTAAGCAAATACAGTGGCACCTCGGTTTTCGAATATCCCAGAATTCAAACCTTTCCTGTCTCCGCACTGGACCGTGGTAGAGCGTCACAGGGGAGGTGCTCGCTCTCCACACCTCCACTCCAGGGTTTGATGTCCTGTTGTGGGCTGGAGCTGGGACAGGGATGAGGCGAGTCTGGGACAGAGCGTGACTTGGTTTATGACTTTGTCACAGCCAAACTGCACAGAAGCGCACATTCAGAGCTGGACACGCACCGGGCACCTCTTCACTTCTGGAGAGACCTCACTCACTAGGCAACCCCTCCCACATGCAGCGGCCACACACATAGAGGAACAGCCACCTGCAGCAGACACTCTACATTCACTCCTACAAAAGACTATTTTAAGGCTTGGAACGCATTATTTCTTTTTCTATTAATTGTAATGGGAAATATCAATTCAGATTTCGAACAATTCGCTTCTCGAACGGCCGTCTGGAACGGATTGTGGTCAAGAACCGAGGTACCACTGTAACTTAAAGATAACTTTTTCTGGTGATGTCGACAAGTGTGGCACCCAATTTTGGAGCCTTTGAAGTGATGATTTTTTTTTTTTTTCAAACGTCAGAAGAAAATGAGCAGACACTGAAAATGAAGGTCACAAAAAGAACATGCACAAGAGAGGATGAATCTAATGGTAGTAAATACATGTCCTCACATCATTTTTAAAGCGCCACCTACTGAGCTCTGAACATTATGACACTGTTTCACAAAACCTCAACCTATCACGGGTGACAAGTCTTTTTGGTGACCAAAGTTATTGCTCAAAAACATGGCGTGGCCTCTGAAAAGTAAGGCAATACGTCACAAGGCTTCCTCCGCTCGACGTCCCCGCTGGCTGCTGTTGTTTCCTTATATCTCTGCTGGCCAGGTATCTGACCTCGGATGGTCTCCACCTCAGCCTGATTGATGATACACAGATGACAGATGCGGAGAGGATCAATCGCACTCCAATCCCAAAGGGAAACCCTGATTTACATCAGCCCCAGTACACATTTGGAGAATGATGATGCTGCAGAAGGTGGTCAGTTCTTAGCTTCGATATTTTCGATATTTATAATGTATTGATGTTGAGGATTCATGAGTGTAATGGGATGATTCAATACATGTTTGTGAAAAAATATGAAGATGGATAAATACACTCAGACGTGAATTGACGTATTGAGAAGCAAACCACTGATCAGAAAGCTTTTTTAATTAGCAAATTTGTTTTAAATTAGTTTTCACGTTGATCCACGTGAATTCAGCGCAGTTTTGAATTTGGATAAATGAATATTCAAGTGCTTCATATCCAGCGGTGTGAGAGTTCTCAGGTTAAACACTGACACCTGCTGGACGAATGTTACAACTGCATACATAAGAGAAAAGTTCAGAAATGTGCTTCGAGATTGTTTTTTTTTTATTTCATAAAACTGTGAGGTAAATATATACAAATATGATTTGAAGCTTCTTGAGAGCGTGGCCGAGTCCAACCCTCTCATGTATCCACAGAATGTTGACTAAATGTTTTTAACCAAAATAAGATGAAGAACGGACATTTTTTTAAGTACAGCATAAATTACACGGAATGACGACACAAATTGTCCACTGAATAAAGTTGAGGAAACCGGAAGATCATGAAAAACGTGGCGGACATCGCCCGTCTAATTTCCCAAAGGTTAAAATCGAGATTAGACAGGAAGAGGAGAACACGGTCCATTCCCAATCTCACCACGCGATGGCAGCATAACCTGGTTTTTTGCAACTTCAGCATCACTACTCAGCCATCCAATTGTGATTTAGTGATATATAGCCAGTGATGATTATTCCCAGGAAGACATCCTTTTCAAACCAAGGGCGCCACCTACTGAGCTCTCTTAAGTGTTTGCTGAAGACTCATCCGCACATGACCAGCCACAGGCGCCTCTGAGGTCCCAACTAAGCCATTCACCCACATCAGGGGTCATTGACCTTTAATAAACCGCCAGCGACCCCAAGGGCACTGTGTGACCCAGAACACACTTCTGAAATCAATGAAAAACAATGGATAATAACTGATATTCCTCTCAAATACTTCTCTCATTGCTTATTGAGTTTTCACAGTAATTACCGATATTGTGAAAAGAAAAAAAAGAAACATAATAAGATGGTTATTACATGATAATTTAAATTATTACTATTAGTGTTTTTTTAACGGGCCGAGGAAAGAAAAGTTATTTTCTCATCAATTCCACCCAATTGGATTTTGTCATCAGCGCAGTGGTCGAGCGGCTGCTCTGAGCCGCTGCTTCAGACAATTCCCCTGCGTCACAGAATCCCGCATTAACTAAACTCGTGATGCGTTTGATGTGTTATTCATTATCGACAGTTGTGAAGTCGCCTCAGCACACATGCATCGCTGCTGACAGCATCTGTCAAGACGTTCTACACTCTGCTGCGAGTCAAGGTGCAAACCAAAACACATGTAGAATGTTTCAGGGGCCAGCAAAGTCCAGTACCTTGGTGAGGTGTTTAACAAAAAAATGCAGTTTCAGCGATTTCAGCTCGAGTTCATGAGCCGATCGAGTTGTGGAGAATTGGAGCACAAAGTCTTCAGCCCAAAGGTTGGCCAGTCACATGTCTGACAGACAGCTGGACAATTCATTTCACTTGAGAAAAGGTCAACTTGTGTTCAATTTCCTCCCATCATGACCCTTTTGTACAATGTGCTAATTGACATGGACAGGCTCTCTGTGGTGAGGAGCATCTGTCAATAAATGTCAACACGACATCCCAGCGACAAGCAGGTTACACATAGAGAGGTTGAAAACACCAAGGGCAGAAATGATAATCCTGATAAAATAATGTAACAGTATGAGAGGAAAAAGTGAAGTAACTGAAGATGCGAAAAAAAAAAAAAAAGAATGAATCTCAGAGGGAACAAACATGGAGGCTTAAAGGCTCGCCAGGAAAATTGAAATATAACTTCAGCTTTATGTTGCAATATGCAAATGCCTTGTGTGGTATTGATCACACCATTCAAATGACACATAAGCCCCTCTTGTGCTCCACTCACTATTCCTCACGCGCGTCTCTCTTCTGCATTCAGTTTCCACAAAACAGCATGAAGAGAAAACTTAAAGACCTCCTTCGACTGCACAAGCCACTTGGCTAAATTGCGGCGGTGCAGAGTGAACAGAGCGGGATCTGTGAACAGCACTTCTTATTGTCTGAGTAAATTACAGTATCCACATGCGGCAAGAATAAACTGTTCGCAGAGAAAGAGAGACAAAGAGAGATTGAGAGATTCAAGAGAATCTCAGCAGGTTGTCACTTGTGTTCCACACTGATCTAATAATAGGTGCATCCTCAAACTATGGATTTAAAATTGAATCGAAGCATGGGGGGGATTTTCCCAGAAATGACCAGGACTTCTTTCATTTCTCCCCGAGGCTTGAATTTTGGTGAACTGATCCAAACCAGGAAAATGAATGGCGCTGCAATGACAACCTCAACACAAGAGACTCTCTTGTTTTCCTCCTTGAACTGCAAACATACATCTTTTTTTATTTTGTCATTTATTTACACAGGCTTATGACATGTTATAAGCTTGTGTCACACACATACTGAGCTCTGAACGTTATGACACTGCTGTGCAATTCCTATCATAGTCATGGAAAGCTTGAGGGCTAGAGAATAATGAGGTCACCGAGGATCAACGCCAAATCAATATCGTCCCAGTTTTCAATCCTTCACCACCGGGAGCAACAAGCAAGTCACCAAAAGGCAGGGGAGACTGTTTGACAAGGGGCGGCCATATTTGTTGTTCGGTGTTCTTCTTAAAATACATTGCTATTGAACGATTCAATAATGTGGCGATATTTGGCCCATATCAGATATATTGCAAAAAATAAAATAAATAAATAAATGTGCATGTACATGTGACGGAAACTGGGAAAAAAAAACATGGAAAGGAAAATGTCTGTATTAATTGAATGTACAATGTAGGAAGAAACATGGATTTGCAAAGTGCCTCATTGCATTTTTTGCATTTTCGTTCGAAATCCGAAGCAAAAAAACTCAAAATTTTGTTTGAACTCCGGTTTGTTCCAAGTCTGGGACGTTCGAAAACTGACTGTACTCATTAATTTGACAGTAGCTTATGGAAAAGGAAAGTTGGATAAAATATTGCTTATTTTACTAAAAGATTGGAAGATATGATCAAAGATCTATTTCTATCCGTCTACAGTTTGTCGCGGCACACAGAGACAATTAAACCTCATTCCTTGATATTCCTGATAAGATTCTTAAACGGCCACTTTCCCTTTCCCTTTCCATCACTCTGAGTAACTATTGAACTTGGCTCTGAATGAGTAATGTTACCCAAACAGAACGTTGGAAGATGTATTACTTCTGAATGAAGAATCTGTATGCGTCGCCTTGCAGCCACGATGCCTCAGTGGAGAGCAAAAGTTGCCACTGTCTCTCAGCGTTTGCTGCGTGAGGAAGTCCTGAGTCGCTCAATTACGAGGCACCAGGAGAGTCAGTCTCCGTCCACATGGCTGATTACGATGAACTACTCTTGATGTACCGTGTGAGACTGGGCTGAAGAACATACAGCTCAAACCACCTGGTCGTTCAGCTCAAAACTACTCGAGTATCAAATCTTTATTTCGTCAGCTATTTTCTCACGCGGAATCTTAAGGCCGAATCTACTAAACCTGGGCTTTTGTTTTGATTTATTCAATTCTATCAATGAAATAGCAAAGCTAATTCTAAGACCAAACCAAGGGTATTTTGGTGGAAAACACTGGCTGGAATAAGTCAATGCATGTGTCTATTATGGGGAGGTAAATAGACACATGAGGTGGGAATCCATTTTTTTGCTTTCATGTATATCTAACATAAGGTGAATTCAGTGTCTGTAATGAACGAGCCACCCCCTTTTTAAATGTATTGAGTCTGGAAACAACAAAAACCAACTTCGATAAGGTATTAAATTGTCTTTAAGGAACTGACTATTGAAGAAAATGCATTGTCCAAGAGAGGTGTTTGGCCCCACACTGCATTTTCAGGTTGTGACACAATGTGATTGTCAGGTCCCCTTCCGTCATGCTTTTATTTTGGAATCTTCCTTGTGTGTGTGTTCCTCTGCTTTGACAGATCGGGAGGGAGCAGCAGCCGCACCTCATCCCTCCTGATTCCCCCCACCCTCTTATTAAGGAGTAGCAGGAGGACAGTGCAGCGCCACGTGGTGAATGTTTCCACCACGCTATCGTCTTGCTTTTCTCCTGGTTTGTCCTGGGCCTGAGTGGTTTTCGTAAGTTGTACTGTTCCTCCTCATGTCAGATCAGTTTCGTGACCTCTTTTGTTTGGACTTTCATCCTCTTCCTGTTCTTGTTTTTGGACAACCGTGGGCTCTGGTCATCATTTATTCCCTGTTGGACGCTCCTTTTGTTCCTGTTCTTGACTTTGAGCTGTGTCCTGTTTGTGTTGGCTCTGCTGGTTTGTGTATAGAATATCGTTTTTATTGCCTTTGCAAAGGTCTGGCAGCGGAGGATTGTTGAGTCAGAAAAGGAGCTTGGATTGGTAAAGAACTGTCTATGTTCCGCCAGGGACTGTTGCAGGGTTAGATAGATGCAAGAGACGTGACATTACAAAGATCAGCCAAATGTGTCTCTAAGGTTATGGGGCCACAATCGCGGACGAGGAAACCTGAAACATCCTTGTGCTTTGACTGAGGAAGATGAAGTTGCTCCCAGCACACTGAGGGATCTGGTCCTGGAATGTAGGTAATTTAGGAAACTGCATGCTTTGCCTCTTGGCTCAGCTCTTTCCTCATAGTCAAGTAGCTATTCTGCAGTTGTCAGCCCTTAAGGTGACAGTACAAGTCTGTTCCCTATTAAGTTTGATACACATGAACCTCTTGTCCACGCCTGGTGACGGCAACTGTAGCACTGATTTTCCTCCCATACAGGTGTGTTGAACTTCACGCCTCTCGTCCCTCACCAAGGCCTCGCGTGGCTCGAGAGGCGCCGCCAGGGTCATGCTGCAACATGAATCATTATGATGATCAAAATGCAGAGAGGGGACACACTCGAAAAAACAAACAAACTCCTTTTATGATTGGAAAAAGGCGCGACACACAAGAGACGCACTTGAAGGAAAACCTCAGTGTCAAGTTACTCACGTAGCATTATCAAGAAGTTCTGAAGCAAAACCCCTTGAAACTGAAGTGGCAAAGGATCACACACTTCTCAACATGCTACAGAGCCAAGGTGGAGATGTGCCGTCCTCCCGCTGGACCCGAATGAAAGCAGAGGAGCAAACTCCAATTCGCTCTTCTCATCAAAAGTGATAGCTCGCCTTCTCGCGGTGTCTGAAAGAGCAACAGTACACAGTGTCACCAGGCCATTTTGCCGACTTTCATCTCTATCACGACCGCCATTCACGACCTCGCGGTGAGAGCTGCAATCAAAACCAACACTCCTGAAGAGCATTTCCATCGTAAAGGAGCAGGAAATGAATCACGGCACATCTCAGCGCCTCAAGCAGCGATTTTCCTTCAGAAAAACATGACCTGGGGCACCAAGAGTCGACGGAAACATCATCCTCGCTTTACTCCGACAGCAGGTGCGCAACATATTCACCATCATCATGTGACAGAATCCTCTATCTTCTCTTCCAAGGCGAGCGATGCATGATTACAAGAAACCTCCAATTGTGGAGAAGATAAGGAACACTGCAGGGAACTGCAACACGGCGAACAGAAGAAAAAAGGAATAAAATTACATTTCAATTCAAAGTGAATTTGCCTAGATTATCATCCATTTTGGGTTCTCATCGGTGTTTAATGGCGGCGTCTTGGAGCAGCTGCCCCACACGATCCAGTTTGAGCTCAGGGTTTGAGGATTTTGAAGGGTTTCATCCAGATAACCCAGTCTCTCCAAAGCGCTTCACTGAAGGCTCTCCATTGTCCATAGGTGTTGATGTGTGTCTGTGTGAGTGAGTGATGGACTGGCATCATCTTCACACCTCTTGCCGAAGTAGAATTCTAATACGCTTTGAGTAAAGGAACATGGTGGCAAATTCACAGTACTCACTCCAGTAGGATTATTTTAAAATGACTCACAGTTGCTCAGCTCCATACGTGATCCCCTTTAACCATTAAGTCCAAGTGCAGCTGGTGTGTTCAGTTAAGAAAAAGACGTCCACACCCGAAAGGAAAGAAAGTATTTTCATTACAATATAAAGGGGAATATGCCAGGTCAGCCTCGATGCTTATAAATCCTTCATCAGTGAACGTTCAAGTGTTCGACAAACTGCAGTGTTCGGCATCATCGGTGTGCTGCATGATGGGTTGCTGCTTCAGTGCCAAATTCAGGTTTCATTATCTTTACTTTGATGTAAATCTCGATCATGCTGGCAGCATGCAATTATGTTTAGAAGTCCTCTGGTTTTACAGACAAAGGAAGTGACAAAAAGCTTCCTCAACCTCCAGTTATTTTGAGTTTTGAGCAGAAACAAAATAACAGTTATTATGACTGCGGGTATCAATAGAGCAACTCAACCCTACACAAAGACACGAGCAAAAACAGACTCATTGTACCTTCGAATATTAACCCATTATTACAGCGAGAGATGTAGTGGTTTAAAAAAAGGAAGTGGCCTGAACATAAATGAATCTGAGGTTTCATAACACAGTACTGCTGGGTTTTTAAAAAGCTTCAGAAGCTACTAGAGGACTGCAGCAAACAGCACCATCTGGTGGCCTCTGAAAATCAGGACAGTGTTTCATGAAACCTCATCGACCCCTCAACACTGTATCATGAAGCCCCATGTTTATTTATAATTGTTTGTAGAAACAAACAATATATAGTTCAATATTATACTCAAACAACAACAAAAAGCTATAATATCTGTCTGTCGTAAGGCCCACTTCTGCTCCCCTTATGTACAAAGTTGTACCTGTTCTGACGTTACGTCTCTCGTCACATGCTTCCTTGTGTTCTTTGCATTAGTACTGCTGTTCACCAATATATCCACCAGGGGGAGCAGCTCAGGGTCAAAACTTTATGACGACAAACTCCAAAACAAACATGGAAGAAGTATTGATGATGTACGTCTTCTACAAAACATGAAATGGAGTCAGCTCCTAAGAGGGAGCCACAATTTGCTCAGATGAGTTGCATCCCTTCCACAAACCAGAGAGACATGTTTGTGCGATGCATTAATATTGACTTGTTATTTAACAAGTTTCCAAAAAAAGCTGGGCCGTGACCTCATTTACCTCAGACGAAAAGCGCATGAAATGTACCAATGTTCCAGCTCCATTAAGGTGCTCTTTGATCAGAATATTCTGTCCCCTTCCTCTCCCTGAAACTCACTCTGTGAGACTGCTCACCGCCTGTCGTGCTCACTTTTTTAGTAACAGCAGGGTCTAAAATCGACAGCGCTGGTTCCTCAAATCAATCGCTGGGTAAACAGGCAAACGAGGTTAGAAGATGAGTGACAGAATTTCCAATAAAGGTTTGGAAATTCAGGACATTGTCGAGTCGAACTATTCTGAGGACACTCCTGATGCACTGCAGCGGTCGAGGCTCTTGTAACCCGTTTAACATGGAGGTTACAGCGACTTTTGTTCAGGTGCAGATTCACCGGGACGCAGATCGACGGGTCGACAGCCGTCAGCCAGTCGGAAGGGCCTCACCGAGCCACCAGATTTCCACATTGTGAATTTTAAAAAACTGCCTTCATGCTATCAGTGCGTTATCATTAGTGTTGCTATTGCAACGGTGATAGCTATAAGCACCAGGAGTCACACATATGAACTGTTCTGAGGACAAACTTCATCGGATTAAAACCCTAATCTGCCCTAGTTAAATCAGCAGGGAGACTGTTTATGGACAGTGGGAGGAAACCAGAAGAAGAAACCAACAAAAGCACCGGCTGAACCCACGTCTCCACCAGAAATGTCACATGTAGCTTCACAGCAAACCAGAGTCTCAACGCATGGACTCCCCCTGGTTACAGGAGGGACACGTGCAGCGAGGGGGGCGTGAAAACCTGCTTCACCTGCGACTTAGGAAATGAGGACCAGGCTCATTGATATTCCGCTCCCATCCCAGCCTTGAGTGGTTCTGTAACCGCTGGGCTGGCACTGTACTGATCATCTATGAAGACCAGCATTCATTTTTCAACACGCTGTCAAAGCAGACATTTGCAAATCTCTTTAATTCCCAATTTAATACAGGAAATACACATAGTTTAATGAATTCAAAACTATATAAGATATGGCAGCTATAGATATACTCATGTGATATGGTGGAATGTACATGCATGAGATCCAGTGCAACATGATGGTGTGAGACTGTATTCACCAAGTTATAGATTGATATGTTCAATAAATAGCTTTTAAAAGATAAGGAAGCGGGAACTACTGTATAGAAATGAATACTTGCAACTGGGATGTTAGAAGTTTAAAATACTGGCTTGAAAGATACAATAATATAATAATAATAATCAATATAAAGGAGGGCAAAAAATGTAAACTAGAAAAGGGGCAAATGACAGAAAAGAAAATATAAAATAATGTAATAATATAATAAAAATACTAATAATAAATATACTAATAATAATCAAATAATTTGTTCAGAATAGTATAGTAATATCATGTAGTTTGCTGGGTGTATTTTGAAAACATTATCAATCAATAAATAATAGGCCTCACTTTTATTTTGCTCTGTCTTCCTGAAAGCTTGACTTATAACGCTGCACCTGAAGCTGATCATATTCAGTCATTACACCTGCAAAATCCCCTGATCTCCCCGAGGCCTGTAGCGTACTCCCATGCATATTATTTCCTCCGGAAGAGGAGAGATGAAAGAAACATGACACACGCACTACTACGCACAAACTACTACTAGCAATACCTGAAGAAAATCCACATAATGTGAAATGTTGTAAAGAAGAATTAGTATATATTCAAATATGACAATACACACAGTAAAAATACAGTCCCGGACTAGAATTCAAATGCTGCCAAAGACACGAAAACTGCTTTATTGTATTAGTTGTGTGATCATGAATCATATATTTCATCGACACATCAATCATTTATATATGTGTACATGGACGTTACCTCATAAGAGGAATGGATGGTTACAGAGTCGGATCGTGTTTTCAGTTATTCAATAAAGACAAGTGAAGCAAAACGAAAGTTGTTTGAATCTCAATCGCTAGTTAAATTCCGACGCTCAACACCAACACTTAAATTCTGGATGTATTAACACATGACAATAACAGGAAGCAGAAATACACATTGAAGGCAAGCGCCCACTGGTGGACAATATGGCTGCGATACCAAATCCAGACTTGTAAACACACAGATACAAGCGTCCTCACAGTTGTTACTGGACACAGTTACTTCTGCAGAAGTAACATCATCAAAATACAAAACTAAGTCACTTCAATGAAATGACACTCCTGACCTTAAATCAGGACACTTTTACAGTTCGGTTATTGAATGAAGACAAGACAAGAATCTGACACAATGTAACCAAGCGACCAAAACGTCAAAGTTGTAAACAACAAAGTTTCTACAACAGTGAGAAAAGCATCCACAAAGCAGCTGCCAGCTCTCAAATCCAGACTGGATGGGTGAAATTCCCAGTCATGTCCACTTATCTGATGTTGGATTTCCTTGTTAGAAAGCGGGAGAATCCTCACCACCCCGTGTCCAAGAAGGCTTCCCTGAACATAAACAGGAAGTAGAAGTTTTGAATCACTAAAACACGCAGACACATTTTTTTTTCTCTTCATCCACCAGGTTTTCTGGTTGCAAACGGAACATATATTTAGCAACAAGTTGCTTAAGGCATGTGTGAGAAGAGCTTCCATCACTGTCTTGTTTTCCAACTTTGAAAACTGCAACTTCGCTGTGACGTCACTGCAACTCTGACTTCCCACTTCGGAGGTAACTGGTGCACAACATAGGGCCGTCCAGAGCTCAGCAGCTGTTTGGCGGTTGGAGAACGCAAACAAAGCAAAAACATGCCCGGGCCATAAAAATGCCTGCATGTAATATATATTCATTTATAGAGCTTGTAGGCGACTTAACATTCAGGGGAGTCATGGGTGTGAATAAATGAAGCTGTTTTGAACTAAAACACGGGGCCAGTCTCCTGAAAGCAAAATTGTATCTTATGCAATCCAAGCTGCTAAATCATGCAGGACTGATGGGAGGAATACATTGCATCATTTACTCCCTAATTTCATCTATTTTAATGCTCAAATTGAAACACTACACCAGGGTTTCATTAACGTTAATGGCCGCGCACGTGCTGGTTGCAAAATAATGACGTGCGTAAAGGCACAACACAACCGTCAATCACAGATCACACAGCAACAGTGAGGAAGGAACAGCTGGAGAAGAAGCAGATTCACTTCAGTCTGAGACTGAATTCTTGGCTTGTGCCCTGCTATTGTCGCCCGATGGAACTCATTCCTATCAACAATATTTTAAATGATAAAAATGTATGCAATGGATTGATCAAAATTGAAGGTCTTTTTTTTCAGAGTGGCTCAGGGGACCAGAGCCAAGTGCTAGATCGTTGGCAGGAAAACAAAAGACTCGAACCAGTGAGAGTAAGGAGTACGATACCTCACTATACAACAAACTTCAATATACAACAAACAGAAATCAAACATGAACAATAATTCAGGAAACGAGGACGTTGCCACCAAAATCCGGAGTGAGGAGACAAATGCAGGGATGGGGGGGGGGCCTTAAAACGGGGCGAACAAAATGCCACTTGGTAAAACTCACGAGGCCCAAAGAACAGAAAGTTCCCGGTGGAGGAAACACACACACACATACACTCGACCCAAGCGAAATATTACCATTCGCTCTATACAACTGCATCTTTGGGCATGACGTCAGTCACGTTTTCAACTACCGGGCAGCTCGCGTGTCAAGCTGCTGGCTACATGGCAGTAAATAACAGAGGCGTGAGGGGAGAGATGCACATTTCTAGCTGAAAGTACAACCACTATTCTGAATCAGTGTTCGCTATATTTACCCCGCAGGGTCCATCAATGCGCAGAAATCACAGTGGCAGTGACTGGAACCAGAGTGAAAAAGAAGGGAGTGTGTGCCGTAAACACAGGGGATGGGTGACAAACACAAGACAGGAAACACAAGAAAAAGCACGAGAGGGGAACAACAAAATAAAAGCACTGAGACGGAACATGACACTTGTTTTCTCTGCAGTCGTCCTCGTACACTGATTCCATCACAGCTGCGTCGCTGCGATATGAGCCTTCAGCAGCTTTCCACACTCTCTCACCAAGTACCTGTGATTTCCAAACTTCTGACGTCTGACCTCTTCCTGCATAAAGCGTCTCAAAAGTGCTCAAAAGGTTTTCAGGTCAGCTAATGGTATCTCCGCATTTATCAGTCGGACATTTTTAACTCTACAGTCCAGACACATCCAGCTTTCATGGGTTGCTCTTGTTTTCAGTGGGAGTGGTTGACAGACCACTGACCACATCTCAAATAAGCACAAACACCACTCTCATCTCCCTTCCTCTGCAATAACTGCAGCGGAAGGTCACCACCGTCCACCTCTGCTGAAATGTCATGAGTAGGTGCTTCTTTTTCCCAGCCGTGAACCAGCTGGGAATCACTCAGCTACTCCAACCTTGATTTCATTATGCTCCTTGCACTGCACCGAACAACAGTCCAAACAATGATCGGTCAGAGGGGGCATCTTTCATCTAAGAGATTATTGCTTACGTTGGTTGAAGCCCCTGCAGTTTGAGGGAGTGGGGGGCACTTACCTGGTTCTTGCATGGTAATAATACTGGGGAACTGTTGCAGTACGAGAGGAAATGAGCAAAGCCGGAACAAGATGCTTTAGATTGCGCTACATAATGAGATGCACTTGTTATGGGTTTACGACAACGTTGTCCTCAGGCTGTGAGTGTCCTCATGCGTGAGAGTGACAGGCTGATCAGTGCATCAATGAGGGCATGGAATTGTTGCTTCAGTCACTCCCCAAGTTCATGTGCTGGAGGGAAGAAGTGGGTGAAACACCAATGGAATCAAAGCAGGTATCGTAACTGGGAGGGAAGATGCTGCTTGTGCGGATGTACACTCGACAAGTTCCTGGCCAGGGGCTTCAGGCAGGTCCGTGACAGGTCGCATGACAAGCTGCAGAGCTGGAAGCATGTTTCTGCGCCGGTTTAAAAAAAAGTGCTCCGTGGAGGACGACTCAGTATTCCGACGTTCCAGATTGGAGGTGAGGTCAAGGCAGTGACATCGCTGTTTCAGATCAGGTACAAATGGAGACATGGATCTGGCGTTCTCAAATGTATCCACTCCTGGTCTTATTTACGGACTGGACAGGGCGACTGAAACTGTGCAACCCGTAGTCTAGAGATCACGCTGGTTCATCCTAATCCCACCCTGGGGTTGACAAACCTGAAAGACAAACACTGAACAAAGACATGGACAAAATCAACACTGTAGAAACAAAGGAAACACTGTTCAAACAGAAAAGTGACCCTCCTGACCAAAAAAAAAAGAAATATACTTTTAAAAAATAAAGAAATAAATTAAAACAAATGCCCGACAATGGACAGTGAGTCTAGTCAAAGTCCACCACTGCCATAGCAGTGAGCAGGAAGGAACCATGGAGCCGCTCCCTGCTCGCCATGGCTCACACTGATGCTGGACTAGTGTTGGCTGTCGTCGCTGGGGAGATACGAGACAATGGCAGACAGTCTGTGTGGTCGTACCCTCCTCACCCGGAGCTCAGCTCCAGTGCGACTCCCCCATCTGTTCCTCCCAGCTCAGCCCTGGGGGAACGCCAGCTAGCTCGCATCACTGGCATGGAGTTCGCATGGAGCGCAGACAATGGCACGATATCGATGAGCAGAGCCTCTGGACGCAAGGATATCGCTGTCCGATTTAGCGTATTGATCTTAACAAATTCCAGTATGGAAAAGAGCACAATAAAGCATGAGTCCATATCATGTTCCATCAAGCTCTGCTGGCATTAGTTCTCATGAAGCCAGAGTCAATAACAATGATCCCTGCTGCTCAGTCCTTTAATCTTGTGAGTTATTGCAAGGCTGCACCTTGGAACAAAATCAAACATGATAAAAAAAAACGAATGAATCATGGAAAACAAATTTATTTTAGTTAGGGATTCCAAAGAAAGACACGCCCCTTCATGCTTCCTGCCATGGTCCTCTGCTCATGTTTCCCACGTCAGCACGTGCTTATGAATGAATGCATGAAGGAAAATTGTCGCTGGGTGGATCAAGTTGGTCACACGGCAGCTCGCTTGATAAGTGTGCAATTTTCAAGGCGTAATTTTCGCAGCACGGTTTCCAACCCGTAACGTGGCTGCCCCTTCAGAATCGACTGCCATTCACCATGACAACACCTGGGTGTCCAGCAAAGTGCTCTGGTTGGACATAACAGACGTTATATAAGACACTGCAGGCGCTTCCAAACATTTGTGCCCAGTTGAGTCATATTTCTACAAACAACAATCCAAACAATCCACCAGTTCAGCTGGAGAAATTTGAAGACACTTAGAGTGACTGAGGCTTTCAGCGCAGTGAGCAGGCTGTTGCACCAAGAATGGTGAAGGAAGGATGAAAGGAGGAAGTGCGGTACCTCGACTGGACGGGTGGTGAGGAGCACCTTTCATGAGACACAGTCCAGGCCATCAGAGTGGACGCACCCCTCAGGCCATGTGTCTTCTTAATGAAGACAAACAAAAAAGTCTTTGCTTCTACTCAGATTTATATTTTTGATTCATCAAAACGTCCACCCTTGGATTTGATTTCTACCTTGCTTAGCTCACTCATGATGACCTTCGTGAGGTGGTCACCTGAGATGCTTTCCAACAGGTGACCACACCATGAAGCTTGGAGAGCTTGAAGAGCTCTCTGCCAAGCAAATGGTGACTACTGTCTAAACTGCAAAACGTATTTGGAGTTACATTTTTTTTTCCTTTGCTACACAATTCCATCTATCCTGCTTCATATGTTTGAGGTCTTGAGTATCTATCTACAATGCAGAAAGTAGAAGAGAAAAAAAAAGAATCAGAAGGCCTGTCCAAACGTTTGACCTCTAAAATTGTAGTTCAACTGCATGTTGTCATGGCTCGGCTTTTATTTTCTCATTTGAGTCCTGGTTTTGTTTTCCTCCCTCCGTTCTTCCTTGTCTTTCTTTGGCACATGGCTGGACCCAATCTACCTCTGATGACCCTGATTACAAAAACACCTGGACTCCAGCAACGTGTACCAGGTCGTGTCTTCTAGTTTCCTGGACTCTCTTCTTTGTGCCCACGAGATTGTCTCCCATTGTTTCCCTGTGAGTCTTTTAGTTCCCCGTGATTTCTCCCATTGGTTCCCCTGTGATTGTTCCTCTTGCTCCCTCCAGTAAATTGGTTCTCTGTCGGTCTCTCGTTCTGTATGTTAGCTAGCTTTGTTTTTGATTACTTTGTCTTAGACCCTGGTGCCTGAGTTAGTGTTTTGTTTCTTCTTGTCTATTCGTGTTTCCTGGTTTCTTTTGTGCTTGACTCTTGGTCCATTGTGTTTTCGTCTCTCCTAGTTCCCTGTGGTTTAAGTTAGTTTTCTTCCGGTTCGGTGACGCTTTCTGTTGTGTTTTTGTTTGTTTAATTATTAAATATTATTTCTAACTCTCTCCTGCCTCACTGTAACCTTCACCACTTGCACTTGGGTCCAGTTCCACGTGGCATTCGCTCCTCGTTCCCTTGATTCGTGACACATGTAGCTTTACCACACTTGCCATGCTTGTGTCCATATATATATATATATGTGTGTGTGTGTGGGGCACATGGCAGCTTGCTTGATAAGTGTGCAATCTTTGATGACTAATTTTCCACCCTGTCGCTGCCCCTTCAGAATCGACTGCCATTCACCATGACAACACCTGGGTGTCCAGCAAATTGCTAGTTTCCACTGCTCTGAATGTACTTGAAATTCTTACACAAATATTTTCAAGACATTAAAAGAGCTTTACTTTCAAGAAAGTGATATAAATCTTGAATGTAGCCACCATGGTGATTTATTTTGCAGTTGTCAAACTGATGCAAAATAAACTATTTTGTTTAACTGTCTGTATGGGTCCATCATTTGTTTCACTAATATACCAAATTCATTCAAATTGAAAAATGTGGCTTCTTGTGGCAAATATTCTTATATAAATAAGGGGCTGAAATATATATGTATATATATATATAGACATTATAGGTATTTCCTGCTCTTTGCTGAAGCGGCGAGACACTAATGATCGAGCATCCGCTCACTTCCCCCTGGATGCGTCTGAACACCAACTTTCAGAATTGGATCCAGTGGGAAACCCTCGAGTGTATTTGTTCTTTCGCCATGTTGAAAAGAAGAGATGAACAGTTCGAGTCTGTGCTGTAAATTCATTGGATTGGACACTTCAAGCAGTTGCTGTTGGCTGCACTGGACGTTAAAACAGGCTGAACAAAACACCACCGTGAAAGTGACTTCATGAAATTGGGTTTTCATGTGCGCAGTTCTGTAGCTTCGTGGGGAGGCCAGATGCTTTGTACCAGACTTATTCTGGATCGACTGGATGATCGCCTTCACTGACCTTGGAGGGCTTGACCTGCCCTCCAGTTGTCGTCATTAAAGGTCAGAGTTGATCCCTGCCTGCTGTCAGGCGGCTGCACAAGACGTTGAAGCACTGGTGGTAGATTGCTGGGGATCAATGGAGATATTGCTCGACTCGCCCTCAGTGGAGATGGAGGCAGCAGTCCGCTGAGACAAGATTATAGTAGTAGAGATTTTTCATGAGTTTACATTTCATTTCAGTTTTGAAATTCAGTTAGTTTGAATTAGTTTCAGTTGTTGACAAGAAATCTTAGTTTCGGTTTAGTTTTATTGGTTTTAGTCTTAGTCCAGTATTTTTTTGTTTTGTATTTTTTTCAACATGGGGTATTGGAACAAGATTGAAATAGCCACTCACCAAAATGGCCAGTATTAAAAACAAAATACACCACGTTAAAATAAATGCATTACATTTGGAACGATGAGGCTTTTGCCCAACTGACCCCATCGTGCTAGTCAGGTCAGGTTGTCCACACAAGTGAGGTCACGGACTTGACGTGCCGCCTCAGGCCGACAGCAGTCGTAAAACCAGCCGAGCCAAAGTAAGCAGATTCTAAATCAAGTCAAAATGCTTCTTTATGAACTAAATACTATTTTGATTCATTCTGTAAACAGACAGTGCAGTTTGTTAGTTACTCTTTTATGAAAATCTTTCATTTTTATTTTCATTTCAGTTGATGAAAATGATTTACAATTCTACTTTTCGTGACATTTCCTGAACTATAATGACCTTGCACAGAGACAGAGACGTGCAAACATGTTAGACAGTATTTTCAAGGACCGGCCTTTAAGGTGTGGCGGTTAAATAAACACAATAATAATAACTAATAACTATAATAATAATGTGGTATTCTCTAAATAATAATAAACACCAATCATGACATGAGCAACGTCCTCTCTGCCCGCAACACTCTCTGGTCGCTATGGTAACGCTTAAACATGCCTTCAAATTATGATACACCGCAAATACCAAGTGCATGAAAAATAAAACTCGCCACTATGCTGAATCAGTGGGAGCCCTGAGCTTGTTTTTCAGCAACCAGGTGTCCCATCTAGGGGTAATAGGAGACGATGACACTTGAAGTGAGTGTCCAGTCTACTTCGGAATTTCGTCACTGCAGAAAACCCCGCTTCACACAGGTAGGATTTCGGAAATGGCAACAGTGTTTTCAGTGTTGGTCAGCGATCTCAGGGTATTCAGCCATGACTTTAATCCACCAGCAGAGTTGTTGTCTCGAACATACTTTTGTGATCTCCAGCCGTTGATCTTCTACTTGCGCAGACATGTTGGAGTCACCTGCTTTGTTGAGAAATGGGTCGCGGATCCATTCTTTGGCAGTTCGTGGATTTTTTGTGGTTGGGACGTAGCGCTCAAACTCTCAATAGCAAAGACAGGTGATCGTGCACCAGTTGGGAGAGTGAAGGCTCAGACTCAGTCTCTTCCAAAATCCCTGCTCATGTTTGAAACATGTCAAATAAAGCACTGCTCAAGCGCCGTCCCCACAAATTCAATTTGGCTTTAAATGCAGCTACTTTATCTGCCAACTTGAAGACAGTTGTCAGTGACAGATTGAGATCATTGAGCTGAATCAGGCTGAATATGTCGCACAAGTATGCAAGTTTAGCGACCCACCCCTCCTCACTGAAATGTGCTGCCAGCGGTGACTTTTTTTCTGTGAGAAATCTTGGGATCACCATCTTATTTCTGTGTATTACAGAAGGCATCTGTGCTCCATGTTCATCTCCTCAAAAAGTTGCTCGAACAGGCGCGAGTTAAGGCCGTGTCCTTTGATGTGGTTAATAACTTCAATGACATCATTCAATACGCTGTTAAGTTCCTGTGACATTTTTCGGCTCGCCATCATTTCCCTGTGAATGACACGATGTGTAGGCTCACATTCAGGTGCGACCTCCTTCATCTGAGCAGACAGCACGGCAGCCGCTCCGTCTGTGCATATGCCGACACAAAAGGCCCATTTCAGTTTTCCTGATATATAATGATCAAGGGACTTGAGTAGTTCTGTCCTCAGACCGCAGATCCTGTCCTGATGCACACCCTCCTGAACATATCGTACATAAACAAGTCGCATTGACTTGTTGTCAATATCTGTAGACTCATCAACCTGGGCTGCGTACCGTGGTGATGTATTCATCCTCTCCAGCAATTGTGTTTCAACGTCCTCCGCTATTTCCTCGATGTGTCCAGTGATGGTGCTGGCCCAAAGAGGCACCTTTTTAACCGCAGCATCTCCCAGAAGTTCACGGCAGATGTCTTTAGTGGCGGGCAGAATCAATTCTTCACCAATGGTGAATGGCTTTTTAGCCTTAGCAATACGATACACCGCCAAGTATGATGCTCTCAGAGCACTCGCATTTGTTGATGTGGTGGCCCTCAGTGATCGTTTCCATCCTTCTTGTTCACGCTTTTTTCTTTCAAAACACTTCAAAGGCTTGTCATTTAATACAGGGTGCTTGGTCTCCAAGTGGCAAAGCAGATTATGCAGAGTGGGCTTGGTGCGTGGGAATCTCCCGTCGGGATAAGTCCGTATTTTAAGTAGGACTCCAGATACTGTCTATGAAATATAGCTTTCTTTTTCTTGGAAGTCGTAGGCTCCTCTTCTGTCTATTGGCTGGGCCTTTCCCTCCTCCCAAAGAAACTGTCCAAGACGTTTGTTCTTTACTCAGTTTGCTAACTTTCATTTTAGCTGGAACCTATTACATGACCAAGAAGAGCGCCTTGACCTGTGTCAAGAGTGACATCAACGGATGTAACAGAGAATCGGGTCATTTTTTCAAAATAAAACATCTTGCAGATTCCGAAATAAATGAAACGGAAGTAATGTAAGTCATGTATTCTTTCTGTGCGGCCCGGTACCAAATGACCCACGGACCTGAACCGGCCCGCGGCCCGGGGGTTGGGGAACGCTGCTGTAGATGACAAGTTGTACACAGTATGTTGTAGATGGGCCGGTGAGGATCGTCGCTCCCATGTAGCTGGTCATGTTCAGCGTGCTCCTGTCCCACTTTTGAGCTGTATGAGAAACGGAGCTTAACATTTCAAGCGCTGTGCTCCGACGGCGCTGGAGTGAAACACGTTTAATAAAGACTGGGAGCAGGGGGTGCGTTCTGGAAGCTAATGATCTGGAAGCTAATGATTCAAGAGTGTGGACGTCCAACATGGCTCCCAGACGGATTGTCTTTGCTCAGGCATTCTGTGTGAACTGAGGAAACACAATTTAAAAAGTCATGTCGTTTTATTTGGCAACACTTCAGTTAGCAGACTTCAACTGTAAACAAGCCAAGATAAGGACACGGATCAAACCACAAATCAACAACTGAACAATATTTAGCTCACTGGAAATCATGTGCAAGACAACGGACTACACAGCAAACACAGCAGCGACAAATCCAACACTTGCAAACTCTTAATAAATACGTCTAAGTGGCTCATTCCATGCAAATAAAAGACACTTGGAGTGAAAACCTGACAAACCCTGAGAGAATATTCACTGAGTTTGCTGAGTGACGCTGTGACACGAGGTCTCTGTCGGGACACTCCTTGTTCATGGAGCAGCAACAAAAAAGTAACAGCTCTGGCTCGGTGAAAGAGCTTCCATTGGAGCAGTGCATTAGAATGAGAATATTCCACTCAGGTGAAAGGTCTTCTGAATTCAAGTCCAGGCAGCAGAAAGTCCAGAAGAAGACAGCCCTGCCAGGTGTTTGAGATGAAGGCCTGCTGAGTCTGGCCTGCTCTGTCTTCTTCTCCTTCCTCCTGTATCCACCACAGCAGCGACTGTGCATGCTGTGCACGGATGCAAACACAACAGCAGGCACTCCACATTACAGCAGGTCCAAAGCGGCTGCTGGACTGGGGGAAAACACGGCCTGCAATTTTAAACTGATGGTTTGAAATACAGCAGTCCACAGCCATTATCTGGTTCACATGGCCGGGAGACGACACTACCTCCGCTCCACCACCATCCAGCGTGACTGACGTCAGCCCTCCAGCTGTGATAAATAGAATAACCATGCGAAGAAGCATCAGAGCCCCTGTTAAACCAGCGGCCATAATTGAAGAAATAATTTGGTGCTCAGCATGAGGCCAGGTAGGGACTGATGCGGACGCATGGAGCACTGAGATTCTGAAAGATCAGGCCTCAAAGAGGCTGCAGGGATGTGAGAGCAGCATCACAACACTGTGTGTGGAGCAAACACAACATCATCAAACAATGTGACAACATCTGGAAATAAATCAAACAAAACACTGAGTCGTTTTTTACACTCACACAAAACAGTTTTGTACTAAACAGCAACCCAATGATACGACATTGTTGTGAACCTATAGCTCGCGAGGCACACGTTGCTCTTTCGACAAGGAGTCCGGCTCTTTGAACTACATTGGAGTGTGAAATACTGTCAGAACTGACTGCAGATTCTCTGACTTCTTTCCGTTTTAACCATCCGGTTTGGCCATCACCCTCCAACAGCAGGCTCAGTCCCATGATGCTCTCAACCATTCACAGGCGTTGGTCATTACATTTTAAAATATGTGGGTTTTTCCCACTCAAAAAGGTTCCCCACCCCTGTTCTAAGACCAGAGCAAACGATGGACGTCCTAACATTCATCTGCAGTCTGACAGGCTCTTCAGACTGATGTAGAGCGAGCTGACCACGGTGGCGTCCTCCTGGATGGATCCCCCGAGGTCAGGTTTTCCCACGCAGATCAGCGACACGAGCCTGTGGGGCAGCTGGCCACTGAACATCAAGTAGATGCAGGGGTTCACACAGCTGTTGAGACTGGCCAGCAGCATCAGGATGGTGAAGGTGGCAGCTGCGGCGGGAGAGGGAAAACATGCTGACTTATTTCACAGCACACTGACTGAAAGCACAGGCTGGATCACATTCCTGTTCACGCACTCAGAAATACATTTAAGTTTAGATTTGCTCATTCTTTTTCTACCTTCCCCAGCTGCAGAGGGTGAGAGGTGAGGGACACGCTGAGCACTGATTTATTTCGATTGATGGAAGGAACCAGAGCCATCAGAAGAAACCTGCGGTGCTTGCTGTTTTAAGAGCTTCTGTTGGTGCAGTGTGGGGCTTTTTGGAGCTTTTTTTTCGACACCTTCAGTTAGTCGCCATCTCTATTCCTTCATGACAATGTTACAATCCTTCCGTTGCTGATGCATGTTCAAGTGGGTTTTGAGTAGTGATGGGCAGATGAGGCATCATGAAACAGTACTGCAGGGTGGATGAAACTGTCCTACTTTCAGAGGCCACTAGATGGCAGTGTTAGAAAAAAAATGCGGTTTCAGTGAATTTATTGTTCAAGTCCAGATACATTTTACAGTAGACAATATCTGTCAAACTGGTTTGTTTGTGTTGGAAATATCTTAATCCATTATTGACGGATTTGGATGAAATGTCCAGGAAATAGATGGAGTTGGACAAGGCACACAAGATTCAATTTTGGGAGTGATACAGATCACCGTCTGGGGCCAGGATTTTTTTTTTTTCGTCTAAACACTGCGTGCATGTGACTGACTGTGTATTTGAGCAGAGTTGACACCGATGATCTAAAGGTCCCTGGTTTGATCCTGGGTACTTTTGAAGGATCACCATTGATTTTCTTCTCTGATGTGAGCGGACTAACGGTGTGTGCCGGAGGTTTGCGCTCTCTGAATGCTTTTCTTGATGTTGCACATTGACCAGGGCTGTCAATAGATTATGAATCACATTTAAAGGCACTACAGCAGAGTTAACTCTGTGAATCATTTGAAAGTAAACTCCGCTCTCCTGTAATTAAATGAGATTTAAAAGTGGGACGGGCCAAATATTGACACAAAAGCCGACATCACCGTCATTGAATGGAAAGGCGGCTGACTCACAGTCCGTGGGTGCCGCCAGGTCCCACACCGACCACAGCTGCACGGTGAAGAAAGGCGCCCAGCAGATGACGTAGGCGAGCACGATGACCACCGTCATCATCACCGTCTTCACCCGCGCTTTGGACACCGCTGCCGCGCCGCTGGTCCTGGACGACACCTGCCTGCGCAGTGACTCCGCGCTCAGCTGCGACTTGGTGCTGAAGTTGACGCGCACCGTGTGGCAGATGCGCGCCTGGCACACGATGACGGTGACGATCGGCAGGATGAAGATCACCAGAGTGGTCCAGGTGACGTAGGCTCTGAGCCCCCACGGGCCGACGAACTTGGCCCAGCAGTCGTAGACTCCAGGAGCGACCTCCACCCGGGAGAAGATGAAGATCTGCGGGAGGCTGCCGACGAGAGAGACGCACCAGGCTGCGCTCACCGGCCCGTTGCAGCTGGCGCGCCGCCTCTGGAAGGTCACCATGGGGTTGCAGATGGCTTGGTACCGGTCTATGGTCATGACCACGATCATGTAGGTGGAGGCGAACATCCCGACAACTTGGAGGTACTTGACAGCGCGACACAGAACATCCGGACCCACGAATCTGTCCGTGATGTCCCAGATCAACTGCGGACAAACCTGGAAAAAGGTCACCACCAGGTCCGCCACGCACAAGTGGAAGACGAAGACGCGCATGCGGGACAGCTGCTTCCTGCGCTTCCACAGGAGCAGCAAGAGCCCCGAGTTCAGAATCCCCGCGGTGACGAAGATGATGGAGAGGAGCGCGATCTCCACCTGCGCCAGGCGCTCATCCCGGGGCGCGTCCTCTTTCCGCCCGGCATCCGCTGAAAAGTTGCTGAAATTAACCCGAGCCAGACTCATCCTGTCACCGCGGGCTCACGTCCGCACCCCAGGACATGACAGGACAAGCGGAGGGGCAGACATGCTACAGTCCTCCAGAAGGCGCTGAGGCTCTGAAGAAGTGAAGCAGAGCTGGAGCTTTTTATGTCCGCGAGCAGGAGGGAGGAGCAAGCACACCATTCCCAGATCTTTATTCATGCAGTCATACTTTGATCTTTCTCAGGGAATATGAAGGAAATTCTAAGTGCTCCTTGGTGCACGGACCAGTAGGATGCCGTTGTATCTGTTCACATGAGACCTGACATTTCTTAAATAAAGACTGAATATTGACAAGCGACGGCACAACTCATCAGTCTGTCAGAAAAGAGCACTGCCACGCTCGGCTGCTCTGCAGTCGACTGTGCCACATGATTCTGGGCTGAATGGCAGTCGCCGCTCTTGTCTGTGATGTCCACAGTCCAGTCCAACGGCTGGATGGAAGGCTACGTCTTCACGTGACTGAGCAGTTCCTCTCTGTCCATCTGGTAACGGCTTCTCTTCCACACGTCGCGGAGCATCTGGAGGGTCGCGCCGATCTCCTTCCCCGATGTGAAGCCCATCTTCCTCAGGTCGTGGCCGCTGACAGGGAAGCGAGGGATGGACCACCTGCTGAGTTCGGCCAACAGCTTGTTCTCGCCCTGATACTTGAGGAGCTCGCACACTTTGCTCTGAGTGTCCAGCTCCCGACTCTGGAAGGATAGAGCACAGAGCACGTCATGGAACTTTCATTTTCGAGAGCTCATTTTGCCCACTCCAAACCTCTGTCACCACAATGGGCTCCACCTTCAAAATATGGCATCCAGTTTAAGGTGGCAACCAGCTCCAACTTCAGCAGCTGCTCAAGTTTAAGTCTTTGTATTTCGCCTAGATGTCCTCCATAAATCCACCGGTATGGATTCACCATTACCAGAGAGAGAGTACCAGTCAAAAGTAGCGAAAAAGTAATAGCGTGCCATCACCAACAGGCGGCAGTTAAGATGCAACTGGCTACATCTCCTATCCAGAGCACATAGTGGAACCAACCTGATGGCTGAAGACAGTCATGGTTGATTGTCACTTTGGTGCTGCGTGTTTTAACTGATGTGAGACTGACTGGTTGGATAAAAAAAACTTGCACCATCCCAGGCTTTTGAGGACCAAGTGACCAAAATGTTAATACTGGTGCATTTAAACAAGCTAAAGTGCAAATATGAATCCTGAGGTAGTTTGTACTTTACACAGGCAGATGGTGACCACCTCCAACCCGCAGGGGGTTTTCAACCAAGCTTGAAAACCCCCTACCTCTAGTCTCTATGTGAATTTCCCTCAGGCCACGAGACGAATCAGTTGAACGAGTCCTGAATTGTCATCATCACATGCGATGTGACCATGTTAATCCCATACTGAGAAGGACGCGACTCAGACAGCAAAGCATCATGGACGCGACCCGCTGGCACCAACAAACAAACCTGACGTTCTAACTTGCTGTGACTGCGAGGATCGGACGATGTAAAACAACAAAACAGTGGGGGGGCAGACTTCCATCAATACAGCTCATCTTCAGACACATAGACATGAAGCCTTTTCGCTAATAACCTTCACTCATCGAGTGAAATGAAAAGTGTTGGATGTTAAACTGCTTATGGCTGCAGCGCGTTTGGAAGATGAGTTTCCAATAAACAACCTCAGAAACTCTATTAAGTCAATTTACCCCAGAACAGCAATTACATTGAAAACACTGTCGCAGACCATTTTTACTTTCGATTGATCTGTACTGCAACATGAACGGGATGTGAAGACCACCTCACAAGCAGCAGCAGGGTCACAATTCAGTCTTTAAAGAAAGATAAAGAGGATGTCTGTTGTCGTGTAGTTGACGTCATCTATAACATTGACAACAAAAACACGTCGACGTCAAAATCTGTTAACCTCTGCTCCTTTCATTGGTTCCTGACTGAGGTCCGACTCCAACTGGCCACCGTCGCTGCGTGTCCCAGGCTCCACATCACCACCTCAGACACAGTCACGGAGGAGTTTGAGCGGCGAACTGTTCAGTGTTCAAAAGTGCGGCTTCGCTTTGTTTACTAGGGAGCTACACCGAACACATGGTTTTGGATTATTATTCAAATAAGACCTTATGATGTGGCTGTTGATCAGATATTTTATAAGGGACACATATGTGTACTTTATAGTGAGGATTTCAAATTCTTCTCAAGGCCCAATAAAGACCTCCGTTTTAAAGAACTGGAGCTCTCTGTCAACGGTTTCATGCTTCATGCTTCACAGGGTTAATGCACTTTCCCAGATTATGTGTCATTATTTTAATATACTTGTTTAATAATGTATGGTGTCAGAGTATCACAGTGAGATGATTTAAGCAACTTCAGGTTAAACAGAATTTCAAAATAGGTCCAAACAAAGGTCATTGCGATTAATGAATAGATTAGTCGACAACGAAAACAATCGTATGTTGTGAAAGACGACGCAAGCAGCAACAGACTGAGGTGATTCACAGCAGATTCTTTTCAGGGAATAATAATAATATTCAGGGAATATATATATATATATATATATATATAGTGAGCGAGAGAGAGAGATAGATAAGCGAGCATCAGTTTTTTACAAATATTGCAACAACAACATGTTTTTACAGTCTTCTGGTTCAACTTATGCGATGACTGAAACTCAGTGTTTTTCTAAACCCAGTCTGTTTTCTTTTATCTGGTCCGTCACCCTTGCCGTTCCCATTCAAACACCTGTGGAGTTGAGAGCAGGACGGCGCAATCCATCATGCCACACCTTCACATGTTGTTGCAGGGCTCCTCTGGATCAACCACAATGCTGACCTCTCACCTGAGCTGCAGGACTGGCTTGGCAAAAGCCAGAGGGAATTCACATTTTGGGCAATGAAACTAATTTTCAGAGGCCACCAGACGGCGCTCATGGTTCAGAAATGATGTGCGGTTTCATTGAATTACTTATTGAAGTCCAAACATTTTACAGCACAACGCCACTATTGCATGAAACCTCATCCATCCATCCATCACTAGTGCCCAGGTCCAATGAAACATGACAGCGTGCAGCCTGAAGTCAGCAGCACATGCGCACACCTCGGTCCCGGGTGAGACCGTGTAGTTGCCCCGTAAGTGTCCTATCATGTAGATAACATGCCAAAGGTAAAGCAGAAGGGACGGACAGAGAAGTTATGTGGCAAAAGAAGAAGTCTCCTGGGAGCAGCAGGCTCAGATACATTGCCGCTAGCAAGCTAGAGGAAAGGGAGGAGGAGGAGGAGGAGGAGGAGGGTCCATATGAGGAATCACCTCATCCCATTTATCATCTTCATCTTGGAACTAATGTCTTTAGCTGTAGCCTCTGAAGCATGGTGGCACGTTCTCATTGCATTATATTTCAATGCCACTTTTAAGAAATGCCAATAGTTGAGAAAAGGGACATTTATGTCTGTAACTCGCCGACCTTTGAGCCAGTGAGGTTGACGGTTCTGCACCTGCCTGCACTTTAATAGCAATAATATTTGTCAGATCACTTTGACACAGCGTGTTTATGTCTCACTGCACTCGCGCCTGGTTTCTAAGGAGTTGTAAAACGATCTGTGATAAAGCGCTTGACAGTGAAAAGTCTTCGAACTCACGTCAATGATGAAGTCCGTGAAGGGCTGGACACTCTCCGGGTGGTCGTCGTTCTTGCAGAGCTCCCGTCTGTGCTTGACCAGGAACAGGGCCAGGGTCTTCTCCTCCTTGGACACCTTGAGTCGGGCATCCATCTTCTCCACCTCGCCGGCGGAGTGGAGCAGCGCGCTGAGGATGGTCATGGGTTTGGGAGAGTGGTGCTTGGCGTTCTCCCACACCTGCTTCATCTCCTCGACATTGCCATCTGGTGGCAGACCTTATAGGAGGGAAGGACAAAAGCACAGAATCTAATTAAAGCCATCTACAATTTTACAAAAAAAAAAAAAAAACATTATAAAAAAATAAAGACAGATATATGTCAAATATACGTGTTGGAGACACTGGTTTACCGAGACGCTTTCTCAATTGAGAGACATGAATAGAGGAAAAAAAAAAATCAATGAATCGACTTTCCTCTGAGGGGAGAATTGATTTTTCTCTCTGCAGGTGGATTTTTTGAGCGACTAAATGACAGGTCTTCGTTTAAGGAGACTTCTAAGACCATTCTCTGACGACAGACGTGTAACACTGACCAGCAATGATTGAGGACGACAAGCGTGTTCATGTAACACCAACTCAGCCTTTGATTCAAATCACATGTGCATGCAAATACCAGTTTTGAAGAGCACGTACACAGACAAAACTTGACCTTTCGCTTCACTGGAACTCACTCAAGAATTGCACAACCAACTCAGCTTGTTTTCCTTTTGGGACTGTCACGAATAACAGGCAGGAATGCTGCAGAGAGTTCACCTGTCATTGAAATATCTGGCTGTTCATTGCACCATGTACTTCTCACTTGTCATAAACAACTAGAATCCCACCACATAGGTAAATAAAAATACACTTGGACTTGCAATCTGGCTCAAGCCTCAGATGACTTAAACAGTAACCTATGACAGAACAAAAATGAGGACTGGTAATACCGCCATGTTGGCAGTGAATGGCAAAGAAACACATCACATATCACAGTTCACTGACTTGAGCACCACTGTCTCAGGGCTGAGACAGAAGAGCTGTTTTTATAATCCAATATTTTGTACCAAAAATATATCTGAGGCTGAAATCCACTGTAATTCCAAGAATCACCATGCTCCTGCTCTCAAGACAAGATTTTCTTCACTCATATATGACCTCACAACAGGCTTTTACACTGTTGACCCTGAGGTCATTCAGCTCAGAACTAATATGAACAAACACCTCTAGCAGTTTTTTTTAATTCTCCTGTGAGACAGCTTGATGCACACGCCACATGAATAAGCCAGCAAGGATTCCACTTCCATCAGCTAGACTGATTTAAATGTCACCTGGGAGCGAGAGGAAATTGCAGGTCTAGAAAATCAGCAAACACATATTAAATGTCAAGGACAACACTTTTACCTCGACAACGAATTACACCTCTCTCACTCTGATCAAGTGACAGTAGAACCTTAAGGCTTAAAACGAGACTGCCACCCAGTTTTTTTTTTAAATGTGGTGATGATCTGGTGGCTATAATTTGGAGATGAGTCATAAATCAATCGTGTTGGGTAATTTATTAATGCCTCAGTTTTTTTTTTTGATTCTCCAGCATTTTTTAGATAAAATGTCCTTTATGAAAATTGAAGTATCCTTAAATATTTAAAAGGACAAGAAGCTGCTGCTTGAAAGTATCAGCAGGCGCCACCTAGTGGTCTCTGAAATGAAGCGTCATCAGCATCCCCCTCTTCTCACCGATGTACTGGGCCAGTTCCAGGCTGTGCAGCAGTTCCAGCAGATGAGCCGCATGGTTGCCCACCACCATCTTCTTCAGTTCCACCCAAATCCGCTCACCGGATATTCCCGCCAACCCTCGTCCGTTCTCTCGGATGGCTGCCAGGGTCTCTGGCTCATGGTCGTCTGGTTTTACCGCTACTCTGCCGTAAAACCTGGTGTCAAATTGGGGCAGAACGTCTCATGTTACAGTGGAAGTCTTGAGAATTGAGATGCATTAAGAAACGCAGCGCACCTGAAATATCGCAATATTCTTAAGAAATCCTCTTGAATTCTTTGTTCTGCGCTGCCAACAAACCGAACTCGTCGGTTCTGCAGATCTTCATATCCTTTGAAATAGTCGTACAGGGTTCCATCAAGACCTGAACACAAACTTATCTCATTACTCTGGAAATAACTAGCTTTTCTTGAAAAGGAGTGAAGGCAGAAACGTCCAAAACTAAAACAATTATAAAGTGCTACTTAAAAAAAAAAAAAAAAAAACTCACTTGCATCATTTTTTTCTTCCGCTAATCACAATGTTTCAGAGACAAAAAAGCACAAGTGTGACAACATGGAACAGACAGACTGAAACAAGTCAAGTCGAAGGGTCATTCATCGAGGTCGGTCAGGCAACATGTTACCCTGACCCAACAACCAATGCCTGGATTTCAAATTCAAAATCTTCCACAGGTCCAACAGGAAAACCAACTCAGGTTCATCATTTAGCCTCCTTTCTGAAACAGGCCGCAGGTGTTTTCAGCTAGTTTGACTTGGACTTAGCAGCCAGCCCGGTGGCCTCTCTCACTGTCAATGACAGCCACAGCTTTGAGTGAGATTAGCACTAACAATGAGGATCAACGCTTTCAAACGTAATAAACATTGAATACATTCGGCAGAAACTCACCCTGCAGTACCAGGCTCTGTTAGTCTCACTCCTGAGTGAACTTATGTATTTTGCGTCAATATTCATGTATATTTCGTACACCACTGAGATGCCGTTCTCAAAAGTAGAACTAGAGGAGGCGATCCTCATGCATTTCCTGCGGCGCAGACAGTGCACTCACGGCTTATGGGCCGGTGCGGCTTATGTATGAAAAAGATCTATTTTCCTTCTTAAATTTCGTGGGTGCTGCAAATATTCAGGTCTGCTCTATAGTCCAGAAAATACGGTAATTATATAATATTTAGATTTAAGGATATTTTATAATTATATACCTGAGGGGCTGCAGTTCATACAGCGGATTTTGTCTCGTGTTACTCATCACCTGAGGATCAACCACCATAAGAACAAACTCAAATCTCAGTTCTTTCCTGAACATCTGACACAGCTACGCCTGGTTACTCGCCCACTCCCACTTGTGCATCAGTCAGGGAGGTGCCGACAAACAACTCAAAATAAGACCCCAGAAAAACAATAAATCACCACAAACAGCAGAGCGACTGGGGCTGTAATTACCCAGAAACATGGAGTTGATGGTGAGGTCCCGCCTTTCTGCATCCTTCTGCCAGTCGGTGGTGAACTCCACCTCTGCATGTCGCCCATCAGTTTGAACGTCAATCCGGAGCGTCGTCACCTCAAAGTTTTGGTTGTGCAACTGTGACAAGAGTATGACAATACACACTTTATAATGCGATGATCAGAAACTTAAAGAGATCTAATAATTTTCCATAGATATAGAACAACTATTGAACAGTTGCCAACAAGTTCATGAGTAGTGACCTCATCTTCCTGACAGTACAAAGGACACATCAAAGGAAACAGTGCAATCTATAATACTCTTTACAACATTTTAATTACTACAATAATACAATGCGACATGTTCATCAACATCTATGCTTCATGTACCGACTGGTCGACTTATCGTTGAGGCAGTCGGTGACTAGTCAACTATCAAATCAGGCATTAGTGATGCGTGTGCTCTTACTCGAGCCGTGATAGTCCCGTGCTTTTCTCCTTTATTGTTGATCATCCGGATCCCTGCCGATTGAAACATACTCTTCATCTCCTCAGGAGTCGCTGTCGTGGCAAAGTCCACATCTTCTGGTCGCTTCCCTGACAGCAGGTCTCGTACAGCGCCACCAGCTATTCTGAGCTGATGATTGTGCTGCTGGAACAGCTCTGGCGGCGTCATGAAAAAACACAAAAATGTTATTTTTGCAGCGATGGCGTGAGAAGAAGAGACTTACCTCTCTGACTACTAAAGCAGAAGTTCATCCAATAAATAAAATACTGCTGCTTACACAAAGGTTCCGTGACCATCTATGTTTGTCGGCCAGTAAAATAACTTCAAATGTTCACAGCACATTTTTTAACATAATTAAGTGTTGGTCGTGGATTGAGGAAGGAAGGATTACATTTTGGTGGCATTCTGGCATTCGAGATACAGGACAGGTTCTTTGACATGGGACTGCAGTAAGTCCAGTCGTGGGGGTCTTCATCACTCAGATGAAAGACCAGACCAAAAACGCATAGCTTTGCAGAAGTCCTTGCCATTTTGTAGTTTCATTGACAGTTATTTTCCTCATATATCAATGTGAAACATTCTACCACCTAGAATTCCACTGGTAGCATCCCAGGTACTTGGGCGAGGGTCAGAAGACACACTGGAAAGGTCGCTAGTCCATTCCATGGCACATATTGACTCCTCACCCACAAGACTTCAGAACTCATAAAAGCTTTATTGCCAATGTCATTGAGGATCCCACCAACTCGGAAAGTGTGTCAGTGCATAGTGCAATAATGAACAAACATAATCACTAAAGGAAATAAATAATAAAATAAATACATACAAATAAACAATAGAATAAATCAGTAAATAAACACCAAACAACAAGGGCTGTTCCTGAAACTCGAGGACGTTAGAAGCCGAACAAATCTCTCCACGTGTCTGTGCCCTTGGATTAACCCAGCATCCTGACGCTGCTCACCACAGACTGAGCTCTCTTTCGCCTGAACTCTCTTCAGTCCACTCACCTGCCAGTCCTGTCAGTCCCTCGGTGAACAGAGACTTAAACTCGCTCGTCTCCAGCTTCATAGTGAAGAGACTCCTCCAACACAATCCCGCCCTTCTCGGAGTTTTGGAGCTAAATATTCGCCTCCACATCTGTGTAGAAATGAAACATCACATCGTTGCAGCTACTTCCAGCAGAACTTATGACTGTTATAGCAGAAGCATGTTCAGGCTTTCAAACCCCAAACACGAATAAGATAGTGACATGGCGCCGGATGTGCGTTAAAGACGTCCATAATTCAATAAGTCTAGCAACCTGTCACTGACAGACGCCGCGTTTTCTCACACGTTTTCCCACTCGCTGCTCCTTCCGGCTTCCATGAACGAAACAGGAAGTGTTTCTGTCGCATCCGCGGTTCGGCCTATCAGCAGGTGTTGCGTCACACCAAATGGGCGGTGTTTACGGAAGAGCCTCTTACTGAAATCTCGCGATAAGACTTTTAGACACTCGCAGGATCTCGCATTTTAAAGTCGACAGCAAACGTTTGTTCACTCCTCGAGCCTTACACGCGTCACAATACTACGCCATGCGTGTCACGACTGTGCAAAATAAATGTGTTTGTTGGTGGTATAAACGGCAGCTCATTGTTCTCTCGCGAGATCGCGGTGATCCGAGCGTTTTTCCGGCGCTGTTGACAGATCGGTGAGCAGCAGATGAACCAAACAACACGAATGGCTAAAGTGGAGATAACACCGCTGCGAACGTGGGACGACTTTTTTCCCGGATCGGAGCGGTTCGGTAAACCCGATGTCAAAGACCCGGCGAAATGGAGCAACAGGGTCATCAGCAACTTACTTTATTATCAGACTAACTACCTGGCGGTGGCCGTCCTGGCGTTTCTTATTGTCGGGTAGGTGCTGTGTTACACTCACAAAAATGCAACGGATCTTTATGTCCTCATGACTGTTTGATCAAACTGTGCTCTTCAGTCGTTAAACCTAAGAAAGTATTGTCAAATTAGACTGCGACATGAGATGTTTGACGTCTCTTCCTCGTTGCTGCACACCTACAGTCTCAACTGTAAGTCTTGAAAACCATAATATTCACCGCCATTTTCCAAAGATGAGACTTGTCTGTGTCAGGTGCATCCATCAGAAATCAGAAAAGCTTTATTAATCCCAAAGAAAAGGTTTGTCACATGCTCTGTACACAACATATTACAATAAATAAAAAAGAAATAATATGAGAAAATGCAAAAAAAAGTCAATAAATAAAATAAATAAGTAAATATAATAATAAGTAAAATATCAGCACCCGTTTCAGAAACTAGAGGTGTTGTGGTGTCTTATCTCTGGTCTCATTCAGTCGATGTGAAGCAGTGCATGGAAAGGTTGAGAGCAGCCAAAGACATGCATGTCTTGTCTCTTGTCGTTCAATTCAACGCCCTGGATTTATCAGCCGCTCTGACAAAAAAAGTCCCGCACACTAAAAATACCTGACCGGTTCCGCTCCAGTGATGACCCTGTTACCGTGGTAATGAAGACCTCACTTCCCAGTCAGCTGTTTCAGCAGCAACCATTGATTCCAAAGTTGAGGAATAAAGTCCAATACTGACTGTTTTACTGTTGACTGTCAAATCTCTTTGATCGATACCTTGTTGTTAAAAGGGAGGGGAGAAAACGTGCTGCTGCAGATGGGAGATACTGCCACTAGATGGTGCTAGTGGCTGCAGAATAACTGACGTCGCGTTGTGACTCGACTCCGCAGGTTCATGGAGCCGCTTGGGATGTTCACAGCTATTGCCGCTGTCTCGGGGGTTTGTTGTGGGTCGGCGTGGATCGCTGAGAACCGTAATGTCCTCAGCCACCTCAAGAGGGAGAATCCAGCAGCGTTTCTGATCGTGGTGGTCGTGGCCAGCTACGTGTTGATTTCCTTGCTGGGGTGCGTGATGGTGTTCGTCACAGCCATCACTTTGCCCCTGACCTGTGAGTTGACATGCATGTTAAAGTCAACCGTTCATAAAACCTCCATGAACCCATGGACCTGCTCTGTGTTTCAGTGATTTTTGTGCATGCGTCCCTTCGCCTGCGCAACATGAAGAACAAACTGGAGAACAAGATTGAGTGTGCTGGACTGAAGAGGTCACCAATGGGCATGTTGCTGGAGGCCCTGGGTCAGCAGGAGGAGAACGTTCAAAAGATCCAAAGCTTCCTGGAGGGAAAACTGAAGGAGTGATGAGACTGTTACCAAAGAGACAAATGACTTCCTTTTGTGTCTCAGATGTTCTCTGACTCTGTCCACAACTGGCCTGACGACTTTTTTTTTTTTTTTTATCAACGTGGATCAAGCCTCTCTCAGTGTCTCACGTTTCCTCCCCACTGAAGCGTCAGTGTTCTGTGAAGATCCGTTTTTCAGGGACAGTGCACTGAAGAGAGCTTGACTTCTTTGAACAAGTTGACTTTAGCACACTCCAAACATCTTGTTCCTGTAAATAAAAATAAAGACACACAGAAGACAAAGTCCGGCTCTGTGAGTCACATCTGTGTGTCAATCGCCCAGATCTTCAAAGCGCAGTGAGGTCTCGACCCCCAGCCATCAATATTCCTGCTGCTACTCTCACAGCTTCACAGACGAGTCGCCCCTGGCTGAGTGATTGACCCACTTTGCTCTTCCCTTCACTTGGTCCAGTGTTAATCAATGGGCTGCACTAGATTATGGTGTGCTGGGCTCACAGTGGATTTGCCAGCAGACGGTCACCTTCAAACTCCCCACGACAGGAAGCAGTGTTCCCCTTGTTTTCACAATCGCCAGTTCAGATCCACCCAAGTGTAAAACCATTCTCGCGTATGCCTCCAAATTAGAGGCACTCTCACTTCTGCAACACTCCAAGCTCCAACTTTCCGTTTTTGTCCGTAAATAAAAAAGTGCAATCAATCGCAGAGAAAATAACGTACTGACAGTGGTTTGTTTACATGTGGTGACAAGAAGTGACTAGGCGGAAATGTCTTTCATAAGCTTCCGGATTTCTTTCATAAGGTTCTGCAACATTGCTCATGCACGAATAGTTCTGCTCATGTTGCTATTTCTTATTACAGTTTCAGGAATTGTTCATTCTGGCGTTCTGAATTACTTTTGAATCTATGTGATTTTGAGCTGCAGTATAAGCTCGTACAACTCCTCTCATGCCTGTTGTTCCGGCAAGTTCTGTAATGACACTGCCATCTGCTGTTGAACTGCTTCAATTGCTGTCAATGATATTTCAAACGCTAATACAGTGGTACCTCGGTTCTCGACCACAAGCCGTTCCAGACGGCCGGTCGAGAAGCAATTTGTTCTAAATCTGAATCGATTTTTCCCATTACAATGAATGGAAAAAGCAATAATGCGTTCCAAGCCTTAAAATAGTCTTTTGTAGGAGTGAATGTAGAGTGTCTGCTGCAGGTGCGCTGTTCCTCTATGTGTGTGGCCGCTGCATGTGGGAGGGGTTGCCGAGTGAGTGAGGTCTCTCCAGAAGTGAAGAGGTGCCCGGTGCGTGTCCAGCTCTGAATGTGTGCTTCTGTGCAGTTTGGCTGTGACAAAGTCATAAACCAAGTCACGCTCTGTCCCAGACTGGCCTCATCCCTGTCCCAGCTCCAGCCCACAACAGGACATCACACCCTGGAGTGGAGCCTCGGAGGTGTGGAGAGCGAGCACCTCCCCTGTGACACTCTACCACGGTCCAGTGTGGAGACAGGAAAGGTTTTACACCTCAATATGAAGAAAAAACAGTCAGTAAATGTAGCTAACGGGACACATCTGCATACAGAGGCTGCGTTATACACAATAACAAAGCGCGTCAAGGCTCAGCTGATCGGTCCGCGCACGTTATGTTTTTTGCGGCTTTTTTCAGGGGCGTTCGAGTTCTGTATTTTTGTTTGAAATCTGAAGCAAAAAATCTCGAATTTTTTTGTTTGAACTCCGATTTGTTCGAAGTCTGGGACGTTCGAAAACCGAGGCACCACCGTAATAACATAAATTTAAAGTGAAATCGTGAAGTGGAAAAACACTACATGGTTGAAAATGACTGGATTCAAAGTTCTCTACTCTCAGGGGTTTTTTTTTTGTGATGTAGGTGTCATTCCATGATACGAGTTAGTTTTCAGTCACCCCGCTTGTTGAGTCTTCTGCCTGGAACATAGCTTATAGCATATATACCAAGGTGTTTACATTCAAGTTAGACTCCTCCTCCCTGTGCTGACTCATCGTCTAGATTAGTATGGTGCAAGCAAGAGGAATGAGCAGAAGCGCCGGTGGCGACAAGCTCAAGTAAAGTCATGTCTGTGGTGCTTGTTGTCCTCTGCAGCTGCTCCTGGCACCACTGCACCACGTCTAACAGGTGTTTTTTTTTCGCCCCGGGCAGATGTGTCATCCAAACAAGGTTCCACCAAACGCACATTTACTACTGCTGTATGAGTCACGGTCTGTGAGGTAACGCGCCGTTTTGAAGGTCCCAGCAGTGTTTGTGTTCAATAGCAACGCTGTTGTTTCTTCCAGACACCATGAGGAGTAATCTAATAAATGAATACCCAATTGTGTTAGAGTCACTGCCCCCCTCCCCCCAAGGCTTCCCTGAAGTCTCCTGAGTGGCTTTGGCATTTGGTTGGCTAAGCTGGTTAGCTGGGGCCGGCGCTGCTCACACAGCCTGTCACTGAGACGCGGCTGCTCCGGGGCTTCACAACTGATCATGTGACGTGCTAATGGTGGCCATCCGTGACCTCTGCAGCCTGCTGCATCCGCATGTCCCGAGCTCTCCAGTCACCCACAGAGCAGCAGGTCGGCGGGGTATCCGCACGCACGGGACCGCGCTTCTAATCCCACTCTTGTTCGATCTGAGAATTAAAAACATGATTGTTTTAACAGAGGCCGACGCCTCGGGCTCGGGCGTCGCTGTCATCCGAATGCCTTGCTCAAATACAAGCGCTATGCAAATATGTTAGCACAATTAATCGAGCTTTGAGAAAAAACATTGGACGACGGCGTTCAACCCGGCGCAACCCCGCAGCACATTTGGGTTTCAGTGAGGGAGAATAGTGTTTCTTTGGTGATGTATTATAGAAGTGCGACGGGCGAATGTTTATGTCTGAGGGTGTCGGCCTCCCCTCACGTCCGACTGCAGCTGGCGATGCAGAGACGGACACTGACAGCTGGATACAAAACACTCACCCTTTCCCCGCCTGGGGTGAAGCAGGGAGTGTCCCAGACCTCCCCGGAGCTCAGCCAAGAAGAAAAGCTCGGAGAGGCCTTCCTGCTGACTTCCTTAAAGAGGCAACCTGCTGCACAGTGTGCTGATAGTAGGAGTGCTGGAGAAGAAGGAAGGGAAACCAGGTGAAGGGTTAATCTATGACAAGAGGCCCCATACATGCATGTGTACGGCAGGCTTCTGTGAGCGGCCTGCAGGGAGGGTTTGGCGCTATAAACACTGGTTTGTCATTCACAGGGAGGACAGATTATTGCCCATAGAGGGTGTGACGGCCCTTTAAAGACTGGTTTGGTGGGTTTACGGCTTAAGGACGCAAGAAAACCAGCCATGCAACACACAGGGCGACGACAGAAAAGAGCAGCGAACTACTCTGAGTAGTTCTGAGGAAAGTGTCAGGGATCCCTCTCTGTCAGTTGGATCTTGCATTTGCCCTCCACAGTTTAATAACACTGAAGAAACGGTGTGAACTGCTAGTTACAGTAGACCACACAAGGAACATGTATAGTACGATGTAACACTAAAGAGACTAAAATGGGACACTATACATTCTTGAAACTTCACTACCAAACTGAGTCAAAAAAATAAACTCAAGGTTCAGGGGCCAAATTTGGCCCACCAAGAGTGGACATGTTAATATGTACAGTTTAAATGTGAGTCCTGGTTAAGGTTGGACTTTTTAAAAACAAGACTGAACAATTAAATGTAAATACCACTCTATTTCACCTTCACATGATGGATCGTTGATAGCTTGATCATTGCCTGCTCAAATTTAGTAAAGAGCAATACATATTTTTTTTCATCTGGGTATCAACATTTAGCTATTAAAATAAATACTTAACTGTTTTTAACCGTTTTTAAACCCTTAAAGGTCACACCCATGTTGACTCAAGAGGGTGGTGGGCTTCTTTTTTTTTACACCATGATAAAAAAGTCTTTTCACTACTTAGATAAATGCCATTGTTTTAATTCAAACATTTTCTTACAAAGGACTAAGAACCAGCTTTTTTCTATATATTACATGTTTTTGGAAAACATAAAAATGCTTAAAAAAAAAAAACAAAAAACAAAGAACAGAAAACCAGTGTATGAACAACACAGATATTTACATACAGTTTCCTTCTCATGAGTGAAATAGGAGCACCACTCCATGTTCCCTGCATGGATTGAAAAAGACCTTGTGGAAAAACTTCCTGGTGGCAGTAACCTCCCTGGGTTAATACTCAACGGCGTTAAACTTAAAATACTTGTCAAAAGGTGTGAGTTGAGGAAGCACCGGGATCATTACGGGGAAATAGAGCCAGATCCTGTCTGGATCAAGACAGTGGCCTCTCGTCGGTTCTGTTAAATCCTTCATTTCGAGCTGTGCTCCGTCAGTACGTCTGGTCCTTCATGTAGAAGTAGTTGAAGTCACTCTTTCAGCTTCTGTAGAAACCTGAAGAACTTTGGGTAGGTTTACGAGTTCCTCCTCTTGCCTTTGTCTGAAGTGCTCGGTGGAGAGCAGCTCCACAGCTACAAGTCCAATGGGCCAGTGCCATCACAGTAACAAACTCTCCAGGAAGTAGAGATGTGTGTCGGTGCGTTTGCCGTTCACAAGTCTTCACAAGTTCCTTTTAAAGTCCTTCATTGTCAAAATCCCATTTAGGTTGGTAAGTGCAGTGTAAGGCACAGTGACGACTGGTCATGTGACATATAGAAATATCGCTATACTATTGTTCCTGGTTTGGAGTTCTCGTGCCAGCAAATGTGGTCGTTGGGTTCCACGTCAGTGCGTGTGGCGGAGCTGGTGTACAAGTCCATTTGGTTGATGTCTACATATGATCTGAAACAGACAAGAAGGCGGAAGGATTGAGAGCATTGTTGAATGAAAGCAGGCGAGAGTGAGTGGGTTGCTGGTCAAACTCTCATGCCGGAAGTCAAAGTCATGTTTGAGGCGTGCTGATGAACCCGGAGTCAAACATTCCCACCAGAGGAAGCAGCAGATGCAATCGGGCCAAAGCTCACAGCCACAGCTGCCTCCCCTGCCGCCACACAAGTGCACCCCCACCACCACACCGCACCCAGGAAATGACCAATGGCTGGATGTGATTTGGAGCCACACGCACACCAAGACGCATCACCATCACCGTGAAGTGTTTTTCCTTTTTTGGACTCATCTCTCACCCTTTCTTCTGTGATATGATTTTATGGCATTAATTTTCTTGGTCAGTAGTATAGGCACACATCTCTAAAGGCCTTGCAGGGCAGGCCATCCTATCACGACTGGCCCATTCAAACTCTGGAAGACATCTGGGGGGTAGAGGTCAGGGGTGAATGGCAAGCACATAAGCGGGGGTCTGGGCTTTTTTTTTTTGCTGAAGTCCAAGCAAACAGGAGGAAAAAAAAGAGTCTGCTGCTTCAGGAGACAGAAGACAGAGGAAGGGAAGGTGTGTGATGCAACCATGCAGTTATCCATCGCACATGACTTTGCAAACATCAGACAAATCAAGAATGCACAATTCACTTCAAAACATAAAAGAGCAAACAATGCTGTCACACTGAAGGCAAACCGTGAACAAGCAAACGGTCCGGCTGCGGCTTTCGCTGTTTACTTACTAGGAGCTACCTTTAGCAAAGGACACCTCACTGAGCCTGTGCTCTTTGGGGGTTGTGGGGGGCTGCAGGGCACCGGCCTGGCCGGACAGATGGGGGAAAAGAAAGAGGGGGGTAGGGTGGCGTAGGGAGGGGACGAAGTGGAGGAGGAAGTTGAAGATGAAGGACTAGCGGGAAAATATTTGCAGCGTCTCCGGCCATCGGGGCTATGCCAGGAGCCCTTCAAGAACTCTGAGGTGCCACATCTACAAGAAAGGTTCCGGTTATGACAAGGCTCCAGAGGCAGGTAGCTGTTTCTGACTCTGTGATCTGAACTGGGTGAGGAGACACAAGAGCGGGACACTGCAGACAGACATGAAATTTTGTGCAACAGAGATTTTCTCCAGCCGTCGACTCTATCCAATTAAAAACCAGCACTTTACTTGGGGGATCAGAAGGATTAAGGAGGAGCTTATTGGATGAAGAGATGGGCGCAGGCCTGTTTTTTTTTTTCTCACCTGTTGTGGGTGGAGTGGTTGAAAGGGGCTGTGCTGTAGGAATAGGACTGCGGCGCCTGCACGGGCATGTCGTAATCCATCATACCTCGACCGCTGATCTGACTGTGCCAGTTCCCACTTGAGGCAACTGAGGAGACTGAAAGTAAGAATTCATGTTCATCAGCACGTCAAAGCAGTTGGATCTGACGACAAAAACTAGCAATTCTACCTGATGAGTAGACATTCCTGTTGAGGTTCAAAGGAGCTGGAATCGTCTGGTAGCCGAGACTCTGCTGAGAACCTCGGTCATAGTCGTAGTTGTAAACCGCCTGCTTCTGTGCTGCGTTGCGTTGATACCAGCCTCTTAGATGTTCGGCCACCATGGCTTTCTGAATGTTCTTGGTGGCCTGCTCGCTGCCTCGTGGTGCTGGCCGGCTCCTGGGTGGCCTCAGAGTTGCATACGGGTTGTGTGACATCCCATCTAACTGGTCAGCAGCGTAGTGGCTGTGCATGTTGTGGCTGTGATAAGCCGAGGTGCTAAGTTGGCTGTGTTGGGGATAATAGGGAGGATTGACACTATAATGTCCCTCCATCTCATTGTCGTACATGTAAACTCCATCGGCGTAAGGCTCTGGCTCTGTGTAACTTGGATACCCCGTCACATAGTAGGCGGTTGTGGTGGGTCGAGGGCGGGGTTGGTAAGCATAGCAGCGGGCGTCGGGCTGTGCCAGGTTGGGCATGCTACCTGTGTTAGCGTACATGTCTTTTCTGTGGCGGCCGCGAACCCTCCTTCTGTGTGCGTGGTTGCCCGGGACACTGTACTCAACACTGGACTGACTGGTATATGACGAACCGTCGTCCAGAACTTCAGTGCTGTTGCTGCGACGGGCTGGTGACAACGTATAAGTCGGGACCGGGGCTTCGGGCTCTGTTAAAAACTGAGACTGGGACTCCAGACTGCCACTACGCTGTCTAAAATGCTGTGGCTGATCATCAGATCTACACACAAAAACATAAAAAAAACATTAGAAACGAGCGGTTCGAGCGGAAACTATGCTGATTTATTACCTGAGCTGTGTGCTGCTGTAGGCGTTGCGGGTAAGTAGGGGGGTGGGAGGCATGCTGCGAGCGTCACGTGGCTGTCTGGAAGTTGCTTTGTACGGACTGTTGTGACTTGATAAGGCATCGCCGTGACTGAACTGAAGAGACTCTTGTGTTTGGCCAAAGTTAAATCTGGAGGAGCAACACGGACAGAGACGACAGAGAAAGATTATTCAACAATGTATTCATGGACTGCTGCAGTTACTTTCAAACAAGTTGTTTGAGCAAAAGGTATTTTGATTGGGAAGTAAACTTCATTTCCCTTCTTCCTCCTCTCCAGAAAAGAACATAGTCTGTCCCCTTCTCCGGCAACCACGCGCTCTTTTCTATCTATTTTTAAGGCGGCTGCAACTCGGCTGATAAGGGGTAAAGTATTTTTGAAGACGGTGGGAGGAGGCTGCTGGCAGGAATGCAGGTTGAGATTTATCTTACAGGTCTGTACTGGTCGGACCCATAAAACAACCGTTGAGAACACTGTTTATTTCAAATATAGGCAAGTGTCACGAGTGTTAAGAGTATACCTGCTGTCAATGTGCTGGTTGTCTTTGCTGAAGTGGATGTCCAGGGTGTCTGCATGATGTGGTCTGGGGGAGTACTGGACTGACCTCGACCGCTGTCTTTGGGTACTGAAGTCATCATCTGGTTGGGAACGAAGGCAGTATTATGGCTGGAACAATCTCTTTATCAAACAGTAAGTAAGTGTTTATGTAGACATGAAACTACGACAGGATTTTTGGAGGTTTTACCGTCATCAAGAGTGAGGCTGTCCGACAGAGAGCTGAGCTCTGATGGGTTGATGTCGTCTAGTTACAGAAGGGAGATAGAGATTAAAGAGTTAAAACTATAGAGGTCGCTATTTTGAGGAGCATTTTATCCAAACTTTCAGAACATGTAAGTGTTTCATGTGTACCGGCGATGATGAGGGAGGCTCTTTGTGTTGGTTTCTTCCCCTTCTGGACCCTATAGGCATTGATCTCCTTCTCAATCTCCTCCAGCTTCCTCATGGCATCCAGACAGTTGCTTCTTCGCTTCTTTCTCACAGTCTTGCACAGATCACTCTCATTGGTCAATTTGATTGCGGCTTCTACAATTTTCTGCTGCAAAGCAAATCTGCTTTCAAGATTCCTCAGATGTGGGTCCTGAAATAAGGTGAAGAGAGTCATGGATCACAAAAGAATAAAAGGTTTCTTTTGAACAACTGATGTCAGTGAAGAGTCATCTGCATTGTCTTTATAAACACCCATGGTGTGTTAGTGTTTCTGTTACTAGAATGTTAATACATGAATGAGTGAAAACACAACATACATGCTTTGATTTTTAACTAGTGACTGTTAAGATTCAGCTGCATGAAGCGATGTGCAAGGTGGAGGGTCACATGAACACACCTCATCATAAGGAAAAAGATCATCAAGTTTGAAGGCTGTGCCAACGCGGCGTCTGATCGGTGGAGGCTTTTCACCAGCTGCCAGTGGGTACTCTTTGGGCAGTCTCCCGATGAGTTCCTGAGGAGGACAACAGACTGAGGTCATTCGAGAGTTTAGAAAATAGGCTCCGATAGAAGGACATGAAAATATACGCACGGCTTCTCTCATGCAGATATTCTTCAGCTCATTTAGTTTGTGTGTCAGAGTGTCTTGCAGCTCCTTCTCTTTCTTTTTTAAATCTGCAATCTTCTCCTTCTTCTGCTCCTCGCTGACTTCCGAGTCAGCAGAGTCTGTAATTGATATTAATGGTAATAAATCGTCATTCATGAGTGTATGAATGGCTGAGGTCATCAGCAGACCAGAGCTTTTCTTACCGGCTGAGATGAGGCTCCCATTGCTGGCCATGATTAACCGGTCCTTTCCTTCCAGGTTCGACAGCTTCTTGATTCTTGGGGCTGTAATCTCAGTGAGGTCCATAGCTATGTCTACTGAGCTCCTGGTCGTGGTCATCTTTGACTGCTGTGAGCAGGGAGAATGAAAACACAACTTGAATGATCGTAAGACTGCTGGAGTTCCGCCTCACTTGCATTGGCGGTAACTCGCTCTGTCTTTAACACATGCACATTCAGATGACATGCCACCACTGGTCAAACTTGAATTACCTTTATTCTACGGCAGCCAGTTTACAACAAAAACACCAGTATGAGCACACACACGCAGCCATCAAAATGCAGTCAAGAAAGCACACAAGCAACCACATAAAGCAACAACTAGAATGAAGTTTTCCATAACACTACACACTCGCATCTGATCAGGAAATGATTGCAGCACAGACCATCAGAAAACACCTTCCATTTAAAGCTACACAGAACAACATCCGTCTGACGTGATATTTGCTCAAGACATGAGACACGGATCAAGCAGGGCATCACATGATGGATGTCATGGCGTCAGTGTCAGGAAACACCTTGAAACTTGGTCGAGAACACTGTGAAGCTCACATAACAAACTGCTCTTCCAAAAGTCATGTGGCTTGGAAATAAATGAAGGGAAAACTCACTTTGATTTGCTTCCTGTCCAGGTAGAACTGGTGTTGACTGATGGCCATCACCCAGATAGTTTTAATCAGAGAATGGCTGGCATACCAAGTGTGTATGACGTGGCCAGTCTGTCCAAAAGTTTTCTTAGTCTCTGTTCTCCTGTTGAGGAAGTAAAGGTATTTATTTCTTGACTATGATGCAATCACACAGGAAGCATGTCCACAAACTTTGGGAACAACTCAAGTGCCACAAAATAAAAAATGTTTTCCACATGGTTGCGTATCATTTGCTTCATCACACACAGACCTAAAAGCTTTCAGAAAACCATGTCATGGACACAAAAGTACTCTACAGCGTAAGAGCCAAAGCTACATGCGTATGTCTTCTCTCACCTCTGAGGGTCGTTCACTTCCACTGCAAACTTCTTCTCCCGAAAATACAAATTCTCCAACTGCTTCCACTGAAACAACTGACACAAGAGACAGTTGTTCAGAAAAGGTTGTACATGTCAGACCAAAGCAACCCAAACACGGAACTATGATGACTGAAATTCAACACAGTCACCAACGCAGAGAGGTCAGGTGGAACCTGTAACAATTGTGACTGCTCCAACTGAGACGGGCAAATGTGGAGCTCCACTGATAGAAGCATGTGAAGACCTTACAGAAATGATGAGCCATAACGCTTCCCGTTCCACAATTAACAACTCTGGAGTAACTTGTAAAACCACAACGCCATTCGTGTTGAGAGGGTCTCTCCAATCATTTGTCATTATTTGAGAAACTTAATTAAGGTTTGTGTTTAACCCAACTCACTAAAAGTCAAAGACAAAACATTCAAGTAACGTGACAGCTAATCAATACTTACCAAGAATCAGTCAATATGTTTGATCCTATCAAATCCCAATTGACTTCCTTTGGTTTGAATCCCTTTGACTGTGGGTTTCCCACAGGAGCAGAGCTTCCTATAACAATGCCCTCGCTTGTCTGTTCCCAGAGAGTCAGGTACGTGTTGCAAGAGTTTCACCGCGCTGGCCACACCTCTTAAACCACTCCCTCCTCTGATGTCACAGACACCTCACACTCCCTTCCACACTCTGACCTGCTCTCCCTTCCTCCCGCACTGGTGCAGCACTCCTTGCTTCTGCTTCAGTCAGACCAGATGAACAGGTTGTTCTGAAGCCAATATTTCAGTGTTCCTCTTCATTGAAAAAGACTTCACCTTTAACCCAGTTCTCATCGTTGTCAAAGTGATCGATGGTCAAGTGTGGTTTGGTTCATTTTTAATGTTAGAAATGCATAATCAGTGCGCTCAACGCTTCAGTAAATAGCTATTTTCTGCTGGCAAGCATGTAAGCAGTCGATAGCTGAGAAGTAATCATTAATAGCAAAGGCTGCAGCGAAGCCAGAGAGCAGTCAGAGGGACGGCATTTATCACTGAGCAACAACACCGATTAGTTTAATCATTCATCTTCTACCTTGTGACTATAAAGGTTTGTCCAGGTCACATATTGTGCTATTGTATTTTTAAACTAACTTTTGGAGATTAATAATCCTATAACAAAAAAGACTTCTTGTCTGCAGCACAAGATCTCTTTTTACACGTAACGTTCAGAGGAAGCACAGGCTTTTTGTGTTGCTTTCAGTCAAAACCAGTTAATTCAGTTAACATGTTTGATGCGTTTTTCACAGTAAAACCTGCAAAGCAGATATAGATTAACCATGCACACATGTTGTGATCCAAATCTTTTTGTATATTCAGTACAATAACATGAAGAAGAGGCAGGAAAACACAGTCTTGTCCTGACTTGCATGGTTTAAGTCACAACACAAACAAAACTACTATAACAGTGCGGAGACAGATCTTAACTCAAGCATTCACTTCAAAGTGAACTCGGATAAGAATCATTCTTGTCACAACAAAAGAGTAACGTCCGTATATTTCAATAAGATGTAAATACACACAAGTAATTTTTGAGCAATCTCATAAAGGGAGGGCCTCATCAAGTTTATAATTTATTCTGGTTCTATGTTGACTACTTGAAGTTGCCTTCAATATTAGTCACTGTTGAAAACCATTAGCTAAATGAACTATAATTTCAATTTGGTTTATCTCCATCTGAAATCATCTCTTTCTATGTGCTGTTCAAGTCTGTGAGGGTAACAAATACTGTGGTACTGAGTGAACAAAGGGGGTCCACTATCTAATTGTTGCAAACACCCCCCCTTTCTGCCACCACTTAAGATCATTTACATTTGAACAGCAATATAAATGGTCGTGGCGGGAAAACTTTCACTGGTTCTGTGCAGAAACTGCAAGTTTCGAGTGTGTGCGGGCACATAGTTGAAACTGATACAGGACTCTCCAGTGACTGCTGAAGCCATGGCCAAAATATGTCAAGGATGTGACACACCTCAAGCTCTCTAAACTCCACGATCACAAGAGTCTGGGAAGGAAATGATCCAAGAAATGATTTACTTACTTGACTCACCAACTCAACTAACTGCTATCAATGTAAAAGTGGGTCATTCGAGAAGAACAGGTCCGTCTGAAACAAGCGTTCAAGAGCACGGGGGCAAAAAAAAAAAAAAGAAATGTATGAAAATGATTAAAAGTTCTTGACTTAAGAGTGCACACAAAAAAGATCCACCACACCCCTGGCATACCACGTCACACACCCAGTCCATCTGACTGGCAACACTGTACATTTCCACAGCACGATACTTGTGATTCACATTCGCTGAAAATATTTCAGAAGAATGTGATCAGGGATGACCTGCTATACATCATATGGAAAAGCAGCTTAACAAGACAGCTCCTCACCATATCAGTGACCACAACACACAGTCACCAGGCATCACATTTCTTGCCGGAACACAGATAAGCAGAGTCTTGACATGCCAGTCACTCAAGCTCAAGCTTCACACATGAAAAAACAACAACATCACAATAAACAAAATGTAGTCATTTAACAGTGACGTATGATGTGAGAGACTACCAACTGATAACTGCATTACTGATTAATTGTGTCTCATTAGGACCCACTGATAATTACCATAATGAATGTGACATGCTGGGAGGGGGCTGGCTAACATGCAGGGATGAGCTGGTCTGAATACAGTGGGTGTTAACTTTTGTACAGAAGCTCTAGTGGCACTCACAGTGTCTTTTCAGGCAAATAAAAAATGAGCCACAATAAACTCATATCTAAAAAAATTAAGAAAGGTATCTCCTGTTAAAAAAATAAAACTAGACAGGAGTTGCCATTTGCCTGATGAACCCGCTTCGCACCCCTGCACCCTCATTGCTGTCCTCAAATTCCACATAAACCCATTTGGCACTTGGCCAGCCACAGTCCCGGAGGCCTGCTGCTTCCCACAACGCTCAATAATTACACCTTCCACAGAGAGTTTTGGGAAACATGCATATTAACTGGCCATTAATGCACACTTTCCATGGTAAACAGCCTCTTCTTAAGTACAGAGTGTAATGATATTGGATGCTATGACTATATATTACAGAAAATGAATAGACAAGTGTTATCACTGCTCTTCGATGAAAGTGTAAATTTAAAGAGTGCAGGACGAAACTCAGGCACAAGTCAGGTCCTGAAAAAAAAAATCTATGCCACTGTTTGAGTTTTGGACCTCCCTGTGTTTGCTCTTCCCCACAGCCTCACGTCCACTCAACCTTCATGCTGATATCACTGTTTCCCTCATGCTGGCCTGAGAATGAGCCTCTTAATTATGCCTCTGTTTTATTTCAGCTGGATCATTAACTTGCTAACAAGAACCCCTGGGAACAAAGTCAAAGATTTCAACAAGCAACTTTGAATTGTGTATCACATAACAATAACAGTGCTGCTGTTTTGGAGGTCTTAAGGTCTGAAGTGTTGACACAGATCTCAGCGTACCTTTCTAGGTTTCAGTCTGTCCTGCAGGTCATACTGGCCGATGCCTTTGTATCCAACGCCGAGCCACCACGGTATTCCCTGCTTGTCCTGCATGAGAGCACAATCACAAACACCAGCAACTCATTAGAGGTAATTTTATCAGCAGGCGCCAGCTAAGAAAAGCTACTAAAACAGTTGCCTCATTACAGCAAATCCAAGGGAGGAAAGATCAAACACCTTGAAGCCTTTTGAGAGGCTGGCCCAGTCATTATTAAAATTAGATTCACAAGTATATCAACTACGTGTCTTTGAAAGGTAACCAAGTTAACAATCCAGAATCTTATCATCAATGAGATAAAAATGTCATTGAATCATTGGAACCATGGCAGACTATGTGTTTCCTCCTTTTTCCTTCACTTGGATATTTAGTGTTTTGATATAAATGACTGATTCGATGTGAGGAATGCTTCTATTTACTGAACTTTAGTTTAATGTCTGGTCCCACAAGCACAGAAACTCAAGGCTAGGTTTCCATAAGTGTCGCTGAAGGTGGTTTACATTCAGACTGTCGCCTCAATAGATTTATCCTGTGCCATTTGATAAATGTTAAGTACCGCTTCTGAAATGCAATAATCCACAACACGTCGGGCAGATTTAAAGCTCTGTCAGCCTTTAACGGAGACTACATGCAAACTGAAACCTGACTTTAAATGTTGCACATGAGGATTTTGAATGAGGAAGGATCAGGCAAGAGAGGGAAGAATCCTGGTATGATTTCAGACAGGTTTGTAGCAGTTTCTTTAAAATAACCAATCTTGAAATTAAATCAGTTTGAGCCTACAGTCAGACAATAAAAGCAACAGCTTACTTACCTTTACTGGGTAATAATGGACGCCGTACGTGGGCAGATTCTCCACCAAGGCCAGATACCTTAAGAGGAACACATACATGTCAGCAGGAATTCATCAGTGCACACTTCATCACTGTCAATCGCGGACTGATATTCAGCAGCCAGAGTAGACAGTCAAATAGAAGTCAGGCGTTTGCAGTGACAAGTCGATCGATTTGTTTCGGGGCAGTGACAGAGTGTGGGAGAGTCCATTGATAACTCAAGGGCATAAATAAAGCGGGACGAAATCACCCAGTGTTTCAATGAGTTACAGTCCCGGGAAAAAAGGCAGCAGAGAACAAAACAGACCACTGACATCCACCCGAGCCTGGCTGGCTGCCACGTCGAGCACCTCCTCCAATTAATGACATATTCTGGCACCTTGACAGTCACCACAGCGGGCACACATGCGCACCACGTGCACGTTTAAAATCATGAGTGCGGAATGAATTGGTGACTTACTGCACAATGGCTTGTCCTCTGGTCAATCCGTTCAGCTTCTTGTAGTGCTCAATCACTTTGTCCTCGCTGCAAATGAGAGATAAAACATTTAATGAATAATCCACCAAGTGTTACAGACTGCAGCCTCAGAGGGAATGTAACACACATGCTGTCTTCTCATGTGGAAAATGCAGTCTGGCGGCTGATGGCTCTCATCAAACTCCACAGCCAATGCATTCCATCGACTTGCCACTGTAATCATCTCTTTTAATGCTACAGAGGGAGCCACAAACTCACTGCTGCTTCATAAACAGATACAGAGCAGGACAGACACGACAAGACAGGCCCCCTTTTATTCTTCATTTTCACTCAAAGGGTTTAATAACAGTGCTGCACTTTCATTTCTAAAGCCAACATCCCCTTTATTGGCTGGACTCTTGAGATGCAGCATCAATCTGGCAGCAAATAATTTTTTTTTCACTTTAAAAATATCTTTTGGAAAGACTTAGAGCAACACCATCTGCTGTTCCTTGTTTCAACATTACACCTTCATTTTAGCAAGCAAAGACACTGCTTGTGCTGATGACCATGCTGAGTGCTGTAAATGATTCTGATAAAAAGATTGTTCATTCATGTGGAGTATTACATCCTCTCATCAGTGTCATTTATATACATTAAGAATTCTTGCAACTAACTACAGCATGGGAGGGTGAAGTGCCTCCCATTGCCTGTTTTCATGTGGCAAAACTTTCATTTTAACAGTATTTTCTCGTCTCACAAAATAAAGTAATAATGAGGAAAATACCTTGAAATAAATATAATACAAACCAACATAATGGGTTTTAAGCATATGACATCCCCTACTAAGTCTCATGTAATTCATGCAAAATTCAAATTCCATTTAGGATTACTTTTTACTTCAGTCCTGTCTTTTGGCATGCCAGCGCCTCACGTTCGTCCCAAGAAAGAATTTGACCCCTTTATCAATTTAATTGCTCTCCCCTGAACTATAGGTTGATAACTCATTTTGCTGGTGGTCAGGTAAACTTCGAGTGAGATACTGCTGTAAACAAAAGAAACAGAAGGCTTTTTGATCATATTTTAACAAACCTCTCAGTTCTATTCTGGAGACAGAGGCCATAATGGACATTTGAATTATTTAGTAGTTTATTTTTGGATAAAGGTTTCCAGATATGGTCGAATCTTGCACCACTCAAAATCCTTTCTGTCTTGTGAATATTTCCCAATGGCATGTAAACTCTCAAGTCAGAGACAGACAAGTAACTCAAATAACCTACCAGAAATTGAGAGAGGGGTGCTCTCTGAGAACTCGTGTGGGAAGAACAGGGAGTTGCTTCAGGTCTGATCTGGCAGTTTCAGTGCTGCAGAGAGAGAGAAATGAACAACGTTTTATTCATAACTTGTGTATTCTACAGTTCTTTCAAGTGAAGTTATTGTTAATAATGCGTCATTTAAAGATGAGAAAGACAGAGCAGCATAACCACTATATCTTTTAATGGTTGCTAGACATGCTATTATATTGCAATTACAAGCTATACTGAAAAAAACTGTGACGCTGGTGTTCCACATTTAGATTTTAGATCCAAAAGAAAGCTAAAGTAAATGTTTACACTAGAATCTCAGCTCAAAGTCTAAAAATGTCTAAGTGAGAGCTTTTGTCCACATGTTTGCTCTTTTATAGTGTGGTTTCCATTTCAGTTGAATGGGTGATAGCGATGATTCATGTTTGCAAATCAGAAAAAAGGTGAGGCACCGGGAAAGGGGTTTCCATTTCTTTTATCTGGAGTAGAAAGAGTCATGCCCTTTGCCAAGATTGAACTTGAGTTCCACTCATGACTCGCCAGGCATATTTCATAAATGCACGTGGAAAACCCTCACAGAACCTTTAAAGGAGTTGGACAACACTTGGACTATTGCAGTAGGTTTCCAACCAGCTGTTTCTGTTACCAACACATGATATAGATTTGGTTTTCAGCTGACATAATTATTTTCTGTGCCAATTGAAATGATCATAGTAAATGCAAATTATACTTCATTATGTACCAATATCTGATAAATTGTATGAGAAGATATTTTTAAATATTTTTTGAATCATGAAAATGAAAAGACATAATAGACTTGTAATATACTGGCATTAATAAAAAAAATTAAATAATAAAATTCAATACCATATTATTGTAACTACTATGCTTCCACTGGGAAGAAAATGGGAAAGAAAATAGCTAGTGAAAAGTGAGCTTGCCATCATTCCATCCTGGAGACGCATCTGGTGTCTTAATTTAATAAAAGTTTCATAATTTGAAAATAGTTTAAAGACGATAACACAGAGCTAGCTTTATTTCTGATAAGCAAATAATAAAGCAAATCACTTGACAAACACTCACAGTGAATCCTTGCTCCCATCCACCAATGTGCTAATGATTCATATGTGACACGACAACACTAATGAATACTGAAACATAACAGGTAGAGTTCCTGCCAAAGCACAGAGGTGAATCCCACACACAGCCTACAATGCTATCTGAACAGACAAACTGTAGTGCGTCCTTGTCAGTGTTTGAGATGGTGAACTATGACTGAATTCTCTACCGTGTGGGAGGGAGTAGTGGTCAACAGTGCCTGCCAGACAAAAAGAGCACTGATAGCCAGGTTGGTCCGCGACGGGCACAAACAAAAGCCATTCATACACAGCCTCTGTAATCTGTGGAGTCCCAGCACCGCAAGGGTCGGCAGACTCTCAACTAAACACACAGGTCAGCTAGTATGTCATTAATGAATTATCATCATCCACTTACCACGATCTCATAAAGACATCATCAAAAAGTGACCTCATGTTGACTTTTAAGGTCATAAAGAATAATAGAATTTACCGGTGGCCAGCAAATGATAAAACCATTATAATCCAGTTACTGTAAAAAGCTTAGTAAACAGAAAATTGTAAGTACTGAGGCAGGAACGAGGCTTTAACTGTTTTCGCCAGCGACCCCTCCAAGGTTGAGTGAGTTTTGCTGCCACGGCACTTCGCTGTGTTTGATGGCATACATTTTATGAGGAACCCGGGGTCTGGCGTAGTCGGGGTGATCTACTCCACAACTCCAGTGCCCTGTCAGCAATCTGGAATTCATTACAATACGTCTGTTATCTCCCCGCAGCCTGCGGTGTGGGGGCAATTCCTACTCCCCATACAGTCCCCACCTAACCAGTGTAAGGAGCAATAATACTCATGTCAGCTTTTCCTGACCACTGCGATGAGGAGGAAGCAAAACAAGGGCCTGTTGTTGTTACTTGCACCTGCAACTATAGTAGTACTGTAGCTGTTTATACATGTTATCCTTCCTATGGGTGAAGTCTTTAAAGGGACCCCCGGCCTACATCAACACCATTTAGGCGAGTTTCAAATTAAAGCACAACCTCAATGGAGCTGATTATTCAAGATTAATTTGGAGCACAGTGAGGGGCCTAAACGCCCACAACAATAGAATGATCACATGATCAACATGCTCACTATTGGACAGTGTGTCGGGCTCATCCCTACTTAGGCATCTAGCTGTTGGAGGAGGTCTCCCTAACTTCTCCACAGCTAATCCCAGGGCCTCAAAGCTCTTTGGTGATACAGTGTTAAGGACACCATGTTGCAACACAATAGACACAAACTAGAAAAAGAAAAGACAAATAGTTCTAAATACAGCAGGAGACATGTCCACTAGAAAAGGCAAAACAACAATAGCTGCCACTTTAAACACTTTTTATGTGACGATGAACAGTGCAGTAACCAGCACAACATATTTGGGACCTATTAAAAGCAGCCAGAAGAAAGTAGTGTCTGTCCACATAACACTCCCAACTCCCTTGATGTGAGAAATAGTTGGCTGAGTGTCCTGTATTGTGCTTTCAAACTAAGAACATAGCTGATCCAACTCCCACATGAGCCAAGCATTCAGGCTGCACCTCAGTTAAAATCACAACAAGCTGAGCTGTTCTAAATTAAAATAAATAAATCAGGGCGATCGTGCCTTAAAATAATGAGGGAGCCAACCAGTGAGCAACAAAGCATCTCATTTGAATGTGATCACTGTCATCACCAGTCGCATTTTAATCTAAACCAGCATGACAGACGAACATGGAAGAATCTGAAGAAAAAGACAAAGGCCATTTCGCTTGCTCTTGGAGCTCACCAAGACATGACAGGCAATGACCTTTGACTAGGAAAAAATTCAACAACAAAGCTTATCAGTTGGTCAAGCCCTGGTGATACCATTTTGAACGTCTATCTCTTACACTGAACAAAACTGAACGGAATCTTCTATCGCCATCCACATTGTCAGAAATATCTGCATGTTGGCTTCATTACTCATCAGGAGGTGCAGAGATAAAATGATGATTACAGCAGCTTTTTCTTTGGATATACTGACAGATGCTGAAGTTTGTTGACGTTGCATCAAATGGTATGGTGTATTCCAAAAGGCTTTTTTTTCGGATTATATACCTGGACGACTACCTCCATGGTTTAATTCGAAATGCAGTTTCTCAAGTAGCGTGATGTGTTTTACCAATAACTACGATTTCAAAAGAAAACAAAACACCACACTGATAAGCAGGAAACCAGCATAGATTAGATAGCTGCAGCGAGGTAACAGTATAAAAAGTTATCCACATGAGATAATGGTAGTTCAATTACAGTGTAATGACCATGTGCATGGCAACGCGCCAGATATAGTTTGGTTCAATGTCACAAGGTCAAACCTTAGGGGAATCATTAACATCCTGGACAGAAAGTAAATCAAAGCTTTGCCTCTTGTCATTTGATTCCTGAACACGTCAGAATGTTAAACAAGGGAAGGCAACAAACACGAACCGAAACACGCTAAATTGCGTACTCTTTGAAGCAAAGCACACAAGGTTTGTGGAAAACCCAACTCTAAACTGTCGTGAAAGTCCAAAACGCCTTACCAGGAGAAGTCTCCCTTGGCTTCCTAGAATGGGAGAAAAGAATAAACTGCAATTAGTCATAACTTCAATGCAAAACAACCTTCGTAATTCGTCCATAGCTGACGTCACCAACGGCTAAATCGATACATCTCACCCACAACTTTAGATTTTTACACTCTGTAGTTAGATATGCGTCAGAGAAAAGCGACAAAATAAGCGCATTCATTCAATTGTTAGCCAAACTCACACTGTATTGAATGTGATACATGGGATTCCGACAGCGACAAGATAGCAACGTCTCTTACCTGCAATGCGAAAGCAGCGAGTTTGAAAACGTGTCCGCTCTCCACCTCGATACTCTCCTGTTTTAGTGTTCAAAAAGAATAAACGACGCTTCAGAGTCAGTTTAAACATACAGAGAAGATGCGCACAGTCCGTCCAAAACACTTGACTTCACTAAAATAGCCCCGGTCCAGTACCCCGGTCCTACCGTTACCGACTGAACCACTGCGGGAAGAGGTCTGCCTCTGACAGGCAGCGCGAATAAACTATTTAGGGGCTTGTTTCCGACTCACGCTGAGCACTGACGTTGAAGAAAGCCGTTAAAACTTACGAGTTGCGTGAAAAGGTTGGTTTAACGTCTGACCCGAGGCAGTACGTCTCCTGCTGAAGTGGTACGGTCCGAAAGCAGGTTCAACAGCTCCGTTTCCAATAGTAACCAGCCCGCGAAAAAAAGTTTGCTCACGTGATACGTTTACTGCTCGTTAGCTACAACTTAAAACAACTAACATCGCGTTTATTTCAGTAAAGTAAGCTCCTGTTTTACGAGATGGATGTTCAATGTGCAATCAAACAATGAAATAGTGTATATTAAATGCAGGCATTGAAAGAAATACGTGGAGATACGAGGACAGAGGTGTCTGATGACTGAAAATGTCCGACAGCCCTTGAATGCAGCACGAGCGTTGACTGTCAAAGCTTGACGCATTGTGTGATCTTTCGAATTGTTCACGGACTGCTATTGTTGTGGATGAGGAGGTTGGAAAAGACAAAAAAAAAAAAAAAAAGGCTGAACCAACGAAAATCCGCATTAAAACGTATCCAAGCAAATACGTGTAAAACAAACACGTTCGATTTGGTTGTATAATACAAATGAACTGATTCCTTATAGTTGGAAAGTGCCCATAAGTGAAATTAAAACAACTTTGCCATCTGTTATACGAAATATTCAAAGAAGATTTCTGAATTTTAGAGGCATTATACAAATAATAAAAAATATAAAAATATTGCCACTTACGCTGAACACCAAAGACTTGGCATTCAGGAAGAAAAGCTCCACTGTGGTGTTCTCTTTCAAATAGACGATCTTCTCGATGTAAAACCTGCGTGACATGAGTGACACCTGCTGGTGAGAGACCACTGACACAGTTTCGATCACAAACAACGGATTGCTTTTGTATCACCCGAGGTTGTCCTTACCGAACAAGAAATTTCAGCTCCAAAGGACCAGAACTTTTGGAGAAATTGTGATCAAGAACCTTGCGATCAAGCTGAAGCCAGTTATTTTGTCCTCTGCGGAAACAATAATGAACAGTCACTTCAATTGCAGCCTTTAATTCACTTCGAAAGTATGAACTCACGTGTCATCTATGTAGCTCAGTCCAAAATACTCCTTCTCTTTAAGGGTGAAGTGTGATGCAGCCAAGTCCAGCAGTTCACGGGACAAAAGTTTGGGCTTTAAAAAAGTAGGCAAATACAATGTCAGACAAAGGAAACGGCATGACGTCGCTCACACCAGTGCTTCACTTCATTTGCCATCATGCAGTGGGTCACATTTATTGTGAATACGAATTGATTTAAAAAAGGGCAGGAAAAAGCAAAATGACACCACAAAAAAGTTGATGATACAGGCTGAATCAAAGTTCGGACACTTATTATATCAAATAATTTAAATAAAAGGTGGACTTTATCACAATAAAAGATACATTAGCAGAAGTTATGAAACATTATATTAGTAAATATACTTTCAAAAATACTGTAACACTCAAAGACGTTAAAATGAAAACCCATCCACTGAAACACAACCAAAATGAAACAACTGAAAGTTTTGTCTGTACTGCCTTTAAATTCAATGTCCAGACACTCAATCTGTAAATCTACTGAGAACAGACAATACTTGCAAACATCACTTGCAAGCATGCAATGGCTTGTTCGTATCATCTACAGTATATGAATGCACTCTCCTTTGAAGGTCAGGGTTCCTCAGTGAGGAAGTCTGCTTTTACTCACCTGACTGACCTACTGAAGCAGCATGAAAAGTTTATTCAGTCGCTTCAGCAGGTTTGTAATCTAGGGATTTTGAATAGTTTTCATCCACCCACGGCATCCTGCACAGTGAATCGTCGTGCAAACAAACTACATTATTTTCACACGTTGCTTGTGCTCTAAAACAAGTGCCATGGTCTTCATGTACAGTGGATTAAAATAGTAGTTGGGTGCAGCTTTACCAAACTGTAAACCAAGACATGGTCTAATGTTGATACAATGAACCTTCAAGAAAAATAAAAGCTAAAGTATGAGCCATTAATCATCATGATCAGAGTCTACAGGATATAACTTTTACCTGAACCAGTAGCTCCAGCTTCCGTCCGTCCAGTAGGTTCACCTGGGACATCCGGCCCTCTGTCATCTGGAAAAAAATAAAAAATAAGACATGGAACGGTCACTTGTGGAAGAACAGAGGTGACCTTCACCTGCGCCTTTTGAGAAAAAGATGAATTTAGCCCTGTGGCTTTAAATGGTAATCTCAGTTATGAGCGTCGCCGTGATTCAGCTGAGTGTCATGTTAGCCTTTGTGACAGCTGAATAGGTAAGATGATCCTCTTCACTAGTGCTTACAATAACTCCCATAGCATGCAGTCTCAGGTGAATTGGAGCGAAACACTCAACATACACCAGTCAGCCTTGTCAGAGCTGAGTTTAATAAGGCGTCCTTCCTCTGGTCAGCACCATTGTTTCTCCTGCATTTCCTTCTTCAGTCACAATTTATCAGATAAATATTCTGTCATTGCTCTCACACTTTCATTGCTCATGAAGCAACCAAACCAGAACACAATAAATCCACAGCTGAGGTTTAATTAAAGTCTGTTTGCATGGTTAAATAAAAAGGCTTGAAAGATGAAAGGTGCTGATGTCAGCAGAAGAGTGTTCCTTGGCATATTTTTTATCAGCGTCATTGTTCACCACAAAATCCATTAAAACGAAAAGTGAACTGAAGAAAAGAGTACACCATTTTGAGATGAATGCTGTCACAAAGATTTTTTTTTAAATTCACTTTTGGGCGCATTTTATGGACAGAATTGTCTTGATAATGAACAATTGGGAGGTTAGAATCAGTACAAATATTAAAAAAACCTCTGCATTGAAACAACAAACCCCCACACTTAACTTAACTAAATTAGAAAAATCCTTTCCTGATCAAGCACTAAAGGACAAGGACTTAAGCACTGCTTAAAAAGGATCCACAAATATAAATCTCATATAATTAAAATATGAGACTACTTAAAATCATAGTTAAAACTGGATGAAAATAATCCAAAAATAGTGAGAACATTTGTTAGCCCAGTGTGTATTTGTGATGTATATTGATACACACTTAGCAAAAATACAGTAATAAGCAGGAGGAATATTATGTTCACATACAAGAAAATGGATGAGAGAACAACCCTTTCTTTTGGAAAAGGCTGATTCAATGTTGTCTTTTATTGTTGTTGCTTATTATCATGGGATTATTCCAGTCCTGCTGTGTTTTATTCAAGCGACTACTGTGACAAATATGTGGTCTCCAACTGCACGGAATCTCCATGGAAAAATTGGAAAAACATCAGAGAGTCGAGGCAGTGTGACCGCAGGAGCCACAAGACGCCTTTTGGGCATCGGGTTAAACTGTGAGCCACCAGGACACATTGTTCTCTGAACCACAACATAGGCATAATTTCAATTTTCTTCCAATAAACCAACTCTTTTCCATGTTGTCGTGTGTTAACGCCCTGACGCCGAGACAGACTTCTGGCGTTTGTGGAGGAGAGGCTGTAATTCTGATGCAAAAGCTGTACATGTCCTGTGAGTTGGTAGCCTAAAAAGCAGAGAAATAATTCAAGCTCATTTCACAGTCAGTGTAGATGCAAGCAGAGCGTTCAGTCTGGCAGTCATGTAACAGGTTAATGTCAGTGTGTACGTGTTTAATCTAGCCATCTAATTCCTCTGATCAGAAGGGCTGACCCAGATCACTGGGCTCAGTTCAGTTGAGGAGAGCTTCACAGCGCTGATAATAGCCGAGGTCAAAACATGGTGTCAGGGATCATCCCCCTGAAGCCCTGTCATTATAGGCATCACCTTAACTTGGGCCTTTTTTCACACGACCTCCAACACTTTAGACCGGACCAGTCCCACGATCGAAACATGCAGCTCGAGTTAAACCAAGAACATGTTAAGATCGTTCCCGTTTTCTGCATGAAGAGTGGCTTTTTTGGTAAACAGTACACTCTACAACTTTAAGTTAGTGATGCGTAGATGAGGTATCATGAAACAGTATTGCAGCGTTGATGAAACAGTGACCTAATTTCCACTAGGCCACTATGCGGCGCTCTTGGTTTAGAAATGATGTGAGGTTTTATTGAATTGGTTTTCAAGTCCAAACATTTTAATGCCTACAGCGCCATCTGGTGGCCTCCTAAAATCAGGACACTGTTTCATGAAACCTCATCTACCCATCAGTAGTAATGGGTAGCCATCACCACTTTAGGCTCGAAGATTTTAGTGACGTTCTTTTTGCAAACCCTATTGTGCGTCAACTTGTATGACAAGCAAAAGAAATGAGATGCTATTGAATATTTTGATTTGCTCTTTACTTTGAGGAGGCAAATCCAACTTTAGGTCCTCGTCATGTTGCACAGCTAGTAAAAAAATGTAAAATCAGCATTGTTATTTTCTTGTAGCAAAAAAACAAAAACAAAACTTAGGCTCTGGACATGTAACACCCTCTACAGCGAGTCCCCTGCTAAATTGACATCATAAGGCAGGTCATTTTGCTGAATCAACTTATATGGTTGAACAAGAGAAGAGTTGAACCTACAGTTCACGTGAGCCACTAAACCCTTAAAACAATATATGGCAGTGGAAGCACTTACTCAGGTGTTTTCGCAGCGCAGCATTTTAAAAACACCCAGAAAAGTTCTGAGATCAAACGTTCAGTCACGCTGCTTCCTAATAAGCGCCACATGTGAAAGGAAAACACTAGTTAGAAGCAGACTTTGTGACTCACGGAGAACCAGCCTGCAACTACTCAGGCTCACTGGTGCACACATGGATAGACCAGATGAGGGGAGGAGGACCAGTGACTGGTTATACTCAGAGGAAAGCACGAAACAACATCATGAAAATAAAAGTAACTTTCCTCTTGCGGTACCTGATAGCATTTCCCAATCCGGAGCCAGGTTTCTAGGAAGCGACGGCACGGCATCAGCCTACGATGGTACCACCTCCTCCAGGTCTGATGCGCCAGACTCCAGATGAACTGGCTGCTGGATGCCACGAGATCCTCTACTCCGTGTAACATCTGCACAGCCATGGACTCTTTTCTACAGCCCACTCCGACGTCTCACAGACGCAGCCACCAGAACACTCAGCACACAGGCTCAGAGAGCATCTTCACCGCAGCACAATCAAATGTTACATCTCACAAGCTGATGTAATGCAGCCAGTCGTCACTCGGAAGGCTGGAGCAGAGCAGCAGCACCCAGGCTTGGTTCTGGGCCCGAGTCCAATTCACTGTCTCATAGTGTGGATGGGAGGGGAGCACAGAACCACAGGCTATACAACAGCCTCTTTTCTGTCCTCAGAAGACCCTTGTTTACAAACAATTTCAGGTTTCACTTTCGCATGGCACAACACTGAATAAAAAGAAGAATACTGATCACGTCTTCTGTCATTTTTGCAACATGCACAATTGAATAAATAATCTATCCTAATTGCTCTTACATTTAACGTGAAATTTTCTTTTATTTAAAGCGTCCCTGAAACAAATCTAACAAAACTGTCATCATAAAAAGACAAACTGAGTGACACTTTTCCTAAATATTTTTTTTTAAGTTTGGAAGTTGTCAGGGTGACTCTCACCAACGTACTGTCTGACACTGAATGGAAACAAAATACATAAGACTAAAAACTGACCCACTGTTTGTTAAAAAAATTGTTGTCTTTTTTTTGTAAAATAAATATCACAAAAAGAATTTCTTCTGATTTTTTTCTGTATTTTTCTACTTGTAGATACAAGCTGAAGATGTGAAATATATGAAGCATGATACAAGAACTGATGTAGCAAAGAAAAAAATATTGAATGACAAATATATAAATAAATATATTTGAGATGACTCAAAGTAGCCACTATTTGTTTTTGCTGACAGTGCTGAATATACATATAGGCTGAGACTAGAGCTGCAGTGTGACCTCTTTTAATTCTTTTCTGTGTTGACTATTCGTGCTGTTCATGAGAGTACTGCCACTTGCTGTCCAACTAGCTCACTGGAATTTGACTGTCAATGAGCATTGATACTTCAAGGGATATAAAAAGGATTCCATTATATAGATAAAAGCAGGTGCTTTGGGTGGAAATGAGCAGAGGTCTGCGCTCTCATTTACATTATTTCGGTAAGACATTCCGAGTCCTAGAATAGCGTGGGAGGGGTCCTCCACTTTGTCTGTCAAGTTGGAAAATCTCCAAAGAAGCCCAGACATCTCCACCCAGTATGAACTGCAGAAGCACTAAAAGTAATTGGTCCTGTAGGGAGGGCTGGACTGACGAGGCAAAAACTAAAAGTGAAACTGTAACGCAGGAAACTTTCTGGAAGGCTTTGATGTCGAACTTTACAGGGGAAGCACTTGTGACTTCAGACCCGGCGTCTTCAGTGGCACACATGCGGTTAATAAACTCATTTGTGCCCGCATGTCGTACACCTGACTCAAATAAACACAGCAGACACTTCTGAGGAAACCGGCGGGACGCAGGAGGGGGGGGGGGGGGGCGAGGGGTGGAGCTGCAACAAGCTTTTGTTCATCTGGAAACAATATCCTGCAGTGTGTGCTTGGTAGCCCCGTCTGAAGGATCACTGAAGTCAACATGCCGGGCCTCACTGTGCCACTCTGACCTCAGCATCCTCCGTATACATGAGGGTCATGATGGTGCTTCCCCTTTCATCGATTATCCACGTGGAACCAGAACAGTTAGAATGTGTTAGCTGGTCACACCTTACATAAGAAAACCATAAATCACTGCAAACCACGGTTGATCACGCGTGGGACAGTTTTCCGGCCGGCAGTAAGGCGTGTGATTGGTGATCCGGCCCCAGTCTTTTCTTCTTGAGATAAAGATCCAAACCACTCTCTTGACTTTGAAAGGTTTGAGTCAGCATCATTTATTACCTCTCAGCAGCATCAATGACCAGCTGCACGTCTGAAGCCTTTGATCCATTTGGACACACATTTGAACTCAATGATTCAACCAGAAAACAGCTTGATGAATAAAACCTTTAAGTCTGGTGCTCCCACTCCAGATACTCATGAATTCAGCCAACCCAGACGCAAACATCGGGTGCCTGGTTAGACAAGATGACATGACACGGTATTGAAGGGTAGATGAGGTTTCTTGAAACAGTGTCCTGGTTTTCAGAGGCCACCAGATGGCGCTGTCTGCTGTAAAATGTTTGGACTTGAACAACGAATTCAACGTAACCTCACATCATTTCTGAACCAAGAGGGTCATCTAGTGGCCACTGACAACTGACACTATTTCATCAACCCAGCAATACTGTTTCATGATACCTCATCTCCCCATCATGACTGGCTCTCTGTGGATGATCCACAGAGAGCCATAAAACGTTTTGAAGCCCAACTTGGTCATTCTGCTGCCAAATAAAAAGTTATTCCTACAAACACAGGACAGCAACTGCTTCATTGACCTTAATATGAGAATGTACAAATAAAAAAGTAAATAAATAATTGTGACTTCATTCTTTATTTTTGAGTTAATTCTTGTTATTTTACTATCTAATTTAATTAAATTAAGCAAAAAATGGTTGTAAACACATATGAATTAATAGCATGCTTCATTGTTTGCCCTGAATAGTTTTTAGGGACAGACAGATCTGCTTCATTTTTTTTAGGAAGTATTTCCAACTTGGCCGTTTAAAGAAATGATGCACTTCAGCATGCGAGGCATGATAAACATGGACAGATGTCTGAGGCCACAGCTGCCTGCAGCAACAAGCGGGCAAATTCAGGGGTGTCGGCCAGACATATGGTGGACACAAGCATAAGTCGATCACACATACGGTTACCATGTGTATGAAGAGGAACAGTGCGTTCGTTTTTGATTTCATGTGTAGCACACAACTTCACAAGAAGCCGAAGGAATGGTGAAAATTGAATGCGATGTTCTGATGGAACATTTCAGCCGACTCTAGAGAGTAACCCTGATATGTAATATATACATGAAAGTGTGTGTGTGTGTGTATATATATATATTAAAAAGAATATATATATATATATCAGCAAAAAACATCCCTGAACAAAAGCAAACACAATGCTTTTGTTTGTTTTTGTTCAAGGATTCCTCCATGTTTGAGCAAGATATTTTGATGCATAATAAATATTCATATAACCCTTTTTATAATATCAAAAGAGGATGTTTGAACAGTCTCACCAAAGAGAAAAACACTCGTTTTGACTCTAAACTGAGCCAAAACAAAGCAAAGGCTCTTATAATTCAATAATAAGATTCTGTTTCCCCCTCCAGAGAAAAAGCTCCATCTGTCTACAACCACTTATCCTGAACACCGATCTCATTTTTGTTCTTGTTAAGTTCTCCTCTCTCCGGCATTCATGAGAAGAGGGTGTGCGGCAGCTGTCACCCAACCTTATTTCTCTCCCATCTCCAGCATGGCACCCCTTACATAATCACCATGACCTCACACCAACTCAGAGTGATGTCATCCTTGTTTGCATTTTTGTTTTTTGTCAGTCTGGCACTCTGAACAATACTGCTCTCTGCTCTTCAGCGCTGCAGTGCTTCTGTTACGCCAGCAGGGGGAGGTATTTACAGCCACTTGCCCCAAAGGGACAATAGAAATTGATTGAGAGCTGGAAACAGTGCTGCATATTATCTGGCCTCCCTGAGGAATACAACATGTATTACATGTCAACATCAAAGAGATACTGAGTGTGTAGCTGGGCAGACAAGTTGAATTAATCGGAGAATTGTAATCGCACGCAGGACAACTGGAGAACACAATCAGATGGTGTAAATGGCGGGTACAGTAGTTGCCAGTTAGCAGAGTGTAACACGCCTGACAGGGTGTGGGAGGCAGCTGTCAGCCACACTGGTCTACAGCTGATGACCGACACCACACACTGAGTGCAGCTGACAGGCTGAATGAAAGACATTATGCCTCGCACACGCATGGAAAACACACGCGTCAGTCTTTGCAACGTCCAGACCTGGTTCTGATATGAAGCAGGTGGCCTCAGCTGTCAGAATGCATGCCGCTCCACAGAGGGATGATTTGTAGTCATACATCTTAGATGAACAGATTATGTTCATTAAAAATGAAAGCGGTCCATTTCAGGTCGCGTGTCGAGTCACAGCCTCCTGTCTCACCTTTTAAAGAGGGCTGCAAGTGCAAGTCAGCTACTGCAAATATCCACTCGATGTTTGTGAATGAGAGTTCTCCGCAAAATTGCTCTCCTTCTCGGGTAGTGAGAGAAAGAAAGAGATTAAATATCACGGCCAAACTGAGGCCAAATGGACAGAGATATTATTAAGATTTTATAATAAGATTTTTTTTAAATTGGATTGTACTTAATATGAGGCACTGTTTCTCTGTGTTTATATTTTACTTAATGATTCTCAACATAACTAGTAACAAAATGACAGACAAAACGGACAAATATAAAACATATTTTGCAGGAAATACTGCCAAAAACTGACCATAAACAAAGAAAAAGACCTAAGACCTATATGTAGAGGTCATTTCTACATGATCAGTTTTATAGTTTCACCTCATGATATTGGCATAAAAAGGGCCACTCTGCTGTAGAGCAAGGAATCGAATCACAGCTCCTCATTTGAAGCAAAATACCTTTGCCTCACAGAAACCAGTCTTGTGCCTTGATGAAGTAAAATGATTGCAGTATATTTACGAGAAGATTAAGCTTTCATCCGAAAGAAATCCCCTTTAATTGCACGAGATAAAGCAACACAAAACGGCATTGAGATGCACAAAATCCGCCGGCTAAGGGGAAGTCATTATCCATTGTGACTAAAACTGTCGTCTGCTTAAAAAAAAGACATTTTAATTACACGCCTTTAAGACCACGTGGTTAATCTCAACTTACAAAGGTTTTGAGAGCGGTTTTTGGGCTCTGTGCCACCAGAGGGGGGGGGGGTAGAGACGGGAGAGGAGTGCACCACGGCGCCATCTATGGGTCAGTCTGATTAGAAGCTAGTTCAGGACGTGACTTCTGGGCAAACTGGGGGGCAAGTGTCAGGACAAACCATGTGGATGTATAACCCAGATGCTGGGGGGGGGGGGCATACAGACATGGAGGCCACAGGGTCAAAATGAATCAACACACTGTCTGATGCGACAAAATGCTGCCCAGAGGGATGGTGGCCTGCACAGATTTGCAGATACACTTCGGTGACAGGGCATAAAAGGCCTGTGTCATCAGATTTAAATATCAAAGAGCAGAAATATGAATGGCCACTGAGTGCATCTCTGCAGGCGTCCGGACGAAACAAAGGCAAGCCAGATGAGGGGGAGGGGTAGAGACAGCACCAGCCATGATCAGCCCTGAAGATCGAATTATCGATGATGAAATATTGCAGACACTGGAATGAGCCAATATTAATGATGTAACTTTCGTATAACATGCAAATACATGTGACTTTCGATCTCTGTCAACATTGAACTCTGCAAATAAAACTACTGCCTTCTCCTTTGGAATCACAGAGTGGAGAAAAAATGCTTTTGACAAACTCAAAAGTGGAGGCTGTGAAACGTCTGAGACTGCTTCTCATGACCGCTGGTTCAATGTAACAGATCCAACAAATATATCAGTTCAGGACATACATCCCAAAATCAATAGGTTCCACCTCCGCAGCCTTGCCGAACAGAGACCTTTATTGAACAGTTGTAATAATAAAAATCCATTCATCCTGTTTGACTAGGATGCGCGTTGGGAGTTGGAAGTCAGCGTCAGAGTCATTCAGCGTGGCAGTTAAAACACTGACTCTCAGAGTATAACCGTGTCAGTGTTTCAGGAATCATATGATCCGATGGTTTTCATCAATGGTGGACTTAAAGTTAACCTAGCTTGAGTCTCTAGAGAGTAGTGGTGGGTTATGAGGTTTCATGAAACAGTGTCCTGAATGTTTGTTTATATCAGGTACTTCTGGCTCACAGCAATTGTGTGCCTTAACTTTTGACTGACACTATCTGACACTAAACTTCAGCCACAACAACCTGGAGCTCAACGCCCAGAAGACAGTGGAGATGGTCATAGACTTCAGGACAGTTTCTCTGTCCCCTCTCATGTTGGCTGGTTTACCTATTCCTATTGTAGACTCCTTCTGCTTCCTAGGAACCACCATCACTGAGGACCTCAAATGGGAGCCAACCATCAGGTCCCTCATCAGGAAGGACCAGCAGAGAATGTTCTTTCTGAGGCAGCTACGAAAACTACGACTGCCGACGAAGTTGCTGGTGGAGTTCTACACGGCCATCATCCAGTCCATCCTCACCTCCTCTATCACCGTCTGGTACAACAGCGCCACCTCCAGGGACAAGAGCCGACTGCAGCGCATCGTACGCTCTGCTGAGAAGGTGATCGGTTGCAACCTGGCACCTCTTCAGGACCTGTATGTCTCCAGGACCCAGAGACGTGCAGGTCAGATCAGAGCAGACCCTTCTCACCCTGGACATGGACTGTTTGTTCCTCTTCCCTCTGGCAGGAGGCTACGGTCCATCCAGACCAGAACCTCCCGTCACAGGAACTGCTTCTTCCCCTCAGCCATCAGACTGTTGAATTCGTGAACAGCCTTGTTGTTATGTTATTCTATTTATTTTATTTGTTTTTTGTTGCACTTTATTCCAAGGCACTTTCCTAGTCAGTGGGCTCCCCACTGACCATGGCAATACATTTGATTCTGATTCTGATTCTGATTCTGAAACCAAAATCTGTCCCGTGACTCCAGTCTGGATCAAGCACTACATGGCAAATGATCGCTACATTTATAATGACTGCTGCGGGATTATCAGTGTAAATCCAATTGACTAACAAGATAATCAGATCAGGGCCTAAAGCAGGAAAATATCATGTGATCCAAAATCAAGGCATGTCCTTTGTCAAAACCGTGGTGTATATATAGTGCCTTAGTCCTCCATTGATGGTTGAGAGCTTCAACAGGTTCCACAAAAATTAAAATGAGAGGGAAGCACGAGAGACGAGGGAGAGAGAGAAATCCCAACACATTTGGATTTGTTCTGCCGACACCATTATTTCCCAAGTCATTCAATATTTTTAAGAGAAATTTTGGTGGTCAGTTTTGGTGGGAAGTTTGGAGGGAATATGGGACAAAACAGATAATATACTGCACTGCAGTCTAACCCAAATAATTGAATTGACTTTTAGTTATTTTCAGGAGGCAATTTTGCCATGGGTCGCATCACAGAAGGAGATTCAGGTCAGCAGTTTTAGGGTATTTTGGAAAAACACAAGCAAAGAGCGACCAAATGGCTAGAAAAACAAACTAGCGCAAGCAGCAGATGTCAGAGTGTACATCCCTCTCACACAACTTTGGGGACTTCATTTTGCCACAACTTAACACTTCTTCTTCTTTATGCATTTTTAAAACAGCAGCTGTTGATAATGCAGGGAGCCAGTTACAACACTGAAGAATAAGTCAAGCTCAGTTTTCTTCCCGTACGGCAGCACATCCAGTCAATATTTCCTTGACTGGAACAAACTCTAAAGTGATCAGAGGTATGACCGATTCTCCTTCTAAATGGCAATAACTTTGACTTGAATATACAAGTGGAGATGAGAACAAAGCCAACAATGACCAGCGGTGGCTTGTGTTTGTGTTCAACATCTTAACATGCCAATTTACATGTGCGGTTTACCACAACTGTTTATTGAGTCCCTGTGTCGTCTGGTTACCAGGATTAATTGTTGATCGACTCAGCTGTTGAGAGCGGACATTCGCATCACTGTAACCCAAAAGCAACATGTAGCCATTTCTGCAAGGAACCAGAGTTCATGCGAGATGAGACGAGCGTAATTTCATTCTCACCATCTCCACAGACGATCTGTCTTCTGGTCCCGTAAATGAATTACTTGGGATTTCTTGCTAATTTAATTGTCTAGAATGATTTTGCGAAGCAATTTTGATGCGGCCATCCAGGCTCATTTTCATGAGATACATTTTTAATATTCCACCGAAAACAAGCTCTTTCATCACAGTCATTGTGAAGCATTTATGCGTCCAGGTTTAGAGTCCTGATCACTGGGTAAGAATCAGATCTAATAAAAACGGACTGACTTACATTTATATACCACCTGCCACATGGGAAACAAACAAACACAACAAAATGTGGATGACTGTCACGTTTTTCTTGAACACACAAAGGTTATGCAGCAGAACTAACTGGCTTTTCAGAATATTAACAGATTATTCCATAGCTAAAATTGACACTTGTCAAAATGAAAGTGGTCTTTCATAATGGAGATCAAATACTAACTCTTCGCTCCATGTATTCACTGGTACCAAAAGGCAACCTGTCCAGGGTGTCTCCAACCACCCAACTCTGATAATACATTTCACAATGTATTGACTTGAATGATCAATCATCTGGCACAATGTTCTTTATAAACAGCTCCCAACACTCAGAACCATTATTAGGTTGCGCACCTAACTCTCTGTGACAAGCAACAAATGTGTCAGATGTGGTCAGTACTTCACAGAAGCAGATGGCAGACAATCTGAGCAGCATTTGTGGTTTCATGTTTCTACCAGTGCTATGGAGTAAACAGAGTAGTAGTCAAGGAGACGATGGAGGTTGTACTACTGAAGTAGAAGCATAACAGAGAGCAAGAGAGAGTTTAACTCAGTCAGATTCTGAAGAGGATCCTCTGATACAGAACGTAAATTGAGACATAAAGTGATTCTGCTTCTGAGCATAGAGACAGTGAGTCCATAAGTAGCACATACAGGAGCACATGCTTTGCAACCCTGTGTCCGAGGATGGTGTGTTGGATGTAGCAGGAATTTAAAAAAAAAAAAGGAACAAAAAAGTGAAAAGGGCGGTATAAGCCACCAAAGAAAAAATGCAAACAGCAGAGGAGGAAGCAGTGTAGGTCTTGATCACGTGTGATTTCAGTGTGATTTTATGTGTATCTGTAACCATGGTACAACCTCTTGAAACACGGATGTCAAAGTGGAAGGGCGCTTTCACACTGTGAGTTCTGTCTCGGGACATGTGAACCCAAGTGAGTCGGGTTTTGGTCACAGCCTTGATCCCGGGTAGAGACCTGTACTTTGTCTCAGGAAACCCTCAGCGGGTGGTGAGCTTCTCGCCTCTAGGCCACTCAGCGCTAGATGCCGGAAACTACGTGTACAGCGCGGCTCCACGCAAACATGATAAATGCCGGGTAGTAAAGGGTCTGATCACTGTCTGGGTGGACAACATCGTTCAAAAACAACTTCTCAAACACCAAGAACACAGAGGTGTGCAACTTTGAGCTGCAGGAAAATTGTGCTCGGGAACGGGAGCGCAGAGCAGCGTTCCGGGATGTGTGCGGATGTTTGATAACTCACATGTTTTCACCTTTATTAGGCTGATAAACATCTGACTTGATTGACAGACAGATTTGCTTAAATGAAGAATGCTGTTCTCTACAATAAATGTTTTCACTGCTGTGATGTGGCTGCAGCGCTGCTGTTTGCATGAGGACAGCAACGAGGAAAGATGCGGCTTGATTTTCCCCAAGTTATTGAAGATCACCAGACTATTAATTGATCATTTCCGATGTCTGGATCTTTGGTCCTTTGTTCAAGCTGTTGTGAGAGCAGCATGGATCAACCAAGACGCTCCGTATTACGCAGCTTGTTTTCGCTATTTCCTTGAAAAATAAACATGACAGCACTCTTTCATTTTTAGTTTGAAACAGCACATTGTGTTCCAGCCGTGGCGGAGGTCCGTCATCAGTTCATATCTGAGGTGAGGACGACTCGTAGTACTAAGAATCGACAGAAATAAGGCGGTCAACCCGGTGGTAAATAGGTTGTCGCACGGGCCATGACGACTTCCTTTAGACGTGCTTCATCGTGGGTCACAAACCAGCTATTTAGCGCCGCAAACTGAGGAGGAAAAAGGGACATCGACTGAGGCACAGAGGTGCGAGGCTGCACAGCAGGGGGCGAATTGAACTCAGGCCACCAGAGACAGAACCCGCAGTGTGAAAAGCCCTAATATTCAGTTGGAAAAAAAGTGGCACCTACAGGGTCCACTCTGCTTTCCATAATCTTGCCATGGACTCTGACTTCAGAGTCCCCTTCCCAACAACCTTTGCTGTCCCTGCATGGTCACCTTGTCAAAGAGCACTGTCTGGCCAGTATTAGTGGACCATCAGGGTGCTTGGTTCCGGTCCACAGAGCTGGGGATAATGACATCCTAGCTTTAATCTCAGAAAGTAAGAGGTGAAGGTGACAGCTAAACGTTACAGCTCATGAGCTGCAGTGAATAGTGTGTTTGCCTCTTCATGAGGTCAGAGCTTTGAACCTTCACTTACAATGTCTGGGCTTAACAATGGGTCACAAGACACCTCAGCAACAATAACTGAGGTGGACAATAGACCGCTGACCAGAGCCAAAGCTTCACACAAAACCCAGACAGCAGTCATGAAGGCAAAGATGGAAATAGTGACGAAAAACAGGAAATTACTGGAGGCTGATGTGGGGGGTTGTTAGAGTGAACATCCCATAATCACACAGGTCTCCGCTTCTACGTTCGCGCCCCTTCAGGCACTTAACGTGTGAAGCACTCACATGAGGTTTTCAGTGATGGGCGGAATCGATCGCAGTGGACCTGTGGCTGAGGGCTACGTTCACAGCAGAAGCAAGTTTTTTTTTTTTTAGGCATGACACCATGTACCTCTTTATTAGGAAGAAAGGGAGTATTTATATACACTCAGGCCATGGAAGTCAAAGTACTGTTTGTTATTAAACCTGCAGACTATTGATGTGTGCTCAGTGTTGTTCATCTCCAGAGGGTTTTATGTGACAGGAAACACTTTTCATTCACGTTGAGTAGAACACAAAACATTTACTGGACGAAAACATGGATGGACGGCACTACATGCGTATTTACACGGACACAAAACATACAGTATCAGACAACCTCCCAAACAGGCATCAGATGCCTTGCTTTGTTGTTATTTTCATCGCACAGCCTTTCAGCAATTATTTCCCACTCTGCCAATTGAGGCGGGGTGAAGACAAAAGCAGAAAGAGTTGAACGCTGCACAGATGCGTCGGGTTCAAGGCTCTCTCTCCGCCGCCCGAGGTTGCGGATGAACTCACACGGAGACAGGTGCTTCAGCGCCTCAACTAAAACGTGTCAGCTGCCCACCGGTGCATGGTTATGTTTGAAAAATGTATAGAAATGGAGCAACTCTCATGCATTATATATAAATCAGTCTATTGTGGGGATGGATGCATCTACTATATGTACAGCAGCGCAATAATTCATAAAGTGATATTTTGAATTTCAGTATAAGGAATTCAATTATTGAAATATCTTTTTGAATTTAACACATCTTCAATATCATCAAAGTAAAAAGCATGGCGCCTGCAACTTTATAAGCATGGTGTCATTTGCATAGAAGTATTTTTGTACTTCACGTCAATACATACATTTTAATCATGTCAAGAATGCTTTGTTCATTATGACCAGGTTCATCATGGTGTTTCTTTCTCACACTGCGCTGAGCTTCAAGGGTCTTGTCTATTTTTTTTCTGAAAATAGATTTGGCATAATGGGAGCAATTTCCCTTTTTTTTCGAAGTACGACCCAAGAAAAAGAAGACAATTCTGACTCATTACCGTTGGCAGGCTTGCAAGCTGCAACAAAATGGACTCTGCCACTAAGAATATATTCTATATATATTCACCAAATATGCTAAATTTGAATCATTTTTATTTAAAATAAACAACCTCTTGAATACAAACTGTACATATCTCTCATCACACGAAAATACTGCTACACAAGCCATGAACAACTTTGTTGGACTTAGCATTACAAAGATCTGTTGATATTTACCACAGTTCTCCTCATAGAAATCTGTAATCTGTTTGAGTGAATGTTGCCAATGACAACAAACACATTCAACTATTTAGCCTCACTCGTGTAACCACTCCATCCAGCAGCAGCCACACATGGTTGGACTTGTGATTAATTGCCCACAAACTGTTCCCATGAGAGCAGAGCTTTTATAGAGAAAAACCCTGGTCAATAGTTGCTAATACACATGGGCTACTTGTAAATCCACCGCGGTGTCGTTTGCTTGAATAATTCATGAAGAAGTGGGCTTCCGTGACTTATTCCGAAGGCAGTTTGTCCACAAACTGTCAAGCATCTGTCCTTAAACAGATTGGAGAATGTTTTTAATGTAGTCTGTTTCAACTTAACGGATGGCGTCCGGCTCCCGAAGGACTCACAAAGCAGCCCAGAGCGACACTCCAGGGCTCAAACAAGTACTTTCTAGTGTGTTCTAGAAAGACATAAACTCAACCTGAACTCAACCCACAAAATGTGGCACTTGAAAATCGGGAAAACAGGATCTTATTGTCTGAGAAAATATTTTACACGTGGCGCCTTGTGCGTGAGTGATGAGACACACGATAAACTTGGGATGTGTCATAATGTCTTTCCTCCGCCGACTCTTTGTAAAAGACAGGATGTCCTGTCTGAGAGGACAAAGCAGATATGAAAGAAGGAAGCACTGCAGCGACTGCACTCTGTTGAGCTGGTCCGCTGATATACACAACGTTTTGTGAGAACCATCTGAGGCTGATATGCCTAGTGTTTTTCTTGAGAAATTAACTTCAAGTAACCATTAACTGTACAATCCGTACTCGTCGCTGAATGAGAGCCTCATTGATTTGCTGCGAAGCTTATAGATTAGCGCTGACCCACAAACACATTGCACAGAAAACCGTTCTTTTCCTGACTGAGAATTATAGCCGATGGCAAGGACCCTGTCTAATCTTCCGGGAGTGCTTTTTAACAGCTCGGACTCGAATTACTGAGGGGGATATTTGTTTTCAGCGCTACACACTTAAAGCAGCGCCAATTTTGGGCTTTACACAAACATCGAGGTAATCAGAAGTATAGAAAAAACATTCATAATGCAGACACACATTGAGCTTGAACTACATGAAAGAGGTGGCATTACGTCTATGGCCCAAGTCACAAGTGGATTTAAGGCTGGAACTTCTGGATTTAAGACAACCCACTGAGCTAGTGACGACAAGCATTATATGTTATATGAAGAAATACACCATGCTCAGAAACATTAAGGGACGCGGGAAGCAAAGGTGGAAATATGGGCAGGTGCATCAACAGCAGTGGAGAGGAGCTGTGCAAGTGAATGACTTTTGTAAATCCTGAGGGAACTCCAGAGAGACAATGTTGGAACTACACCATGAGCCGTAAAGTCACCATGATGGAGGCCTAAATTAATTCTAATGTCCACGTCCATTTGTTGTCCTTTCCTGGTCTCTTACTAGCCCGTCTTCACCCACTGACAAGAGAGTTTACGCTCCTCTTCGGTCTCTTTTGTGTTGGGCACCTGACAGTCAGTCGAGGCAGCACAAGCTCAGTTAAGCAAGTGAGCATGAACCATGAGGAGCAACACAAGACACTGCATCTTTGTGGAAGACATGGTTGCAAAGCAAGATGCCACGGTGTGGAAATATTTTGGGTTCAAACCTAACGTGCGAGGTGAACAACAACAATCATCGACAAGCATCGTTTGACCACCGATTTCAGGACCCTTCTCTTACAAAGACAAATAAGCAAATATGCAATGCCTTAGGGGTCAGTGGTATTTTTCATTTGCATGTACTCATCATGAATAACCTTCAATTGGATCACACTTTAAACGTAACTTGGCGGTCTAAAATGACAACAAAGGCCAGGGACTTTTAGCCTCAAAAGCAGTGGAGCCCTTCCACCGGCGCCACCAACATCACTGAGGTTCATACAAGTCACCACACGGTGAAGGGCACAACTTCACCGTTAACTGTCAGTTCATGTCTGCGGGCATGAAACCTGAACAACAGTTCCATTCCAACTGCCTGTTGGAATCACATCAAACAACTGCGAATTAGACTCTGATTCTGATGACAGTGCTAGTCAGGAACCAGTCGGGCAGGGACGGCTTTTCTTCCTGAGCTGTAAACTTGCAGGACAACAGTATCACATTGCCCTGCTGACAAACACTCAGTGTGCAGTGAGAAGGTGTGTGAAACACACAAACATGCTGACAAACAATTACAGGCCGAAAGCAGGCGAGGTGGGAACAGCTCTGGTCTCACAGAGAACGTAGCGCCTTGTTCCCTCTCTCACAGACGGCCCTGTTCAGGTAAGGCTGTTGGGAAGCAGAGGCAGGAGTGACAGAGCTGCTCTCCTCTGTGGCTGGTAATAGCTTCATTGAATTAGAAACGCTGACCCCATTTAACGCAGCTGAACATCCTGGACCACCGGCAACACAAAGCAGCGCTGCCTGTGCAGTTTGTGAGTCACGGAGAGAGAAAGCACATGTTGCACTCATGAGGCGCTAATTCAATAAAAGCCACCCGCACAAACAAGCCGTGGAGCTTTGTTCTGCTTCGCTCACCTACCGCCACAGAGTTTTTCTTATAACTGAACAACTGACAGCAGCTCGCGATGAGCCCTTCATGCAGAAAACAGCTCCACCTTCAGAGCAAGCTCCTTGTTCAGAACATTTGACTCTATTTCTTCACATTATCTCTTAGCAAAGAGCCTGCTGATGACTTTTTCTGTCGCTTCTGAGCCTGACTTTGCTTACAACATGCTAGTCCAGTTCTTTTACCTTCCTCCTAATCCTATAATTTGTATTAAAATAGCCAGTTTAAGCTTCATGAAATAAGAAACATAAAAAAAACTGATTTCCAAAGACAGTATCAAATGCAAACTGGTTATAATAGCAGGTGCAATTCCTTCAATTAAATGAATAACTTAAAAAAATAATAATAATAACACTTTATTATCTTGGATACCCAGCAAGAGATCTTCAAATGAGCTTGTTCTTTTACTAATAGTGTGGTAAATCTCGTATTTACAGCTGACATGTCATTATTTACTTATTCATTTAGTTCACAATGTCAAATAAAATTGCATAATGAGTCAACAAGAGTCAACAAGCCCCATAACACCTAGTATGTGTTTCGGAAGTGACCAACACAGGATATCACATGGAAGCCTTTTGTTTGTTTAGGCCAGAAAAACAGGATATTCACACTGGAAGTGAGAAGACCGTTCATTTCTTCACTGTTCAATTTGCCTTCCACACGCCAAATAATTCTGTAAAAATGTCCTTTTTTTCAAGAGGACCGACGCTGAATCCATTGTTGACATGTCAACAGTTTGAGCTGACACTCAAGCATAAGCTCACAGGTGAGTTGCAGAGAACAGCTAGTTGGGACAGCAGTGGAGTTGGCAAATATTACTTATAACATGCTATACACAGGGTTTATATATATATATATATATATATATATATATATATATGCAGATGTATGAGCGCTAGTTTCCTGACAAGGCGCCAGTTCTCCTCTTGACTGTTTGTCAGATAAACGTGCCTCACCTTGTCTCTTTTGTTGTGGTCCGTCTGCTTCACTTATTGTTCTGCGTGTTCTTTCCCAAATCCAGCGCCGGACTCTGAGGAGGAGGAAGCGCGCAATGAAGAAGTGGCGGCCGCGCCGAGTTCATAGGTGACGGTGTGCGCGGAGGTGACGATGGGTCGCAGCCCGTAACACAAACAGCGGCTTACCTTGTCTTTCATTGCTCCTCACAGTCAGTCCGTCCCATCCCACCTCCCTCCGCCTCCTCGCCGAAGCCGGGACAGACGATCCGCGCCGCCGCCGCTGCTGCTGCCGGCCGGCTGTTACTGTTGGAGAGCTCCCCCTGCTGGACACACCCGCGCACTGTCACTAGTATGACTTGATCCTCAAATTATTTAGTTGTTGTAAGGGAGTGTCATATTAACTCTCCATGAAGATACATTTTTTTAATATCTCTATATTTGTATAACTATGCCGAAATACATTATTTAACGTTTAAAATCTGGATTTATAACTGTTTCACAAAGCACTGATTTGTAATGTCAAGAGTAAAGCCTCATATATTCACTCAGGTGTTTTGGATAGACAGCTCTTCACAGGCCAGTTCTTCACATATGATGGATAAGACATCACAATCACACCATCTGTCTTCAGTTCTTCCCTTTCATTCCATCATCATTTCATTTTCCAAGATCTCCTTTTTGACTTGGCTCACGTTCCCATGTCACCAAACTGAGGGCTCTCATAATGCTCCAGGGTTTCCAAACAAGTCATGACTCCCAGCGCTCCCTGAACCTTCTCACAGAAAAGCCACCTTCATCAAATACTCCTTGGGCCCCTTAAGTACAGTTTCAATGATACTTAACCTAATCTGGTTAGTCATTTTATGTTGCAAACAAAATAACCCATAAATTGATTCACGTCTGACTGACACTGAAACAAGGCACATGACCCGGACACAGATGTATTTTGGGTTACAACTTCTCCCTTTCATATATTCATAATGCGTCCTCGGCAAAAGAAAAAAAAATAGATATAATATGGAAAGCATTAGATGGAAATGTAGATGAAAAATGAAGAATGCAACAGTACATTTTGACATTGTATGAATTTCCAGAGTCTCTGTACTTGAAGGAAGGAAAGGAGTCGCCACCCTGTGTGTCTGTCACGGCTCAGCAACAATGGAAAAGCTCGCTCAGCCCAGAAAAAAAAAATGGTGAAGTGAGGAAATGGGAGGGATGAGACTGTACAGTCCGTTAAAAACATGTTTGACAGAGTGACAACCCGAAGAGCATGATCCCCACTTCCACATCATCATAACAACGAAAGCTTGTTGTTTCGCATGTGTTTTGACCAGAGCGGATTGCTTTCTATGAAACCTTAAAGACTCACTTGAGAGGGAGAGAGCCCCCTTCCCCCTTTCCCATTTGTGAGGATTTGTGTGAGCCTGTGATTAGGCTCGCCCCAGTGCCATGTGTGCACCAGGAGCCCCTCACACTCCCCCTGCTCACATCAAATCTGTGCTTGGCCTCCCACTGAGATTAGCCCTCGAGCTATTGTTCTAATGAAGCGTCATATAATCGATCGCTATTTAAATAGATTCCCTCATCTGGTGATGAGACATGGAAGTATTTACTGACTTTAATTTACAGTAAAACACATTTTACATTGACAAATAAAAATGTAATTTACATTGAAGAAATGTAATATTAGATTTAATAACAGTTTTTATGGTAAGACGCATAAAAATAAAATGAAGCAAAGGAGCTGATGGAAACCACTAGTCAAAACCTCAACAGAAATGAACAGAGGCTCATGAGTGTGAAATCCTCTTAACAGGCAGACAATAGAAAAGATCTCGTCCCTTTACCATGTGCTGGTGCATGAGTCAGTCACTCATTAAGCTGCTCAGTTATTCGCATATCACTAAGGTTTCTGGGGTACAGTCGTGAATTCAGAGAGCACACTATCAAATACATAAATGTAGAGCACAGTAATGTGATTGATAAGAATATCATCACAACAAATGCAGATGATTTATTACATCTAAAGTCCTCTTTAATCAGAAATCACCCCAATATGCCCATGAAGTGACAGGTCACTAAATCACATCATCGCCTTGAAATACAGTTTTTATGTTTACATTTTTTCTTTTCACTTGTAGTTGCAACTTTTTAGGACATTTCGACATATTATTTATAAATAATATCATAAGCATGCATAAGGTTCTATTACAAAATTCATTAAAAAACGTCCATGAAAAAGCAGAATAAATGAGAGTGTACTGACAGATGGAAAATGTAAGTCTAAAGACGGATGGAAGCACACAAATGTTCTGTATACTTCATGCCAAACAAAGAGTTCTCTGCTCACTGAGCAACTCCCACTAGATGTTTCAGCTAAACTTCAATGTGACCATACTTGTATCAAGTATTAAAACGTGATGAATGACAATAAAAAGAGATGCAAAAGATTTCTCACTATTTATTCCATCACTTAAACAGCGATGTAAAATCCTGCAGCACACCACTAGATGGCTCTGGGTTTCAAATAAAGGAAGCATGACCTGCACGGAGGAGGTGAACAGCTGACATGAGCAGAGCAGAGTCAGGGGAGGATATGAATTTGAGGTACAAAGGGATTAAGTCAGGCTCATATGACAGATGTTAACACAGATCTCTGCCCTCTGGAGACCATCCTCATGACTGAGCTGCCACCCCACACTCAACAGCAATGCTCCCCCCCCCTCCGCCTGGAATGTTAAGTCACATATTACCCCCTCCAGGCTGAATGACGCCCCACGTCCCCCTCCAGCTCTGACCTGGATGGACTTGTAATGTCATTTCCTTGTGTCCTCACATGGACCCCTGCCAACTTCCACGCTTCCATTTAAAGCAAACTTCATGCACTCATGAGCAGCCCGCCGTCGACAAAAGCCAGTTGACAATAAGTAGCATCAACAATGACAGAGGCTGACCCCCACGTGCCCTCCCCTCCCCATCTTTGGCTCGCGTCAGACCTGGAAGCAGGTCAGCTGTTGTGCCACCAGCCGCCTTTCTCTCTCAGAGACTTGGTCACTTCAGGGTTCCTTTATTGCTTTCTAGGTCAGGGCGAACCCCACTGCAGAGTGTTTCTCTGGGGGCTTACATCCACCCCCCCCCCTTTTGTTTACCCAAAGACTAAAGGCTTAATGACATGATATGACCAGAGAAATGAGTCCAGACTGACAGTATTCACCAGTTATAAGGCAAGGAAACGTCACTCTCAGCAGTGATAACTGAACTGAACAGATGGAACACAAAGTACAGTTGCTGCCCGGGTCACAGACATTACTGTTGTGTCTAAACACTTGGAACAAATGGGGTATGTTGTTATTTGAGTGATAAGATGTGTTGACCCTGCGGAACAAGCTGGTAAGATCATTGACACTGAATGTTCGAGCACACATTGAGGGACAGAGGTTATTCATTTCTGTATAAAGTGATTTTTATACAGATCATTCAACATAATTCAGAATGAAGAAGCTTCTTTCAAATAAACCTGTTAGTAGCCTTAAAATCTGCATTAATCTGAGACCTTGAATTATCATAAAGTCGGACTCTCCTGGACTCAACGACACACCGAAACATACCAGTTAAGTATGACGCAGCAACACAGATTGGAACTACAAATGAAAATGCCAAGCTGGGACACTCACATTCACTCATGGTTTCATGGGTTTTAGCCCAGGTTAAAAATGTGCGACTCATTATTTAAATCACCACTTAATGCACACAACACTCTCTGATGTCGCATGATAAATATTGACTTATGAATGACTCAAGTTGATGCATGACCACCATCAACTTCTCACGCACAACCAGCAGGCTGGGGCCATTTATGCAGCTCTGAATTGTTCCTGATAATAACATCTTTGAAATGACACATTGTAGTTTGAAAAAACAATGTGACTACATTTACAGGATCAAAAGTGGGGGTCCATCCAGCAATATCCAAAGTCTTTCACAGCAACTCAGGCAAGCTTCAACTCAGGCCTTTTCGGGTCCCCAGAGGATTAAAGTTCAGCACTATTCATGAAAAAGCAAAAACATTTTTATTCTTTGCCAATATATACTCCCTGTAAATATGGCAAGGCGTCTCAAAGTTTTTTATCATTATAAAAAGATCCGCCCCTCTGAAAGCAATAGGATGAAGGACTCGAAGCGTGGTTGTGCGATTCCTCGAGGAAACATGTCTTTCGACTCGCAGATTGGGCTAGTGATTAAAACCAGCCATGCTCTGGCACGACTGAAAATAATTTGATCATTTGTGTCTAGAAAAATAAAGGGAGGTTGTTCAGGCTGCCAGGTTCCAGTGTTGTGGCCGATAGGTCTTGTGTGTGAGTACAAATGCCTGAAGCATATCTTGTACTGCTCCTTTGTATCAATTAAACTATCTCACTGTTCATGGGAGCAAAAAAAAAGGTCAAGCAGGATGTGTGACAGAACTGCACACAGATTTCTCAAGCGTGTCTTTCTTCTTTGCCTCAGTTCACTGTCCTCACGTTATTCGAAAAGGTCTGTAACGTGATTTATTTTTTTTCTTCAGCAGAGCTGCTTGCAACATAAAAAGCATGACTGTTGGAAATCACAAAACTACGCTTATTATAACAATGAGTAAACCTCAAATTATGATACATTTATTTTTGTGGCTGGCTGAAAAAAAAAAAAAACAAGAGAAAACAAACATAAAAATAAAGAACTCCCGGCTCCAGCACTACCCCAACACTGAACAGGACTAAACGGTGGTTAACGGATCTTGGTAAATCTATCTTTCTATCATCTACAAAGAATTTGCAACAACCCCCCCGTGTGGTGTAAATGAGTCCTGCACTTGCACAGTTGCATATTAACACTTGACGACTCTGTTTAAGAGGTTATGTTTTCAACTGTTGGTGCTTCAGCCTGTCTGTCTCAGTTCAAAATAACGTGAAAGGTTATGGATGAATATGGATGCCATTTTCAGGAAATGTGTGAAAAGGGACGCGGAACAAATGACTGACCTTTCATCATTTCACGCCATCTATTCTGGCTGTTCAGTACACAAGGTACACACGCATTCAAGGTCTCCATACTACAGTGGCTTCATTCGCAGCTTCTCAGTCTAGTAGAATTATGATTTATTAAATGAGATGACCAGGATCACATTTGGCCACTCAATTTCTCAGTCAAAGCGGGAAAGCAACAACTGGAAAGACAAAGAAAGAAAGGGGGTAAATCGAGCAAACCAGTAGTCAGGTGCCTACGAGGCGTCATGAAACAGTGTCCTGATGCTTCATAGGTGGTATGAAAATGATGTGACGTGTCTCATGATAGCTGTTCAACTCCAAAGATTTTAGATTCCCTTCTCCTGGCCTCTGAAAGTGACACTGCTTCATAAAGCCTCCTAATGCCGTCACTATTTGCCAGTATAAAATGTGATTCCAGAGGATTCAATTGTGTCTCTGGACATTGTCCACTCCAGTGGATATCTCACCCTCACCTTGAAAAATGTATGGATAAAATATGTAACTGTTTTTTTTCATGCATTTAGAGGAATACCACTTTGGGACAAATTGAAGTAGGTCATCAAACATTTAAGTGTTAAAACCAGTGAGAGCAGAGGCAAACGTAATCATTGATCCGATCGCACCTAACATTCTGTGGAAGCAGTTGTTAGAAGCAGTGAAAGAACATTCACTGCCCTTGAGATCGACATAAAGCGGTGACTGAAGCATTTCATCTCACCTTTGAGTGCAGGCCTGTTTCCTCAGAATCTTGTTTTTAAGGCCATCTCAGGTTCGACTTGGCAAACACTGTTTTGCAATGTGTATAATGGTTCGGTTTGCGGAGATGAGCGAGATATTTAGATGCAAAAAAGAGGTCCAGTCGTGAAGCCCTGAGGGACACCCTGTTCCAATCACTAGCTCACCGTTTTTCAACTGTCACACACGGCTTCATACCTTAACAGTTAAACCATAACTATATGAATTGTACATTTGTATCATTTCTTGGTGATTGTAAATGTTTAAATAGTACATGGAATTGCTAAATTGAAATCATTGTTCGGTTGAAATTATGAAAGAGGACAGGATGTTTGGAGACCTTCAGCTCACATGATGAAGGTCTGTCAGTGTCTGTGACCTCCGCACTTTTCTTAGTGCTCCTGGCGCACAAGTAAGAAGAGAGAGAAGTACGTCTTAGTTGAGTGACTTAGTAGGAGGGGAGTATTCCACTCTTCACGCAGAACAAGTTTGCTGGAGTTGGTTGCCTATGATGGGACAGGATGATGCTCTGTTCTCTGAACCACATCCCTGTAACTGAGTGTTCTACTGAGACAAGGAAAGACTTGGAGCTACAGCTGCTCAGTTACAGACTAGAAAACAAACAAACAACACTGTTCTTTCTGTGTTTTAAAACATGCAAATGTAAAAGAAAACATTCTGAGGTCATAGTCACCGAAATCCTTCTCAGAGTCAAATTTTCCCTTGTTTTAGTATTTATTCTGATCTTAACAAAAGTCCCAGTGTCAACGCAATTTCCTTCCTTGGACTTGGAAATGATGCTGATTCTCGCCACCTAGCATTTCTTCTAGCAAGCCAGCATGCACGGTAGCCGGACAAGTGGCCCGTAAGAGCTAGAAATAACTATTGGTGATATCGAATTGAAAGGTAGTTCAGAGTTCACCAAACACAAGATCACCTCCAGCACACATCGTTTTGGGTTTTTCCCCAGTATTTGACTTGTCTAGTTTGGTTCTGTCCAGCACATATTTAAAGTAGAATATAGTTGCCCTCAAAATGTGATCGCCCTCCCCTTTGTTGGCTAGATATCAAATCTGGAATCCAAATGTCTGGATATTTGCTCGCCCTACAGCTGTTGGATTTTCTATTCTTGTCTGTCTGTTCCGAAAGCCGTGCAGCTACTGTGACCCGTAACCCAGTGGCTGAGACAACAACTGCCCCGAGGTGTTGCCCAAGAATAACTCCTTTTGTGATCTTTGAAACTGCACAAATCTGATATGAAACAGTCATGACTTCAAAGATGTTGGTGCGTGAGTACCACGTTTGTGAGTGAGGAGGACAGCACAAAGGAAAATGATGCAATGGAAAATGATAGGTTGTTCCTGTCGCCTCTTGTGTTACATTTACTTTACTCTTGAGTCGTGGACCATATGTATGTCGTAGCTTTGCAGCTTTGCTGCAAATCTGCTGCCTGTTTTAAAGGTGTTTCTTGATGTGCAGTACCAACCTCTTCAGTGATCAAGACTAAAGGCATTACCCTGCCGAGAGATCAGTTGACCACTTTGGTTTTGTCATCCAAAACTTCTAGACAGCATAGGCTGAATTGAGAAAGCCATCTCCTTTTCCAGCCAAAACACAGAGCAATTTTAGGCTTTAAAAATGATTGAGGGGAAAATTGGCATCTTTTCAAGTTAGTCAGGGATGTGAAGTCACTGACAATGAAGGCTTTTAAAGTGTGACATTTTCAACTTAATGTGGCGTTTCCGTGTCCTCACTCAACCTACATGGAGTCGGACAGGGCTGTAATGCTTGAACTAATTCGCATTACAGGATCCAAATCTAGCGCAAGAGGCTGCTACTCACAAACGGAATGGGATCTTCACTCAGAGCTTTTCCACAGAATTAAAAAAAAAAAAAGTACAACTGTATTTAAAGCTTAGCCAACAAATGCTATGAAAAAAATAAAACCTGCAAGACAGAAACTCATAAAGAACTTGTTTAAACAAAACGTTAATTTTACAGTGCAGCAATGAAAAAGAAAAAAAAACAAAAAAACAGACAATCATTCACTGTTCTCAGAGACGGAGATAAAGCCTCTGATACCACGCTCAAGTCTTGAGAGTCATCGGGAGTTGAAGTGGGCAGACAGAGGAACATAGCTGACGTGATAATCGCAAAAGAAATCTTGCCATGTAGTACGCTAAAAAGAATATCACCGCTATAAATAATCATTGCTGTTGCATGCAAAATATGAATGACCAAGCTTTCCACGACATGTCACGTGGTTCACGTTAAAAAGCGGATTTCAGGGAAAAACCGAGCCTGAAATCCACTTTTTAATAAAGGCATAAGAATTGATAATTGGTTTGTGTGGTAAATGGACGATTGAACAGTCATCAGTCCCCAAGACTTTGGCTCCCCTGCTAACCAACCTTGTCCGATCCATTTTTGGAAGGCTGGAATTGGGTTGGAGCTGTGAAGTGGACGAGGAAAATGCTTAATCTCATTAGCCTTGGCAGCATTTTATCAGGTTGCCCTGGAGCAAGGAGGTGACAAAATGACAAATTCAGCTTTTTTCTTTCAAGTCGACACTGCAAACACCACGTAAGCAAACAAACATGTCAAGCAAGGGACTGAGCATATCCTGCTTGTTCAACTGTGGAAAACTCTGATTTATGTCTGCTTTAGTGAGGCATGACAATGACAAAGACAAGGTTAAGGGGAGGCTGCTAGAGCTGAGTAAAGGTGGCCACACGCATAACCATCCTCTGGCTTTTTTGCTTTCCAATTGGACCCCACCAAGGATAAACATGCTCATTATTTGTGGCCAAAAAAGGAAGCACAGGGGGTTGTTTTGACATTTGCTGATTTGATGGCAATAAAAATGCTGTCCTCACAAGGTCCATTTCTTCACATATGAGGGTGGGGTACGTGCACTTTAGCTATGCATCATGTTCCAGTCGTTATGTTATGCTGTTTCTTTTGGGATTTTTACATTAAAAAAATGCACAAAATCACCATCATCCTCTGTGCGCTTCCTTGTTGCATGATGTGTTTTCAGCTTGTCGTGACGTCAAGTGGGATTTATGGCTTGGAGGACGACTTTCTCGATCAGTGCTGGGACAGAATGTTTTTTTAAACAGTGGCAGTGCAACACACAGCCAAACAAGAAGAAATCTCTTCTCTGCTCGCTCCTCTTTTTGGAAGCTTTGAAGTCAGATGTGCACGACGATATGACCCAGACAGTCCAAAACACAGCGCATGCCACTGATCTCCGGTCTCACGCAGCTGCCAGACAGCCTTCTTCGGACCAATGTGTGATAATGTGAGCAAAACTGGAAGCTGAACACATGGAAGAGCACTATGTTTAGCCATTAGAAATGAAGATGTCATGGAGAACAGTACTCTTACTGTTCATTTTGGAGTTGTGGGTCTCGAGTCCCTCAAAGTAAAAAATAAATAGATAAAAACCTGACATAGCAGACTATTTCATTCAGTGAGATATGATGAGTGATGTCCAGCTTCTTTACAGTCACAATAGGATCAGCAGGATCTATTAAACACTGACTGCATCAGCATCACAAATGGCCATTTAGGTGAGTTGTATGTGAGATGCGATAGCCCATGCCTGTCCCACCTGTGGCTCCCGAGCCACATGCCGGCTCTTTATCAACTAAAGGTATGGCTTGTGTTTCACATATTATTCATTGTCGATCGTCGGTGAAGTCTGTTTAATTCAGGGGAGAGAAGATCAGTCTGCAGTGTCGCTCACATTTAGAGGCCGGGGCGACGTCATCGGTGGCATGAGCCAAAAAATATACGTAAGTAAAATAAATGGTGCACACATTTTTATCTACACCGCTTGATATTTCGAAGCTGATCACGGTAAAATGAATGAATTTTAAAAATACATGCGGAAGAGACCTACGCCGGATGTGAACCAGCAACCTTGTGACACAGAGGGATGTGCTGTAACTGCCATACTGCCGCTAAGTCACGTGAGCAGCTGTTCAGGTGAGCCTTACATATTTGTTGGATGTGGCTCTTTTCAGCAACACAATAAAACAATGGGGCTCTTAGCCTCTGACTGCTGGGCCACCCATGCTATAGCCAGTTCAACAAAACATGCATTGTTTGTTAAGGAGGGAAAATGCTTGATGTTTCCTCATACTCCTAATATCAGTCGGTAACAGAAACACACATCAGGATTGGATGCATGATGATGATGTTTCAAATGGGCCACATATGCACTTCAAATGTGTACACATAAGCGTAGCCATCTGGTGGAAGTCCTCCTGTGTTGCTGTGATGAGCAAAGTCTTTGCCACGTCCACCACACAGAAGAATATTTTTTGGTACTTTGACCCTGTTTTTTTACATGTAGATTGTCTGTCCATCAGTGCAATCTCACAGAGTCTCCTTCATTGTGGATGTTTTGGTTATGACATCACATTGTATGATGTAATGCACCTGGAGTTTATGTTACAAAGAGTGTATATACGCAATCTACCTGTTATTTGCATCAATTCATTATTTCTGTCTGTAAGACATTAATTGACATTAATCTCTTTAAGGCCCAGTTGGACGGAAAACACCAACAATAACAAAAAAAGCCACACAAAAAACCTCAATAACTGATTGCAAAGGGTGAATCCCATAGGACACAGGACTTCCTGAGTTCATGTTACACAAATGGCTTGGTTGGAAGATACATCCTGACTTAGCCACTGGAGAAATCCATTTTACGCTCCATTCAGTTGTGGAACAGAGGCACATTGACATGGAGAGTCCCACCTTTTAGCAAACACTTGGGATGCAAAATGCGGCTAACGCTCTGTGGAACTATTTTGAGCTGTGCGACTCACGCAAAGAGAGGAAGGTGATGCAACAGCCTTCAAAGGCAAACATCAATTTACAGCAGTTTTAGTTTGGAAATTGCTGAATCACACACACATTGCTGAATCATAGTCAGTGGTTCCCAATTTTTGTCGCCGCAAAAAAAAAAAAAAAAAAGAGTCAAAGAATTACATTTTTTTCAAAGACCTTAGATAACACACTTATATATGTATATATATATATATATATATATATATATATATATATATATATATATATATATATATATATATATATATATATATATATATATATATATATATATATATATATATATATATATGGAAAGATAAAGATATTTGTCATCTCTTCAACACTGGAGTTCTTCCTTCCTTATTGCCACCCACAGAATGCATTGGGAACTATTTGTCATCACATAAACTCGGCATTGATTCACTTCCACTTCACACATCGGAAGCGTGGACACCATTTAAAAGCACAGCACAAACCTCTGTAGATATATAAAACCTTTCCTTTTGGATTTCTGTCAAGCGACTGCTGAACAGTAAGTTATTAACTCCTTTGATATTTGTATTATCAAGTGATTCTCTTTTATGACTATTTCATGCATGACTGCTGAAACACTTCCACATCTGAACAATTGGAAACACATCAAATGTGCATCTGGGCGACACATGCACAACGTTTCCCTGCATTTCATTTCTATTGAATGCTAACCAGAAAATCGTGACTGTCTGTTCAAATATTGTCCCTCTCCCATTTAAGGGGCAGATTGAGAAACACTTCACATGTAAAGAAATGCCTTTGTACACTCCTAAAATGTGATTTATCAAGACAAGCCAGAATGGTTTGCATCACTGAAGGGGGCAAAATAAGGTGTGTCAGTTCGTACTTTCACGGCAATGAATATGTAGGTATTTGGGGCGGAGGAAATTCAGATAAATCAAGTGAATACTGTATGCTTTTCACACGCCTCTGCACCAATGAATTCTGTCTTTATTTAGCTCGTTCTGAGGGTACTGTACAGGCAAGCTGTTAGTAAGCACAGCTGTGCACACATGGGTACTATGACTGTACTCCCACGTTGTCATCTAACATGTCACTGGAACCCTCGCTGTGTCTGCGTTTCGATGAGTCTTCAAATGAGCTTCTGGTTTAAATGACACGACTGACACTATTAGCAGCAGGTCAAAGGGATCACTAGGCTGCAACATGTGTGTTCTGGCTTATCAGTGGAAGCATGGAAAATCAACTAAGTCATGTGTATGATGCTTGACCCCAGATAATTCATCAGGTCTTCATTCAGCTCTGAAAAAAAAAACACAATGGGATTGAACTCAATCGTTCTTATTGAGAACTTCAATAAGAACTTCACAGAAAATGCAGTGCACTTACAAAAATACATTGTCTGGTGGACTGCCTTAGCACAGGAGGCGGCACGTCATCGACAATCATGCTATGACAAGGGACAAGCTCAATGAAAACTGTCTTAAAACAAAGATGGGCTTTTAACGTTCTTATACGATCGATAAACTATGATAGTAGTACAGTGGTACCTCGGTTCTCGACCACAATCCGTTCCAGAAGGCCGTTCGTGAAGCGATTTTTTTCCCATTACAATGAATGGAAAAAGAAATAATGTGTTCCAAGCCTTAAACTAGGCTTTTGTAGGAGTGAATGTAGAGTGTCTGCTGCAGGTGCGCTGTTCCTCTATGTGTGTGGCCGCTGCATGTGGGAGGGGTTGCCGAGTGAGTGACGTCTCTCCAGAAGTGAAGAGGTGCCCGGTGCGTGTCCAGCTCTGAATGTGCGCTTCTGTGCAGTTTGGCTGTGACAAAGTCATAAACCAAGTCACGCTCTGTCCCAGACTCGCCTCATCCCTGTCCCAGCTCCAGCCCACAACAGGACATCAAACCCTGGAGTGGAGGTGTGGAGAGCGAGCACCTCCCCTGTGACACTCTACCACGGTCCAGTGTGGAGACAGGAAAGGTTTTACACCTCAATATGAAGAAAAAACAGTCAGTAAATGTAGCTAACAGGACACGTCTGCATACAGAGGCTGCGTTATACACAATAACAAAGCGCGTCGTGGGTCAGCTGATCGGTCTGCGCACGTTATGTTTTTTCCAGCTTTTTTCAGGGGCGTTCGAGTTCTGGATTTTCATTCAAAATCCGAAGCAAAAAAATCTCAAAATTTTTGTTTGAATTCTGACAGGTTCGATACCCGAGGCACCACTGTAGTTAAAATAGTGAGGTAATTGTTAATCTAGAAGACTTCTGCAAACAGATTATATGAAACATCCAGATCCAAATGTGGACCATAAATCTTGATGAATGTCTCCACACAAACCTGAATAGAGACGACACAGTGTTGACCAGAGTTGATCCCTTCTGGGACACGCCACTGTTGAGACTACTTTATCCGTTGGGTCTGAACATGGATTTATGTATTTTTCTGATCACACTGACAGTATTCATGAACATGTACAGAATTGTATCTATGCTAGTTAGCTCCACATCATGATTCTTAACAGTTATTTCCGCTGTTTATTTTTTTTCTCCTCTGTATAAAGTTAACTTTATTTTCCGCTTTCCTGGATCAAGACAGATTTAACATGGCTGCTGTAGTTGTTCATCCATGGCTGGATAGGTATCCCTGTCAAAGCTTCACTTTGTCACCATTCAAAAACCATTTTAATGGGAGAGATGACGCAACCGTAAAGAGAAAAATGTTTACAGTGTACAGTAATTATGTACAGTGCTGGAGACTATTAAGGGCATACAATAATGCCGAGACATGAACCAAGGAGGGACAACGGATTTGCGTCAGAGACTCCGACTAAAGGGTTTAAATTTGGCTTTACAGTTCCTGTCATGGTCCGAGGCTGTGACCAATGCTCTGTGGTCAGCTGGATATGGGACATCAGCGCTAATGTTCTCCTTTAAATCCGATTATTACCCATTGTACAGAACCTTGGTCGATGGAGAACAAAAGGGTTCGAAACATTAAGGAGATTTTTTTTTCCTTTACAAGAAGCAAGGAAAAGAACGAATGAAAAGAAAAGAACAAAAGTCATCAATGACCACTGTGCTGAAAATGCAGATGTCGGAGCGCCGCCTCAGACCCAAGTCGAATTTGACATGCGAGCCTAATTAGTGCGATTATCAAACAGCTGCAGTGGCCAGAAGTATTTGAAGCGCTTTTATCAAAAGGATCATTTTGGCGTGGAATGCCTCATCCTGACAGCGTGTGCACTAAAATGATCCATCTTGGTTTGGGATGTGCCGGGGCTGTCAGCTCACATATGCTGAGGCTTGAAAGAGAAAGGTGAGACTCGGCTTGATAGTTGCCTTTTGGAAATGAGTGAAGCGCTGACCTGAGCGCATGGAATCTCCATATCCAGGCAGATCATTTGTCAGTCTGTACTTCACACAAGTTTGTCAGTATTCATCACACTTTGGAACATCAAACGCAAAGGTGGCTAAGGTACTTCAGGCAGGCATTATTTGCGCCTCAGTGAACAGGGTTTGGGCAAAGGCATCCCAACTGCAGCTTGCTCTGCACTGTTGATCACCCTTCCATTGTTGAATTATGAATGGCTCTAACATTTAGAACTCTAGCATTCAGCATATTGTTATGAATGCTGGTCAAGACAAATACATAGATTATATATATATATATATATATATATATATATATATATATATATATATATATATAGATATAGATAATATATATATACATATATGTATATATATATATAAATACATAGATAATATATATATATGCATATATGTATATATATATATAGAGAAAGAGAGAGAGATTGTATCTATATAGATTATATATAGATTATATCTCTATATATGTATATAGTCATAATCTATATAGATATAATCTCTCTCTCTCTCTCTATATATATATATATATATATATCTACATATATGTATATATATACACATATATAGAGAGAGATTATATCTATATAAATTATATCTCTATATATGTATATACACATAATCTATATAGATATAATCTCTCGCTCTCTCTCTATATATATACATATATATACATATATATTTATATATGATATATATATATACACATATATATTTCGAGAGTGAGGTTATATCTATATAGATTATATCTCTATATATGTATATAGACATAATCTATGTAGATATCACTTTATTCACAGATATAATCACTTTATTCATTGCTATCTACTATGCCGGTTATCTAGAATTTTTTGGGGATTGGCCAACACTGCACTTTTTCCTCTTCTCTCACAGAACAATATCCTATTCTCTGTGAAAGAATTCCAGGCTTTTTCCTCACCAATCGCTAAATTGTGCTCTACAACAATGCCCATCCCTGATCACCTAATGAGGTTGCCTACCAAAAATGCAACAGGCAGGGGATGAACACACGAGCAGGTTACTAAGTCTCTGCGCGCTTTGCTTCTCTTGCCCACTTTGGGTGGGCTGGGAACCTCAGCGCTCCCCTGGATTTGACGTCACTAGTCCAGCTTTGCCAGGAATTTCTTTTTCCTCACCAGGGTCAAGAGCACGGGGGACTGGGAAAATCTAAGTTCAACCATCTATGGCTCGACTCTCGACAGCTCACCTGTTCTGACCACTCATGGAAATCCTCAAGGTAAGAACACCTGCCTTCCGCACTGTACGTACAGTCAGTAACGTGGGGCACCTGGCTAAACAGCCATATTTTCAATCTATTTATTGATCAGGGGTGCAAGTAAATTCTCCCGAGTTGCATCATATATCAACTATAACCACTTACTATGGATATTAATGGGACACAAAACAAGTCTTCATGTAAACAAATAGCAAAAACGTCCACATGTGTGGTCATTACATTTTTGCTGTGAAGCACCATTGTACTTTGTTTTCTCAACTGTGATCTATTTGCAATATTCAGGGACGTTGTGTGCATCTCATAGTGGCGAACCACCAGCCATTTCAGTGAGGAAAAAGATGGATGGAATGTTAGCGCATACATACACAGAGGACTTGTGCAGCAACAGCAGCTTCATGTGACACGGGGATCTTGCATAGTTTGCAAGGTTCAGTTATAGTTATCTTTCTAGATAACTCCCATCCCAAATTGCAAAAAAACAAAACTCAACACACGCTGAGGTCTCAGGAGGTTAAGAGGTGTTTGCTCACTAGAACCAATGTGTTTCCTGTCGCTTAGTTAAATGACCTCATCGAGAGATGTAGTTAAGATAGCAGAAATGATTTTATCTGTTGTTTCAAATAGTTACAATAACTGAGGCCATGACAAATTGTAGTGACCTCAGCTGACTTCCAACATATTTATCGATTTAGAAAGCTTCAAAATTATTATTGAACGGCTGGATAAGACGCCAGACTGGACGAACCTGAGTGGAAAACTGGAGAAATTAGAACAGTCCTTTCAAAGCTGCCTGTGTTAAATCTGTAGGCAGATTACTTCTGGACAGAATTCCTGCTTCCAGACATTGGGCATTCATCACAGCTAATCCTGTTTGCTCCACTACACTGACAAATCCAATGGAATGGACGGCTGCTATGACTGAATGGAGCTGAAAAGAAAACAGAGTCTTGGTTTGCAGCAAATACAGTAGATGTGGTCACCTTGTCATAAACAATAGCATGATCACCTTCAGTGCAGTTTATCCATGTTGTGAAAGAGAATGGCAACTGTCAGATGCTTGATCGACCAGTAAGAGGTTTATCCATGAGCTCAGCTTGAGTCAAACAAATTTATCACAAATGCGCGTGCAACTGAACTTAGACCAGTGTGTCCTGCTGGGTGAATGAGACGCAGTTGTGTTCATTCCTGTGGAGTCATGAGTAATAGAGAAACACTGTGACATTGACGTTTTTGTCATTTAAAAAGCTTATCAAAAGAGAAGCAACATTTGGTCCCTGTTATTCTGGCATTAACCACACTGAAATATCAACACGTGAGCGTCCAGTCTCATGCGGATGCAAACTCTTTAACTGCCTGTAACTCATGACGAAGGTGCGCAAGCTTTTACGACTGAGATCCGATGCGCTTGTGTCGGAGTGTTTGGTCAGAGAGCAGTGAGAAATCCCACTCTTCCAGACAAACACGCTCTGACAGACTAGTCAAACCTCACTGTGGATTACCAAAGGCACCCCCCAAAAGCCAACGCACGCTCAGTAAAATTAGCTTAGAGGTTCCACTGAGAACTGCTGGACCGTGTCGGTGAAAACATAAAGCTCAGATGAGGTGATTCCAAAATGGATGGGTGGAGGGCTTAATTAGCAGCCTTACCTCTAACCCCGGTGAGAATTAAGTGGGAGAGCACAGAAAGGATTAACAAAAAAAAAAGGCAGATATCCTCAAACACTGAACCCTGACTGTCATCTTCATGTTCTCCTCACTGAAATGTAAGGTAAGGCAAAGGTAAAGTTTCATATATATATATATATATATATATATATATATATATATATATATATATATATATATATATATATACATATACATATATATATATATATATATATATATATATATATATATATATATATATATATATATATTAGGGCTGTCAATAGATTAAAAAAAATTAACTAATTAATCTCATTTTCCTTAATTAATTAATCGCGATTAATCGCGATTAAAGGTTGAAAGTCTGTGTATTCAGGCAAACACAAAACTATTAAGATATGTAGATTGAAAGAGATTAGTAAACCAGTCAAGTAATTTGTAATTTTTTTTATTTAGTTTTCTTTTATTAGGGCAAATACAAATCACAAGGGCTGTTAGCTTACAAACCAATGCTATGGCCAAAAAACATCAAAATAAAATTGAATAAATAAATAAATAAAACTAAAGAAAACCAAGAACAGACAAATCTGCTTCTTCTATGAAATGACGCAGCTTACCCATCACAACACATCCACTGGTATCTCAAACAATGAACAACTATATTGCCACAAAAAGACCATAAAGTGACCTAACAGTATATCAAGTGCCCAAAATGAACTTAAACATTCACATTGTTATTGGTATAGTGCAAAAACACTTTAACTTTAACACTTTAAACTAGGAAAATCTCTTTTGCTTTCTTCACTGAATTAGGCTTAACTTTGCTTCTCTTGCAGCCAGTTACTGAGACACACAAGCTTATTTACATCTTCTGGAGTCAATGCTGCTCTTTTCTTTTGGACAGTGTGGCCTGACAGTGAAACCTGCTGTCCGTGTGCAGTCTGTTGTGCTCTTAAATCACGAGCATTTGATGGGCTGTGTTTGAAATGTCCAACTATTTTCCGACTTTTAGCGAGGACGTTTTCAAAACCGCAGTCTTTTAGGGCGACGGTGACTGTCCGTTGCAAAATGTGAGCAGCGCAGGGTAGATCAGCATCCTCCACAATGTTAACTGGCCGACAATCGCGGCAACCCAAACCGCCAAAGCATTCGTGATTTTTTCTTTCACAGGTTTGGAGATTGACCGACTGTACTCGGGGAGCGTTGTCCGGCGGCTGGCAGAAGATGCGGTGCTTTCCGTTGGGTGTTTCGCTTTCGAATGATATCGTAGCGTGGACGTACTACGGTGGTAGCGGAACTCAGACTTACACATTGAGCACACAACTTCAGAGCGGTCTGTTGTTCCGTCACTCAGCGTTTTGAAAAAAAAAAACGTTCCATCCTCTTCCAACGTTCTCCATCGCATCCAATCTGGTGTTAGCGGCAGTAGATTAGACGCAAAACCAAGACCCGGATGTCCAAAAGTTTCCGGCTTCGGTGTCAGGAGTCGCGCATGCGCAGTGACATAAATTATGTTAACGCCGTCAAATTATTTTAATTAGTTAATCACAGTCACATTAATCTCGTAGATTAACGCGTTAACGTCGACAGCCCTAATATATATATATATATATATATATATATATATATATATGTCTGCAAATATGTGACAGAAGTGAGAGCCTGACTTTCACTACTTCTCAGCATGAAATGGCGTTACACCTGAGAGCTTGAGCCGTGTCTCTTTTGACGGTGTCAGCCAGCAGCACCCAGACCTGTTCCAAGCATTTAAAAATATTTGTTTCACTCACTGCCTAAAAACCTCTATTCTCCCGAGCCAGATGGCATATCCTTAATGCTCTGTACACAAATACACTGTTACTGACTTACTCTCAAGTTACTGCTCACAGACTGGTGATATTTGCTGGTGTTGTAGTCAAGACCACACCAACCAAGACTCAGACATTATCGAGACTGGCGCATATCAAGACAGAGGCATTTGGAGATCAAACAAAGACGAGACCAAGACATTTAGAGGTGAAAAAGCACAACAAAACTGAACCAAAAGCCAGTATCCTTGAGACCGAACTCAAGACCAAGACCAATCTTACACTAAAATGAGTACATTCATACTTTCTTACAATGAAATAATTGGAAATAAATTGTCCCGATAGACCAGACCTGGGCAAAGTGTGGCTCGGGGCCCTTTAAATCATCAGAATTGCAAATAGAAGAATTGGAAACATTGAGAATGTTCAAATGGAATGCATTTAAAAATGAAATGAAACACAACCAACCAACACATTTCGCATATATCTTCACCATATATCATCACCCGTTTTTTTTTTATACAGTTTTCCCATTGTGGCAACATTTTTCTTTTCTTGTTGCTTCCTGTCTTTGGGATTGATGGCTGCTCACATCAGTCACAGTATATAACCTGAGGAAATTTAACTGCCCAGCCTTGCAGTAGTCCGTTCATTTTGAATTATAAAACCCTCGACATCATCGCTCATCATCATGCCATTATTATGATGGATATACTTGGATACATACAAAAGCCTTCATGCATGGCACATTGGAGTGTCAAACACAAATAGCTACATTGCACTTGCAAAAGTTGCCAAATTTTTAAATATTGACGTCAAATAAAAGCAAGCCTCCGATGTCCAAAGTAATCAACAAAAAATCTACGCCAATAAAAACCACCGTGAGTCCAATGTTTACTGCTCACTCTATGAAAACGGGTACGACCTTTAAACGATCAGATTCAAGTGACGTGCAGACATCAGTGGTTAATAGTGACCTTTATTTTAAACTTCAGGCACATTTCGATGAATAATGCACCATTTTGTGCTCTTGGATTTTCAGGGTAGACTTTAAAGGTCTGAATGTTATCAGGGAGCAAGCAGAAGGAGTCTTTTGTCTTCGGACTTACTCAACCTGAGGTGATTTCCCTGTTTAAAAATGGGATGATGAGAATGATGAAGCGCTACAATAGCCTTTTTCAGAGTAGTACACCAGTCGTACTTTTTTTGTGGACGCCATCGCAGCGTGATTTTATGTGTCTGTTTCTGATATTGAAGCTCATATATTCAGCGAGGTCACACGGTTCTGATGCATGATGGAGAAAGACGAAACAAGAGCCAAAACTATTTGTTGCTCTCGTGGACGTTCATGTTTCTCACCATGCTTTCCATTTTATACTGTAAACAAAGGTGGCCTCTGTTGCAACTTCTTAAAACGAACCACAAAAAAAAAAAAACGAGTGTTAGATATTTAATCAATACGATCTGTCGTTTGAAGTTTGAGATGAAGGACTTATTTTTTGCTCCCCTCAACTGCATCAGACAAATTATAAGGGCCTTGATATTGATCAGGTACTAAATGCGTCCATGCTGCCGGGTGCCACATCCGGCAGTTGCGATCACATTCTTTATTACGCTTGAATGAGTTCATGGCACTTCAAATGAAGGATTCCATGGCACTTCCTTCTTTGCCGAAGCACTGGTCGGTTCTACATCCTGGTTCGATGATGCCGTTCATGTTTCTGTTGCTGTTTTAATTTGCCATTGCACAAAAACCAGAATCCTCCTACCTTCTGCGAAGACCTTTGCTTTGACATTCTTTAATCTAAAGTGAAAAATGTGCGTGAATGAACGAGCGTTTCATCCTTACGGAATCTGTCTGGGGTATTTCGCGATAACTGATCCCGACCCCCTGGTAGCACTCATCAGTGTTGGATCCAAATGCAAAAGATGTTGGAGATCAGGTCAGGTCAGATCAACGCCATAAGGGTGAAACACTTAATACTTGATGCACATTTTTCACTATTAATGAACATATTTTCCGTAGTGCGTTATTGCCCATTAAGAAGTCGATTCTGATTTTTGTGCATTGACAAATAAAAGCAAGAACGTGTACATGCCACAGACTTGGGAGTAGGACATATACTCGGCAAACAACTCGCCTTGGACTCGTATAACTGTTTCATGTGAGGTTCAAGTGTCATCGACTCCTTTATTGAAGTTTCATTTACTCATTCAAAGGTCTTTAAAAAACCTAATCACAACAGCCGTACGTGATGTCATCACCGATTGGCAGTCAGTCATGTGACCGGAAGTGACGGAAATGAATGGGGAAGTCTTTAAATTCTTAGTTAACAAACCCTAAACTCATTACTGTTCTAAGCAGTCGCGAGTTAAACAAGTCAATGACAAACCAAGTGGTGGTAGATTGTAAACCTTCTTTTTCTTTTTCATTTTTCAGCAGATCATTTACTAAGATCTCATTACATACCCTTTGCTATTTTAGTGTGGAGGCCTGTCAGACAGAAGATTGTGTCGTACAATGTGTAACAGGGGCGAAGTGTTTGACACACTCCGATGCAATTCACAGATTGTTTCCTGGTTAGCAATATGGCAAGGACCAAGGAACAGTTCAACAGTCCGAACAAGGGAAAATGAAATGAAACACAAAAAAACTCCTTGCTGCCTGTGGAATCTTTGAAGCCCAGCAATCCACACAATTGCATACAGATAATGTGTCAAGATATTTGCATGTAGCTCTAGAACATGGTAAAAAACAACCAAGTTAACAACAAGTTAGTTTCAGCAAAAACTGGGGCACACCTGCTGTTTTGCCTCTGCGGAAAACACAAACCATTCATGTGCTGTCTTGATAACTTTTTCAGCATGAGCGAAAAGGCTTGTGTTTTGGATAACAGTCTGAAGCAAATGGAGCCCAAGAGTAAAACATCCCCGCGCCTGAGACACAGTGTCCCTGAGGACATGATATAGTCAAAAATACACACATCATTGCATGTACAAGGTGTCAAATGGATGTTTAACATCACAATAAATGACCAAGAAACCAAGGCCAGTTAGTTAAGGGGATCTCTGTTTACCAGTCTTCTAATTTGAGCATTTTTTATTTAACACTTCAGTAACAGACGTGCACAGTCCGACACTGGGGCTGTGTCTATTTCTGAGAAAAGGACGCAAGATTCGAGCAAACATTACCCGGGGGAGACAGACGAAAGAGGAAAGATGTCTCTTTGTTCTCAGGCTCTCGTTCTCTCCGGAAAGGGCCTTATCTCTAAAGTGGCCCCTCCACTTGCTATATGACATGTTACTGAGGGCATCAGGAGAGCAGAAGCTTGAAGTTACCAAGACTTAAAATACTTTAATATTTACTCACAAAAATTGAGACTGAGAATGATTAAGCTTTTGGGGCTCACAAAGGTGAACAACCATGAATCAACAGGTAAATTTGAATGTTGTATGATGTTTCAACTGCTAAAAATACCACCAAGTAAATATATTTGCAAGAAAAATTCATACATTAAAGAAAAAAAAAGTGGTTCATTGAATTGAGATCTTGTGACTCGGAAGGCTATGAGAGAAAAGGGTTCATGAAGCTTCGTAACATGGTGTGTACTCATGTACAATGCGGTGTTTAAGCGTTTCTCAGTTGGTATTCCCCCAGACATATAACACTTCCACCAGCATCGACCGTTGACAAAAGATCCATGCTTTCATGTTGTTTATGCTGAATTCTGACCCTGCAATCTGAATTTCACAGCAGAAATCAGTTTTTTTTACAATATTCTATTGTTCAATTGTTGTGAGTATGTTCGAATTGTAGATTCTGTTTCCCTTTGTTAACTGCCAGGAATGGTCTTCTGCTCAGCCCCATCGCCTTAGGGTTTAAGGCATTGTGCTTTCAAAGGTGGTATCCAACCAATTTGGATCATGAGTGTTTGAGTGACGGCTGCTTTTCTATCAGCTTCGAACCCGACTGCCTACTCGCAGTCAACGAGACCAACTGCACCAACAAACATGCCACAAAGTCATTTAGTCAGAAAGTCACTTCATTCTGATGCTCACGTTCAACGTCACAGTTTCATTCTGCTGCCATGTGTAATTGTTTGATTTGGGTTATAAAGCCATTAAAGTGGTTGATATTCATGAAGTGATTCATCCTCAGTGCTTGTATTGTGTTTACGTTAGGAGTTTGCTGCTGTGACTCTGCCGAAATTAGCACAGTGGATGCACAGTGGTGTCCTTCCAGGCGGCTTGTGTGGTTTTGGAGTGAAGGGAGAAGAAAGAGTGGCGTTGAAGAAGTGAAATGAATGGATCTATTTCTTTCTAGGGGTCATGGTATGACGACGATCTCCGCAAATGTTTTTGGTCCTGCAGGCATTAGTCTAAAGCATGGCCCATGTGGTCTTCTTGAGAAGGTAATAAGCCTCTGTCTCACAAAGAATCCAGGAATAAAGAGGGGACTAACAGGATAATGAAACACTTCTTTTGTCAATAGTTGCCTCTTAACCAAAAGGTTTGGCTGAAGAACAGATCACCCTGATGGCAAGAGACAAAGAATGCTTTCACTGTTATATCTGACCAGACTGTCACGCCAGGGGCCACTTCCACTGCCGACGTGTTCTTGTCGTCCTTTATCGCTGTCTTTTTTTATAGACAACATTCGTTCACAACCGTTCTGAGAACTGCTTTTCGCTCATAAAATTATAATGTCAAGAATATTGTTTGCCTTGGAATCCACACGCAAGTGATGAGAAGCCACAGCAGTTTCCTATTCCTAAGACAGCTCTCACCACGGTGCATGGATTTGTAGTCATATTCAAAGAAGCAATATGCAGTATACAACATTTGAATTCATTAGAGGGAGAATATGTTTTCATGAATATTAAAACAACCAAGACTCTCCCTGATTTCCATGGAGCGAGGTACGATAAAAACTATTGCACATTACTAGCTGATGATAGTTCCTTCATATATGTTGGGAAAATACATGACACAAACTGCAGGCACATTCATCGAAAAGCTCTCCAAATGAAAGCAACTTGTACATATATTTTAGGTTTTTAAAAAAAAAATGTTTTAGTAGAACTGGACTGCTGTTTAGTACTACTTTACCTGGCACAATTCTCCACAGGTCAGACGACAGTGCCATTTACTGCGGGTGCCTCCATGGCTCTTCTCAGCAGGACAAGCTTGTAGAAGCCTGAACTCACAGCACAACAGACTCAACACGTGTCTAAGGCAGTTTAGATGTCACATTGCACATTGCACACATTATATTGCTAAAGGTCATCTATATTGGAGGCAGAACGAGTAGATGACAATGTTCTTATCAGGCAATACATAGTTTTCCTTCAAGTTATAGATAGCACACATCGATGATGAGATTTTCACGATGAAGTTTTTTGCTCATGTGCCTCCGTCGCCACTGTCGATTACTGATAAGACATCAAACACTGTTGTTCCACAAACAGCTCATTTATGATGCTGACCTAACTATTGTAGATAGTATGCAGGAGACAAGGGAAGATTCAGGACTCTAATATACAATATTTCTTGTCCACTGCTAGGACTCAATAGTATCTATTTTTCTGTTTTTCCCATTTTGTGTTTGATTTTCTAGTTTAAATTTGTGGGGACCCTTTTTTGTGAGCTTGTATTGCGTATTTTAGAGCCAAATAAAGTGTTTTTTTTGTGTGTGTAAACAACTAAAATGTATACACATTACAGAGAAATCAATCTAGATTTATTTGGATGAGAATACATTTCTCACTACTGTAACACACAGTACCATGCATCAAACAATAGCAAACACTGACAAAGAAATACAGCTGACTTTGTCTCCATGTGGCCAACAAGCGCATCGGTTTGAAAGCTCACACACACAATGGAGTGCTGCAGACATATTTTGGGACGTGGCCTCACAACCTTCACAAATACGCAGCCACAATGTCTATTGCAAACCCCGTTCATTCAAAGGGCTGTAGAGGAGACAAAAGGCAACACTGACACTGACAGCGCAGTGGCGACGGTGTGGCTTTGATACAACATAGATCCATGAAGCAAAATTGAAAATAGATCTAAATAGGATTGTGTCTGCGTCAAAGACTGTGTTACAGGGTTCATTTGGGTGAAAAAAATGTTTTGACTCAAAAGCAGTGCAGAATGTCTGGCTAGCAAAGTCAGCAGGGTTTCGATATTCCTGAACTTTACTTTTGCAGTTACGATGAACTTGCAGGGTTTTTTGGTGGCAGAATTTAAAAACATTCTATCAAGCCCATTGAACAAATATATATATTATTATTATTATAGATTATATATCTATTATAGCTAAATTATAGCCATATTAAAACTATTCATTGGTAGCATGACTTGTACAAGAGCAGCTCAGCCAACAGCAGTGTCTGAAAACCTGCTTGTCATCAACTATTTCCTCACCTGAAGTGCCTTCAAACCTTTGGGCTCTAAAAATAAGGCTATAGTCCGTAGCTGTGGTGGCAGTGTCTTAAATGAATTGGGATTTGTTTTTTTCCCCAAAGCCATTTTTAGCAACAGCTACTACGCTGTCACAATCTGTCAATGGCGCCAAGTTTATTGAAGCTTGTGTCTTGAGTTATCAAGAGAGATTCAGTTACAGTCTAGTAGCGACTAATATCCTGAAAGAGATTATCTGGTATTACATTTGAATCACAGTCACACGTGCCCATTTAACTGGGGGTAGGTGAGGTTTCGGACAGTTGCCGACACATGGACTTCCATAAATTGTGACGTCACAGATTCATGGGACGTGTGGAAGTCTTACCCTGTCTGACATATGAAATCCCATGAAGGACATGCCGGACCCAACAGCAACGGCACCCAGTGGGCAACATCAGTCCACCTTAATGTGCTTGTTTGAGCTAACACTGCAGGTCTTTCTTGACAGGGAAACGTATCTACAAATGTCCCACATTTGCATGGCTAGAGTAAGGACAGTAGTATGTGACTGCCTGTTAATAGGGAGACGATTTGTCATGGCAACCAAGAGAAATCAATTGTTTAAAGATCATTTTCACGGTGTAATTAAATTAAGACAAGCTACTGTCTATCACTGCAGATAGGACAGATGCTAATAATGATCCGTTATGTTGAACATTTTGATTTCTTTTAACTGATATTCAGACACATCCATGTGGTCTGTATTGGTTCATTTAGAGAATGGAGTGGGTTGCTAATGTTCAAGGTTCCGGTGTGTAAGGAATGGACACGCAATGCTCTTCGTGTTCCTATTGTTGGTCTACAGCACTAACATTTGGTGGATACCGTTCCTCCTCTTTGTGCTTGTATTTTGCAGTGCATGTGTAGCGTAGGCTCATTTGCTGTATGAAGCCATGAAGGCATCTTAAAGCCATTCAGATTTTTCTTGACCTTGGGATGTTAAACAGATAAATAATCTGGGTGTGGAAATGGTAGCCAGCCACTGTTAAATGGATGTAAAATACAACATTCTTTATTCTTTGTTGCTGCTGTATTAAAAACATATGGTGTAAGTCTTACAAAGTTTCTTTTCACGTTAATGCCACAATCTTAAAACTCATTTGCAACATAACAAATTCTCTTCAAACCGAATTTGTCTCTACGACTGGTGGAGTTGTTAAACACACCATACATTTTGGTGTCTGTATTGCTGAACAAAAGGTCAATTGTGCTCGTCCTACTCAAAACAAATGATGTTTTATACTGGCTGAGCATAACTAAAGCTGAAATTTTAGTTGGCCTTAAGCAAGCTTCAGTTTGCAGCCTTCTTCGCGAGTGAATGAAAGGACGTCTTTGTTCCATGAAAATGGTGACGTCAAAACGGCTCTATAAAGAAATAAATTCATACAGGACAAACACCAAAGTGGGTGGATGAGTTGAGTGTCATCCCCGGTCCTCCTTCCGCTTCATAATTTGCATAACTAATGAGCTAAAAGCCTTGATAAACGGCGATGGGCTAGCCCCTCTCTTCACATTTACACATGCTAACTTGCTGACTGGAAGGCAAAAGGGATTACACAGCGCTTGTAGGTACAGTGGCTACAAAAGCAGAACATGCTGGAGATGCTTGAATACAGCCACTATCAGGTAAGACCAGCGTCGCTTTTGCTCTCCTTTCTGTTAGATCACCAAATCACCATAGTTGTTCGGATCAAATTCCATATGTTCAAGTTGTCAACGACTCCTTATGAGCAAGTTGTCTTTTTGTCTCCACCTTTGCATAACGGAAGAATTTATGACTTGGTCATAAAGGCTTTCTTGTTGTCACTCGCAACTATTTTCCGAGCTTAAACTCAGTGACAGGAATTAAAAAGACATGACGCTGCAACTGTGTGGAACCACTGCTGGTATCGACAAGCTTTTTCCTTGAGATTTAAGGGTTTCATTTTGAAAAGCTTTTGCATGACATAATGTCCTTTACCTCATGATATCCAGGTGCAGTCCCACATTGAGAGTCCGTCCAAGTACCACGTCCAGCAGGCTCAGAGGCAACAGGTTAGGCAATATCTGTCCACCACACTGGGTGGCAAAGCCGGCAACCAGTGTCCAAGCCAGCCACCTGATCACGGCATGCCACCCGGTCCTGGCAGCAGCGCTCCCAATAGTCCCATGGCCCTCTTAACACTCACCTCCAACTGTGAAAAAGAAGTAAGCCTCATTTAGCGCCATCCAACCCATGTGTCCGTGTTTGGTGTGACACCGTTTTTCTCTTGCAGATGGACGATGTCATTGATGACATCATTAGTTTGGAGTCCAGCTACAATGAAGATGTGCTTGGGATTATGGATACAGGACTCCAAATAAACAACCCGGTAATTTCAATACAAAAATAATAAACCTACCAACAAGAAAAAAAAGGCCTGTTGTGTTGACCACGGAGTCTCTTTAGATTTCAGGGAACCTTCTCGAAGTGTACGGAAATCAAGGACTTCCACTCCCAGGCCTCACCATGAACAACTCCTGTCCCCCAAACATAAAAAGGGAATACACAGGTAAAGAGGAAAGTTGCAGCACTGTCTTCAGCTGCACTCTTTTCATACTTAATATGGCGATGAAAGCCGAATGTGAATAGCGTGTGCAATTTAGAAATGCACAAGATACTGTGAAGTCACTATTCACCAAATAATTACTGTAACTTCAGGCATGAAGAAAGTACTGGACAAGCCTGGATCCTGTGGCCAGTATGAAAACTATCAAAGGCCAGATGGCTTTCCAGTAGGTAAGCAAAGCAAAGAAACTCCACTTGAAATATTCCTACGCTCATGAGGGAACACAAACAAAACTAAGCGGCACACCACATCATTTTGTGTATTACTAAATTGCACACAATTAAAATGAAGATTTTCTCAATCCATTTACTTACATTGCAGACATTTTGTCAACTTCAAAGTGTGGTTCTATAGGAACAAAAATTATAACTACTCCTGAGCTGACGTGTTTGTTTTGACTTGTAGAAGCAGAAGTCCGTGCTCTTGCGAAGGAGCGCCAGAAAAAGGACAACCACAATCTGAGTGAGTAAGAAAATGACAAATAATGAGGTGTGTCATTTCAACTCTCTCGGTCGACGTATGTAACATATAGTTTTCGATTTCTTTATGGCAGTTGAGCGACGGCGAAGATTCAACATCAATGACCGCATTAAAGAGTTGGGCACCTTAATTCCCAAGTCGAATGATCCGTGAGTACATTCCATCTTATCAGTGCATTTTCAGTGAGCACTCGACCTCGCAGCATATAGCAAGTTGCTCCTTCAGAGGGGAAGCAGACAACTCTGTGCTGTTGTGGTCAGTCTATCAGCTGACGCTGACTTTAGACCTTTGTATTCTGTTTTCCCTAGAGACATGCGCTGGAATAAGGGCACTATTCTGAAAGCCTCAGTGGACTATATAAGGAAACTACAGAGGGAGCAGCAGAGAACCAAGGAGCTGGAGTGCAGGCAAAGAAAGCTGGAGCACACCAACAGGCACCTGATGCTGCGTATTCAGGTTGGTCCAAAGGCTGAAAGCTTCACAAGAAGTTCAAAAGTTTCACACAAACAACAGTGAAGTGCACACCAATAGCATTTAATGAACAGTTTTTTTTTATTTTTTACAACAATAAAGACTTAAAAATATACACAAAATATGAACACAATAATTTGTATGAACAAATAAAGAGACATCGTTGTCACTTAAAACAGTATATACTATTTACGTACTGTCATTTAAATTGGGCGAGAAACTAACTAACAGTCGTGGGTTTCTTTGCATCACACGCCACTTGCGTAGTTGTGTAGCTAACATTTCGATGAACGCTCGAAACGTTTTCAAAACGATGACCACGTTGGCAGCATTTACGCTTGGGACGATGCTAACCAAGCTGCTCGAATAGCCGCAACGCATTTTCAGCTTCATTTGGGGATGAAAATGCAGACGTCTGTGACGACATATGACGTTTCAACTGATATTTAAGAAATACTTCAACGATAAATAGTTCAACTACTATGTCCATGTCCATATTTGGACGCGTCGGAACCGAGCTTGCACGAAACCGTTTTACAAAAATAATGAAAATAATAATAGTAGGAACAAAGCTCATAGAAATTAGATTGGGAAATGATTTTGAAAATTAGCCATAAATATTTGCCCCAATTTAGGGGTGAAAAAAATGTATACATGTACATGTTGTACTTGTGTAAACACACATGCATTTACATCAGTAATACATTACAACAGTGTCATTCACGTTTTATCATGAAAGCCCAGGTAAAAGAAAAGTCTGTTTTCAATTTTTTCCTTCTAGCTATTGGTGGTATTATTATTACTCTTCATAACAATAATAATAATGTTATTATTGTTGTAATCATTTCTCTTCTCCAACAGGAATTAGAGATCCAAGCCAGGGCTCATGGCCTGACAGCAATGTCCTCCCCTTCCGTCTGCGCGTCAGAGTTAATGGCAAGGGCCATCAAACAGGAGCCCACCGTTCTTGGGGACTGTACTTCAGATCTCTACCACAGTTCGGCCCCCGACATGTCCCCTCCCACCACCCTTGACCTTAACAATGGCACCATTACATTTGGCCAGCGTCCCTCAGATTGTGGAGACTCTGGACTATATGTCAACGCCAGGAACTGCAAAATGAAGGAGCTGGTCAGAGACAACACCCTGTCACCGATCTCGCCGAGCGACCCGCTGCTCTCCTCACTGTCCCCTGATGGCTCCATCAGTGGCCACACCAGCTCTAATCCTTGTTCGGAAGAGAAGAAGCAAGGTTGTTAGCGTTTGCTCGGGCAGCGTCCCAAACCGGCATGTGACATCACATCCATGAGACATTTCACTGACTCACAACTGGGTCACAGACCTACATTGAAGGCTTTTAAAAGTAATGACATACTATTTAATTTCTGGTGTATAAATCTTTCTGTGATACGACATTTGGAGACAGCAAGTGAAACAAACCCATACATTTACAATTGAATTTGTATTCTATTATTACTCTTTTCCATTATCAACCGAGGATGACCAAAGAATAAATGTATTTTTAACTATTATTTAACTATTTTTATTTTTATTTATGATGTTTTTCTTTCCCTAAACCCTCTGTTGATTCCATGAGATCACCTTCTGTCCTGCTGATAGATACAAATAAATGTTTTTTTGTCATTGAGTGTTTCAGACTTGTAATATTAACACCACATGCATATGATTTGAAAGGTGGATTGGGTACGATCCCTGCATCAGAATTCGTACGGAGACGTATAGGAAAAATATTTATCACTGACATAACCTGAAACCAACAGAGATGTTCCTCATCGACGAAATCTTTCAACTAACCACTAGATGGAACTGTTCCACTCTGAACATGACAGACCACACGCGCAGTTCACACTAGTTACTGGCAAAAGCAAGAGTCTAGGTTGTCAAAGTTTATTACATTTCAGACCAAATGTAAAACAAAAAACACGCGTCCAAAAAAAAAAAAAAAGAAAAAGAAAGAAAACTATGACTGTTACATTTGCAAGTATCTACATAATTGCATTGTCGACTAAAAAGAACACAAATATGAACACGCATTTTTGTACATGTATCAACATCACTTCCCTCATAAGAACAAAACTTCAATAAAAAATGTGATTCAGGCCTTATAAAAAAGATAAGAAATATCAATCTTTACTCTTCAATCTTTAATTTTACTTTACAAAACGAGGCATAAAAAATGAAAAGTAAATATATGTGCATTAATTTTAAACTATGGCAAAAAAAAAACCAAAAAAAAAAACCAAACAAACAAAAAACAAAACAAATGTGACAGGAATGGCACATTATGCATCGACATCTTTGGACGTGCCAAGCTCCTCGCACCATTCTTTATAAGCGTTGTGCAGTGTCTCCTGAGAAATGCTGTTGAAGATTTCTGCATTGACAAAACATGAGGACAATATTAGAACAGCCTCATCAAATGTCCTCTCACCACCTTAGTTGCTTGAATAATGAAGTAAGGTATTAACTCTTGATGGTTTAAATTACTGATGGGTCATGAGGTTTCATGAAACAGTGTCCTGATTTTCAGAGGCCACCAGATGGTGCTGTCTGCTGTAAAATGTTTAGTTTGGAAGGACTAATTCAATGAAAGCTCATATCATTTCTAAACCAAAGGCGCCATCAAGTGGCCTCTGAAAATAAGGTCATTGTTTTGTCAACCCTCTGGAACACGGTTTCATCGACCCGTCACTAGTTTAAATCATGTCAGACTTGAGACTCTTCCATCCAGCCACACACTAACTATATACAGCCCTCAACATAATTTCACACTGTCAATAAATGGCGCTCAATGGTGATGTGCAAGCCCACTATAACATACTGCAGAGCCCATCATTCAGTGATAGGAAGATGAGGTATCATGAAACAGTATTGCGGGGTTGGTGAAATGTCCTAGATGACAGTGTGGCCTCTGAAAATCAGGACACAGTTTCCTCAACCCATCACTAGCTAGAGGGTTTTTCAAACATCCACAGCACAAATATGTACCTGCTTGTCCAAGACCGACAGGCAGCGGCATTCTCAGCAACCCCCCAGAATGCTTCAGTCGGTCCTGCAGGGACTTCTGAATGAGCTCCATGGTGCAGACTGGATGCCAGACAGGCAGCTCCAGACCCTCCATGCAGCTGATGATCCTCCTTTTTTCATCTTCTGTCAGCAGGCCACTCTCCTTTGACACGTAGACCATGTAAGACATGTCAATGTTCACAGCTTCGCCATGCAGCAGGGATGGCAGTATTTTCTGGAAATAAAAAAAACAAAGAAAAGCATGGTTGAAAACTGGTCAGTGCATTAGGAGGAGTCAAAACAGTGACTCACCATCTCCAGTTCTGGGCTAACTATGTGGCCAAAGTCAACAAGTCTGTTCAAGTCGTCTTCCCAGAGGTTTGGAGCCAACTCCTCCAGCATGGTGGTGATGGCAATGCGTGTTGCTTTTGAGCCCAACTGCTCTCGGTCGCAGTCATTCTGGTTGTTGTCTGCTTGGAACTTGGTGTCCAGTAGAAAAGGACCATGTCGCTCAAGAAGCTCAAACAGTCCCTTGTGCTTCATTAAGGCCATCTAGAAAGCAAGCAACAATATATATATTATTATAAAATGCATGCAATCCAATGGGTGTATCTGATGATATGTTAGTGGAACTCTCTCATGATAGACCAGTTTGATCGAATACACTTATGGATTACCTTCAGCATCTCAGCCAGGCCGTTGGATATGTGTCGCCTTGGAATGCTTTGTATGAAGCTCAGATCTAGAAAGGTGGCCACAGGTGGTATGTAGGAACCCAATTTATTCTTGCAGTTAGCAAAGTTGACCCCAGTCTTGGCCCCTACGCTGGCATCGATGTAGGACAGTAGCGTCGTGGGGACCCTGATATATGGAGTGCGGCGCCTGTAGAGCGAGGCCGCGAGGCCCACAATGTCTAGGCACACTCCCCCACCAATGGCGATGATCGGCTCTGTACGTCGATCAAGTGAGAACTTGTTAATCTCTTCTAGGATCTCTAAGACCATATCAATGGACTTGTTCTCCTCCACCGTGGGCAGAGCAAGTATCTTGTAAGTAACATTTTTGGCCTTTAAATATTCGTTTAACTTGGCGCCATAGATCCTGTGGACTTCAAGGTCAACCACCACAAAGCGTTTGAGAGGCTTCATGGACTCATAAATGTCCTCCAACTGCTGCGGGTTGCTGATGTGGCCATACAGGAGTGTGTCATTGCTCGGGTCCAGCAGTCCCATGGTTTCAGTGACTTTATAACTGAAGACAATTGGGCTGACCACCGTCCACGTGGTTCCAGTCTCCCTGCTGCTCTCAAGTCTGTCAACAGAAGAAAACAAAGGAAAAATATCTTAGAAATAGTACAACAAAATTGTTAAAATAGTTCCCAAATTGAGATGAAGATTAAAGTTCACGACAGGAAATAGGATTGGTATCCAACAAGAACTTCAAACTGGACATGACAATTCATTCTCTTCCACTGACTCCCGACTAGCTGGGGCATATCCTAGCTGCTGGAGTGAGAAGCAGAGGTCGCTCCGAATAGGTCAGCTGCAGGGCCACCCCGACTATTGAGTTGCCTCAAGCTAGAGTCAAACACACAACCCTCTTGCTGCCATGTGAATTATGAGATTTCATCTCCAATATGATTTTATGAATGAAAAACCTGAGTAGTTTAGTAGTAGTTAATAGTAGTTTTAACCGTTGAATAAAATTAAATTGCATGTTATGTACAGATTGATTTATATGACTGAGGATACTTCTCGAAAATTGCTGTCCTTCTTCATTCCCCAGGGCTAAAGACAGGAGACGACACCACACTTGTGTGGTAACCCAAATAAAGCAGCCGTGGTATTTTAAAAATGAAACACAGCCACCTGATCTCAGATAGAGAGAGAGAGCCTTAGTTTGGCAAAAGTTCATAAGAGCTATGAAAAGTGACCTTGTTCTCTCTAAACCAGATCAAGAAGTTTTCTTTTAAACTGAAAAAGAAATCAATAAAAGCATTGAAAGAACGAACAATTCAGTTGGAAATTAATGTTGTGTTCTGAAAAAAAGACTCAGTGAACTCCAAACCGAAACAGAATAAATATATAAATAAATCTTTTTCTCACTGAATAATATTGGAACAGATTGACATCTAAATGACACTATCAAAAGAGAAAGACTAGTTTAAAGGCTATCTACATTTTTATACCCAAATTGAATGAAATATTTGAGGGAATTACAGTTGTGCACTCACATTTTTGCAGCAGAGACATGTTGACATGTTGAGTCTTTATTGGTCATCCTTCCCACCTTGCGGATCCATGTGCCATTGACCCGGACCAAGCTAAACTCAGTGCTCTTTTCTTTGGTACCATTTGCGTCAGGCTGAATTGGTATCATGATGACTGCGGCGGAGTGTGAGCGGAGTCCTCAAACCTTTTTGAGAGAAGAGCAATCTTTATATACTGTTAAGGTTTCGAAGAATGCATCCTGCTGTAATGGGAGGAGCTTCAACTCCCACACACATGTGAAGACATGAGGACTGATGCTTACACAAGTTTGAAATGGCGTGAGGTAACACCTCCAACAGAGATGCAGTTGAAGGTGATCTATGTTATGTGATAAAAAAAGTAGAGGAAAAACTTGTTGAGTGTCTTATAAGCTTAATGTAAAGAAAAGATCACGTTGCCTCCAACAATAATGCAGGAAATCTAACAATTTCATTCATATAATTTCATTCACAATACGCACTCTGACTATTGTGTGGTCCATGTGAAGACTTTGTTGGACAATTTGAACTTCATATAGACAAATTTTGACAGGCTTTTATAACTTTAGTGGTAAAAATGTACACGCTAAATGTGGCTATTAAAATGAGAAAAGGTTTTGCCATCATGGACGAAGAGCAGCCAGTTCTTGGAGGGATTTGTCAGCAAGTGCAAGAGGCAATGATGATGTCATAAACATTTTAAAATGAACAATGTCATGACAAAATTATGAACATACTTCATGTTCTCATAACCTCTCTGTTGTATCTATCATCAGTTTGACATTGAGCGCTTGTGTCTTTTGCTCCCAGATAAGATGTGGTGTTTTACATTCTTCCTTGCCTCTTTATCGTCACTGCCAAAGAGCCTTGTTGAGATATAAAGTCCTTGTCTCATAACTGATTCAGCAAACTCCTGTCTCATTGCAACAAGTCCAATTCGCTGATGAGGCTCCACTCCAGTCAATATCCTGGTTCTAATCAACTGAGAGAGACGATACTCTTCACCTCCTCTATCTAGCATCCCAGTCCAGGCCAGCTCCCACCCTCAGTTTTGCTGGCGCCCTGTTTTAAGTCCACACCCGTCGGTAAACAGCCATTGGTGTCAACTCCACCCTGCGCAGACAAAGGTTTCCTGTGTCCAAGGCTTGTTTAGACAAACCCAAATTTGACAATGAACATGTCTTGGTCCAGCACCATGTCTTAGCCTTTCCTTGTGTAAAGTTAGAGGCGTTACTACGACCAAGCTATAGTCGATATGTCTATCTGTTGCTGGTTTCAGCATCATTGCCATACAGCAGAACAACCGGTGTCAATTTACCTCCTATTGTACTGAATTGTATGGACAGCACAAAGGGTAAATCGACACGAAGGAACTTGCAAAACACAATAGACATTCTTTGCATTTTATTGTGTCGTGCAAAGCCACATAGAGAAGGACTAAAGCTCAGCAATATACAGTCGACACATGCTTAACCTTTAAATATACATACACTGTATACATGTCTGCATTAGTATGTGTGGGCATATGCATATTAACTGTATATTGTTGGTGTTGCAAAATGTACATTTGGATATGTAAAACATGTGACAAGCTTTGAGAAGAAGGAACAAAATGCAGTTTGAGGTGCTTGAATGACTCTGTGTGCCTCTTTATTTTGCACTATGTGCAGCAAACTAGTGTTTTGGTTTTTCGGGAGCTTTGTAAATAAATATGGTAACGTTCTTTGTTCTGAAGACACAATACAAGACCAAACTCACTGTCTCTTTTATTCATTTCATTCGTATCTGGGGCAAATGAACAGGCCCGGTTCAATTGTCAGGAACACGTATTGATGGATTGATAAAAAGAGAGCTCCCACCACTGGTACTGCAACTCCCATGATGCACTGAAACAGCTGTAGTGACTGAACAGCCTTGATGAAACATGGTGATCTTTAATGAATTTAATGAGTTATGTTTGTTGTTTGTTTTTAACCGGTATGTGTCCACACCATTGTGCTCAAAATGCGGTCCAGGTTTTTGTGCCAATCCATCAAGCAAACAGAGGTGAACCAATCAGCTGTCGGCAGAAACCAGTGGCACCAGACTGTCAACCAATATTATTCTCCCCCCCCCCCCCCCCCCCCTTCAAATGAAGACAAGGCAACAGGAGGCATCTGCTGTAAAACAAAACATCCATCAATCTTCTACTGATAAAGTCAGGAGGCAAATGCAGCAGTGAAAAATAGATGGAGAATTTTCACACGCGCACCATTTTTTCACCTTCCCAAACTACGCCTTTAAACTGCCCTTTGGACACATTCCAATTACAGTTATTGACTGCCTGTCATGTTGAGCTCGGATCCCTCAGGTGACAGGCCTGTCACTGTGGTATTTCACACTCATCGATACTTTCTCACCCATTTACACCCACACACACGTGCATAGATTCATGATCTTTAGGTTTTTCTTCACATAACGGTGATGGTGGAACTCTGAGAAGTTGAAAACTTCAGCGCTTCCGAACTCATAAGGGGTCAAGATCACGTGACTTCAGTGAATCGCACGTTGGGAAACCGCTGCCTCTGATGAGATCACGTGGAAAACTGGAGTCCACGCAAACTTATGCAAATGCGCTTTCGTCGCCCGGTGTCACGCACGTGCAGCGCCAAACGTTGAATAACACCGGACCGTTGCTGTTGTGCAAGCGCTGGACCGTCGTCTTACTTAACGCATTTTACGTATTTGGGTAAGTGGGGGGGTGACATAACCATCGCTTCTTTTCTTCCCACCTCGCTGGTCCGTCACGCCCTGAAGACGCGCAACATGTCCGTGGATAAAGGTAAGACGAAAATATGAAACTATTTATTCCGATGACACGGTTCGAGTATCGGGTGACGGACAGCTGTATGTCCAAGTGTGCGTGTGTGCGCGCGCGTCTGTGGTCATTGGAGAGCTGTGTGTGTTTGAATGACCGGAGAATTCAGTCACGGACGACCATGCGTTAGTTTTTCTGACTTAAACACCTTCGTCAGTGTCAATGAAATTAGATTTTATTTTTTCTTTTATTTTATTTTCTGTCATTAAAGGTTGTGTATTCAAACTCATGCTCTACACACATTATATATATATATATATATATATATATATATATATATATATATATATATATATATAAACAATTGAGCTAATCTTTGAATGAAAAAATAATGATTTAATGTAGCGGTAGCAAATGCAGTTAATATCCAAAATGGCATTTGAAGATATTTATTATCTTCAAAGAGCAGACTAACTTCATCAAAAGTGGTGCAGTGTGTGGCAACACTGAAATGCTTCTTGTCCTACTTCCCTTAGTTCCTGACACTCCGGTGGAGGTGCTGGTGGATGTCCTGACTAGAGCAAAGTTCTTGGCTTCTGAAAATGGGAACGTGCCAGAAGAGTTGGCGTGCCACTTGCAGAGAGCTCTGGACATCGCCTCTGGTCTGGATCACTACTTGGAGATGATGACCACGAAGGAGAGTGAACCTTTGGCCGAGCTTTTCAAGTAAGATTATCGCTGTCGATCATCACATTTGTATTGATTGAATCAGAAATCAATGTGACTGACCTGCAGAGAAACCATGTCTCATGACTGGGACCAAGTGTACAAGGATGGCAAAACAATGTTCCGTCTTCCCAAAGAGTGCATCACTGGACATGTTGAAGGTTTGTTTAAAAAAAAAAAAATCCATCACTCACCATTAAAAACAATGCCCACTTACTAACAGCATGCCTCGATTTACTCTGCCGATAAATTTGACATGGGCTTAATCTGAGTCTCTTTTTATGCTTCAGTCCTAATGTCATGTTTGTTTTCTCGTCCTGCTATTTTACTTTTGACTGATGACGTTTGATACATTTATTTTTCTCTCTTTACAGTCAAATAACAGCAGAACACATCTGCTGCAACTCACTGTTGATGTCTGGGGAATAAGACACATGCTAAAACGTAGATAAAGTATTTGCTCACGTGGGGCTGCTTTTCCGGTGACGTCATGATAAACGGACAGTCATTTTACAAAAGTATTTAGATTTGTAGTGAATACGCAAATGAACAGCAAAGCATATTCAAATTAAAGTGTAATTCATGACAAATAGATAGCAGCATGTGAGGTGTCTGTTTTGCAAGTGAAAAATGTAAAGGGGAAAAGTTGTGTGCACATTTGCAGCATTAAATACAATATATGCAACTGATAAAGATACGGATACTACAATAAAAAAACAAATAAACAAAACAAAAAAAACAATATTCTAGAAGTTACATGCACTTGCGACTTTCCTGGTGATGTCACAGGAAAAGCAACTTCTAAATGTTCTATCTCCCTTTTTGCGTACGTTTCACTCCAAACATCAATAGTGAGTTGTATCAGATATGTTCTGCTGTGTGACTGTGAGTGGTAAAAAAAATCCAGTCGTCTTTGAAAGCCGAGAAAATATTTTCCGTTCACAGTCCCTTTTCCTTAAATGGTCAGATTTACAACACGGCGACCTCTGGTGGTCAGGGAGAAGAGGTGTATCCACGTGTTGGCGAATCCGTGTCCAACTGAGGAACAGGCCGGGATGATCGTACAATCGCCAAGTCGTACTCGCACAACAGCGTCGCTTCTATGATTTCTATACGCGTTCTGGTGACGTGAAAGCAGGATGCGATTTTTGCCGGGAACCATAGTGACGTGAAAATAACCGTCCAGTGCTTGGCCGATATTGAAGATTGACGAGAAATGTTCTCTGATCATGATCGTACGATCGCCAAGTCGTACTCGCACAACAGCGTCGCTTCTATTATTTCTATGCGCGTTCTGGTGACGTGAAAGCAGGATGCCATTTTTGCCGGGAACCATAGTAACGTGAAAATAACCGTCCAGTGCTTGGCCGATATTGAAGATTGACTAGAAATGTTCTCTGATCATGATCGTACGATCGCTCAGCCCTAGTCCAGGCTGAGAGCGTCTGCATGCATGTAGCAACGATGCAACTCTGTTTTGCTTTTTCCCGACAGGCCAGACGCTGAAGATGCTAATACATATGAGTCAGGCCAAGAGAGTTCTGGAAATCGGGATGTTCACAGGCTATGGAGCTCTGTCCATGGCGGAGGGGCTGCCAGAGGGTGGCTGCGTGGTTGCCTGTGAGCTTGAGCCTTACCTCAAAGAGTTTGCGCAACAGTTTTTTGACATGTCGCCTCACGGAAAGAAGATAAGTGTGAAGACTGGATCGGCGATGGACACCCTGAAGGTGTGAACCAAAGAGCACGTAACATCAATCACCACTGTTTTTTTAAAATTCTGACAGTTCGAATTCCACTGGTTTCAAGAGTGTCACAAGAGCAACCCATATTTTCACAGGCGCTGGCGGCGAAAGGCGAGATGTTTGACATGGTCTTCATCGATGCAGATAAAAATAACTACATCAACTATTACAACTTCATCCTGGACAACAATCTGCTGAGGCTGCAGGGCGTCATTTGTGTGGACAACACGCTGTTTAAAGCTAAAGTTTATTTGAAGGACGCCACTGATTCGAATGGACTGGCTCTCAGAGAGTTCAACCAGTTCGTGGCGAATGACCCTCGAGTGGAGCAGGTACAAGTTCAAGCCTCACATACTTTTAGTTTCCAAGCATTCCACTGAAAACGTTTATTTTGAAGGTCATTCTACCTCTCAGAGATGGCATCAGCGTGATCCGTCGCACGTCTGTTTCGGCTGAGCGTACAAGGACACAGGTATTGTGCCGGCGACCCTTTATAATCAGCATTGGGGCACGATAAAGTCTCTTGATTTGGTCTTCTCTGGCTGTGTGTTTAGGCTTGCGTGACCGATGATGATGTTTTCCGAGGGGTCAAAGGACACTCCATCCTCGATCGGATGAGACTTGATGGAAAGGTGGCCTATGTGACGGGTGCCGGCCAAGGCATCGGCCGCGGGTTTGCGCATGCTCTGGGTGAGGCGGGTGCCAAAGTGGCTGTCATCGACATGGACCAAGTGAAAGCAGAAACTGTGGCCCAGGAACTGTACCTTAAAGGTAGAAATCCAACGGCGTCTCTTCACTCTGTGTTTAGAAAATATAAAAACAAAACTGTCGGGAATGAACTTAACTCCAGAATTATTTTGACAGGTGTATTCTATTTAATTCATGTAGATCGTCCATGATATTTCCGTATAGACAGTACTGGTGACGGATGATGGTTAATACACAGTTGGACTCTCATTTTGAACTTCTAATAAGTAAATACTTATGATGGTACTGAGTTCTGAAAGATGGAGGTTTCATGAAACAGGTCCTGATTTTCAGAGGCCTGCTGTAAAATGTCATTTTTTGTGTTATGCATTTTGTGTAGCTTTGTTTACGTCATGTTGAACTGATAAAAAGGACTGTTTGGACCTAGTCTTCTGTCACATGACCTTCACTGGCGTCTGTAATATCAGCACATGGAAGTGTCCTATTTTAAATTTTGATCAAGGCTAGGATATTGTTGCAAGACGGTTATTAAAGTTAGCATGGCTATATTTCAGTATTCTAAACTGGGATAAAGCTTCATTTTGTGTGGAAAATTTAGCGAATCAACTTGTCTTTTCACTGAAAACAAAATGTAAATTCATAAATATGCTTCCCATAAAAGTCATAAATATACTAAATATACTATGTTCCCTTAAAACATGGCCTGGTTCATTGAGACACAGACCTCATTCATACTTCTGATGTCATGTGACGAGCCATTTCAAGAGGTCATTGGTTACTGCGGTGGCGATTTCTGTAAACTTGTAATCACACACAATTATTTAGGATTATTAAACACTAAATTGATAACACCATGTTATTGTAACATTATTTTTTATAGAACATATCGGAACTGATATGTTCCTCCTTTTCACATGATAACAAATCAACTTTCACAGTTTTTAATTTACTGTGACCCTAAGTCTGTTGAGTCTTTATTGAAGTAAATACTTACATTTTTATGCTTACATTGTTTCTTTAGACGAGCTGCTCATTTGCACTGGATGTATTCGCAAACTTGCCACAAGAGGGCAGCATGCTAAAGGACAAAACCAATACCTCTGTTCCACGTCGTACTTCCTGAGGTCAATAGACCAAGCTTCTTGAAGCACAAAACATGTTTCGTTCGATTGATCCATTTGCCTTGAGTGTTGATTTTTATATTAATTTATAGGTTTTAATATATTCACATGAAGCCGTTCATTTTCACACACACTGAATTTTTTATATACTTTTTGATATATTCATATTTCTGTCATATTCATATATAAAAAAATCATTAAAATTCGTAATCCAGATGATATTCAAGTGAATGTAAAATTACATTTTCTCGATTGTTTAATAATGTAGATGTTTATTGTAGAAAGAAAAATCTGTGGTATTGATTCCAGCTACATTTTTTGGTTGACAACGTGCCTTTTATTTGTGCACAGGCATCACTGCCATCTCCATCACGGCTGACATCAGCAAAGAAAGCGACGTCCAGAAGATGATCGACACCATCACGTCCAGGTGGGGGACCATCCATGTTGCCTGTAACAATGCCGGCATCAACATGAACTCGGCCAGTGAAGACACCAGTCTGGAAGAGTGGGACCAAACCTTCAATGTCAACTTGAGGGGGACATTTTTGTGCTGTCAGGTGTGTATCCACTCGATGTTTGGGCTGTGTTTGTCTCTGTCTGTGATGGCGGAATTAAGCATTAAATCTAAGCTTGAATGAGGCTACTGACAGTTCTTTAATGTGGACTTCCCACCTCACTATGAATATAAAAGGAAAGGAACTAAATGGGGTCTTGTTTAAGGGCAATAACCCATCATTTGTTGCCTCCATGTTTGAGGCATAGGTTTGATAAAAATGTAGTAAGGGTGTGCATTTAGCAAGTAGGACAGTTCTCTAAAACTATCAAAAGGTTTTTCTCCCTTTAGTTCCATTGGAAGTGGTGTGCGAACATCTTGTTGTGTGTACACACAAACACACACATTATGCTATCATCCCTTGTTGCTGCTTTGAAATCCAGTCAAGTCCATCGAATGCTGTTAACCTGCTCCCGGAGCGTAAACTACATGTGTTTGTGTTGATGTGCAGCCGGCATATCAGTGTGATAATAAGGTGTTTAATGCGCCTCTTTTCCCCGAATCTTCGCCTCAGGCTGCAGGTAGAGTGATGTTGAAGCAAGGGTACGGCAAGATTATCAACACTGCCTCCATGGCCAGTCTAATAGGTGAGTGATGATTCTATCCCCTGCGCTTTCTCTCTGGAGCCTTTCCACGTCTACCCTTAATCCCCTGTTTTGGCGTGGAGTCTGAGGCAGGGAGAAGGGGGAGTGAAATGTTCCTTATTGTGTGGAGACAGGCCGAAGAACAATCACATATGGCTTCATAAATAAGTTTGCAAAGCTACTCGCTGTGGTGTTTGAACGGGATTAGCATACAGTAGAGCAGGAAATTGCATCTCTCCGAGGCAGTTTTGCATCATAACAAACATTCCCGCTCCAGTGAGGATGTGGAAGTCGACCCGCGCTCAAACCTGGGAGGGTTCCTGCGCTGCGGCGACGTCTCAGCCTCCGCCGGGGGCCGGGTTCGAGCAGCGGAAGAGACTTCTGGAGCCTGTAATTCTGGTGCAGCGCTAGTCCGCCAACAGGTTCCTCCAGTGGAGCAGTGACACTTCATCAGCTGTGTCGTCCAATCGCCAGTAAACCGCCGCGCCATATGGACCTCGCTCCCAACTGCTGAGCCAATCTGTACAACCCGAGTGGATGCCGGTAAATAGAGGCCAGCGCTTTATAAAAAATGATCAATTACTCGCATTACGTACAGTCCTTCAGGAATTTACTTTATTGGTCTGGACATCTGTTATAATATTGTCATAATGTGTATTCAGATGGGACCTGTTGTAGCCAAGTGGAGGCATGAAAAGCCGCAATAAATGCCCAATTAAAATGCGCAATGACAGCTTTTTGTCCATCTGCTAAATGGAATGGAATAAGTGCGTTTATCTGCCCCTCAACACACACGTGGCAAAACGTAATCTCCGCTTCTTGAATGATAGCCAACAACGCAGAGGACAACCCACAGGAAATATCACAGTTGTGGCATTATAAAAGTTTGATTCTAACACTCCCAGTACACACATTTGGACACGGGAAACCAGTTATCCTCAGTGTTACTTTGACTTTTATGTTCACAAAATAACGCACAAGTTATGAACATATTTGAACGGCGGTGTCGGAAAATGTCAAACCGATGACAACATGTTCTTCCATGTGACTGTGCTGGTGAAATGTATTGCTTTTGTTCATTCACCATTTTCTTAAGACCGTTGTAAACTCAGGGTTATTAGCTCTGCTCGCATCTTTGGTGACCTCGTGATTAGCTTTGAGCCCTTTCACCCCAGAAACTCGCACTAGAACACCCATCAAGACATCTGTTTTTTCCAATGTGCCAACATGATTTTGTAGTTATGGGCAGGTGAGGTATCATGAAACAGTATTGCAGGGTTGATGATCCACATTTTCAGGGGCCACTAGATGGCGCTTTTGGTTTAGAAATAATGTGAGGCCTTTAAAAATGCGAACGCTGTTCCTTAAAATCTCATCTGCCCATCACGAGATTTCTCAGTCTTGCGCTCAGTAAAATAACGTCCATGTTTTCATGAGTTCATGTGAAGCTAGCTCCTCAGCGGAGGTATGCGCTTCACAGTGTACGCGGCAGTGATGGCACTTTAGGTCAGCTCTGTGGGCACACTGGTTACCACCAGCCCCATAATGCACTGCAGCACTTATAAAGGTTCACAGCCTGAAAGTTGAAATCTCCTTTTGCGTTCCTAATTTGCACAGTGCTTTCGGGTTTTTCGGTGCGCTCCCAAAGCTATACGATTTGAACCGTCAGTTCATGGGGTGACCTCACTGCGTGCTCGCCAGTGCCTCACTCAGATGTGAGCTCCGCATTACAACAGAAGCATTCTGGGAAATCAGCATTTGAACTCTTTATCCGCTCAGAAGAATATCAAATGTCTTTGTAAAGAGCATGTTGTCTTCCTCTTGATGCGGGCAATAAGAGGCCGGGCGAATGTTAAGGACGGCTTTGGAGAACGCTCTCCACTTCCCTTCTCTGGGGATTACTGCTCTTTAAGACGGAAAAACATCAATGCAGGTTTATTTAAAGGATGAAGGCATTTTCTCAATGGTATTTTGGGGCTGTATCATCAGGTCTTGAGTGAGGATTAGTGCTGTTAGGCGTTTTGAGCTGTGTTTCCTGTCCTGATAAGTCGGATT